>NW_025106677.1:0-600000 GCF_013123115.1 Colletes gigas
TATTAAGGAATAATATCGTTCATGATTTTTTCAGAAACATAATCAGTTATTATTTTAACTGCATTCTGTTTATTATATCATAAATACTTGAATTTTTGTAAATACAATAAATATTCCTACCGGTTCCGAACTAACAGCGACTGCGATGCTTCCGATGTGAATTCAACGACGGTTAGTTTCAACTGCGAATTGTTCTAACCCCGTTTCAATACTTTTAAGACAATATTCATTGCGTCATACACATGTAGATGTTACCATCTCCATATGAAAATTAGTGGATCATTTCCTATTGAACTGCAACCTGTTGGACTATGACAATGAGTAAAATAGCACAATGTATCTTGAATATTCAACTATTGAAAAACAGCATAAAAGCAAAAGCATTTGAAATGTTAAAAAGCACTCAAGATATTATTCAAATTATGAATGTGTACGAAAATATGTTTAAACTGATGAAGGGGATACGGCGATGTAGGAGAATATAATAGTAATTTTGGAGAACTGGTTTACCAAATAAAATGTAACTTCTGCGCGGTCTATAAGCGTTTGTTATTCGTAAAGACCTTGTCAATGGCCCGGAACGTTACACATAACTGACTACCGATCGCTCACCGAAATTGGGGAGCCGTTACCAATGTCCTCTCAGTGCGGTGAGAGAGGGGCCCTGTATACATCAGAGCGACACATCAAAATAAAGATTTAAAACCAACGGTTTAACGCTTACAAATGCATATTTTTTCATTGAATAAACGCAACTTCCATTTATTAAATGAATTCTACTATTTTAATTTTTTTAAAATAATATAAACCGAATTAAGTTAAACATATGTAGCATACAGGAAAGAAAAAGGAAACAAAAGAAAGAATGAGTTTTATAGGAAAGAACAATAAGTTTTTAATATAATATTATGCGGTCGCTCGATTTGCAGATCTCTCGGCACGGGCCTCCTACTTACATTAATTGAACTGTTAGTCGCGCGCACTGGGACCGCGCCGCTATTCGCGGCACACGCACACACATACACACACACACACACACACACATGCCCCTTCCACTCATAACCTGCCTGCTTACAACATATGTTTCAAAGTCATTATAGTTCCTACCTACTCACAGCAACTGACAATAATTAAGTTGTATAATACATAATTATTATTATTAGAAATAAAACTTGTATAGGCTCCCACTATGTTCGTGGAGCCGTTTTATTTAGTAAATAGAAGGGTCAATACTATTTACAATACTTGAATTTATTTACAAATATGTACATGTGTTAACAGTTTAATTTTCAATGTTCTTGGTTCGATTCTAATTTGTAACGGTTTTTATGGTGTTCTAACTCGTAAAGTGTTATGTCCCGCGATTTTATACCTATTTCAAAATAGGTGGAGATTCGGCCTTGGCAATCAAACCCTTGCCCATCCATCGTGGGCCAGTCCCCAGACATTCGAAATCCCACCCACTGAGGGCGGTACAGGAGTGGGGTGTCTGTGATCCTAAGGGGTAGGTATGGTCCCAAAGTACGGTGCTTAACGGCTTAATAGTACGGCAATTTGCTTTGTACCATAAAGTACTTGCCAACTTGCTAATTAAGTAATTTAAACTAATATAAACTAAATGAGGGGTCCGCTAATAAGTGTAATTCCCAACAATATTACTATCTTGAAACTTCAATATGTAATAAATCAATCAGTTATACATTATTTGCTTGACAGTTACGCCTATAAACGATTGTTGGCCCAACACGATTATTTTTCATTTAAGAAACTTTTTTCTATGATTATTAACGAATTTTGAATTTTATCTGGTTTCTTTCTGCAATCTGAACTTCCTCTGTATTGTGTTACATATCATTCATGTATGGGGCTGAAACGTTTGGTGACTTGGGCGTTGGCCCGAGCATCCAGCGTACAAACCTTTGAACGGGGTTGACTCATGCCGTATGCGAGCACCCGGTCCAATTTCCACCACCTTATATGGTAATGCTCCGCCTTAGTACAGAGCATTTTCAACTATATAAGGGCCGCGGTTTCTCACTCGGGGAGCTTGATTAGAGTCGACCATGGGACTCCGTGAGCAACGGATCACCTCTGTGTGGAAAGCGACTGAGCAGCGAAAAGCGTAAGCGATAGTGAATTAACATCAACGAAAGAGCCAGCCCAAGTGAAGTGCTTGAACCATTCTGGACTGAGGTCTTAAAAGGCTAGACTAGGAAGTCTCCTCCAGAATAAAGCTGGCCACAGGCCCAAATAAAACGAAGCACCTCCATCGTCAGGCAGCGCGATGGGAAGGTGAACCATATGCGCCATTAACAATCAGGAGGAGAGCAACCTCGCTCTCAGATCCAAGAAGGATAAATCCAACCACCACTGTCGACACCCCAAACACGAGTATGGGCACAACAAGGGCATCAACTTCAACGCACCCCAACATCACCACGGACGGATTCATCCAACCCCGAGCAAGGAGGGCATCTAAGGAAACAGCCGCCGACGATGCCGGAGCATTAAGTTTGCATTGGTTGCTCTTACGATACTGTCGTAGCGCAGTTCTTCGCATGCTGTACAGATTCGCAGCTTGAAATATTCCTTATTTTCTATTAGAACAGCATAAACTATCAAATTAGGTGATCGTGGAGGCCAAGCAATAGGGCCATAAGTGCCTAATCAATAATGTTCTCCAAACGTTAAGTTTAGGTAATTACCAACGATTTGCGCATTATGTGGTGGACAACCGTCTTGATGGAAATAAATATGCTACTGAATATCTTCTGGAAGCCCTTGCATCAATCTTTGAATTGTCGACAGTTCGTAACAGCAACCAATTCAAACTTACTACGTAGAGCGGAATTGTGTCTACAAAAACATGGACTTCAATTCGAACATTTGATGCGACTTTCTCACGAAATCGTTTGTGTTAATTTAGTCAAGATTCCTGAATTGAATGTAATTTCGTGTCTTAATAATAAACACAAGTTATTTTCACTCCCTCAAGCAGATTGTCATTTGTTGCTGAAATTTTAATTTCTTTGCCTTCAAGGTCATCCGAAGGTCATGGTGTACTAGGTCGTTGATTTCGTCTTGATAAGGGCTACAATACTGTTAAGTCAAAAATATAAAGTGCCATTTAAAAAAATGAAGATGGCCCCGACAATAATAAAAAAAAAATTCAAACGTTTTTTTTATTGCAATGTATAGCCAATCGAAAACAGATTAGCTTTTGTCTAAAATATTTTTTATCAGATTAGCGCAAGTACACCCTGTATATGCATTATACTTCATATATTAAATACATACTGAGGTTTTCGACCCATGAGGTATGCCAACATATCAGCAATAGCTGCTGGTACTATGTGGAAGAAAAAACTATACAGTTGATACACAACGAAATATCGTGTCGTTATGAACATGTAATGCCAACAAATTTTTACGCTAGGTATTGCAAAAACATATTTTTCATTCGATTTCAGAAATCCTTTCCAAGAAATTGGATTTTGAGATGATGATACAGAATTATAAATAGGTATTCTTTCCTCGTCAGACATATTGGACTCATTTGATTTTATCGAAGATTTTCTACAGAGTAAAAGAATTATCATTAGTATTATGCTTCAGATATATTTACTTTAACTTGAACCACTTTTTATTTGTCCTCATCTATAGTTTATATTCGTAATAAAGTAGTGTCGTCATCTTTTTATTCTTTTCTATTTACAGCAGAACAATATTAGTTCATGCTTTTATTATATATAACCGAAAGTAATTAAACAAATTAAATTTTCAGTCCCACTTTTAAAATGATTGTTGAATTAATAGCGGGTGCACTTTCGGCGAAAGTGCACCCCTATTAATTCAACAATCATTTTAAAAGTGGGACTGAAAATTTAATTTGTTTAATTACTTTCGGTTATATATAATAAAAGCATGAACTAATATTGTTCTGCTGTAAATAGAAAAGAATAAAAAGATGACGACACTACTTTATTACGAATATAAACTATAGATGAGGACAAATAAAAAGTGGTTCAAGTTAAAGTAAATATATCTGAAGCATAATACTAATGATAATTCTTTTACTCTGTAGAAAATCTTCGATAAAATCAAATGAGTCCAATATGTCTGACGAGGAAAGAATACCTATTTATAATTCTGTATCATCATCTCAAAATCCAATTTCTTGGAAAGGATTTCTGAAATCGAATGAAAAATATGTTTTTGCAATACCTAGCGTAAAAATTTGTTGGCATTACATGTTCATAACGACACGATATTTCGTTGTGTATCAACTGTATAGTTTTTTCTTCCACATAGTACCAGCAGCTATTGCTGATATGTTGGCATACCTCATGGGTCGAAAACCTCAGTATGTATTTAATATATGAAGTATAATGCATATACAGGGTGTACTTGCGCTAATCTGATAAAAAATATTTTTGACAAAAGCTAATCTGTTTTCGATTGGCTATACATTGCAATAAAAAAAACGTTTGAATTTTTTTTTTATTATTGTCGGGGCCATCTTCATTTTTTTAAATGGCACTTTATATTTTTGACTTAACAGTATTGTAGCCCTTATCAAGACGAAATCAACGACCTAGTACACCATGACCTTCGGATGACCTTGAAGGCAAAGAAATTAAAATTTCAGCAACAAATGACAATCTGCTTGAGGAAGTGAAAATAACTTGTGTTTATTATTAAGACACGAAATTACATTCAATTCAGGAATCTTGACTAAATTAACACAAACGATTTCGTGAGAAAGTCGCATCAAATGTTCGAATTGAAGTCCATGTTTTTGTAGACACAATTCCGCTCTACGTAGTAAGTTTGAATTGGTTGCTGTTACGAACTGTCGACAATTCAAAGATTGATGCTAGGGCTTCCAGAAGATATTCAGTAGCATATTTATTTCCAGCAAGACGGTTGTCCACCACATAATGCGCAAATCGTTGGTAATTATCTAAACTTAACGTTTGGAGAACATTATTGATTAGGCACTTATGGCCCTATTGCTTGGCCACCACGATCACCTAATTTGATAGTTTATGCTGTTCTAATAGAAAATAAGGAATATTTAAAGCTGCGAATCTGTACAGCATGCGAAGAACTGCGCTACGACAGTATCGTAAGAGCAACCAATGCAAACTTAATGCTCCGGCATCGTCGGCGGCTGTTTCCTTAGATGCCCTCCTTGCTCGGGGTTGGATGAATCCGTCCGTGGTGATGTTGGGGTGCGTTGAAGTTGATGCCCTTGTTGTGCCCATACTCGTGTTTGGGGTGTCGACAGTGGTGGTTGGATTTATCCTTCTTGGATCTGAGAGCGAGGTTGCTCTCCTCCTGATTGTTAATGGCGCATATGGTTCACCTTCCCATCGCGCTGCCTGACGATGGAGGTGCTTCGTTTTATTTGGGCCTGTGGCCAGCTTTATTCTGGAGGAGACTTCCTAGTCTAGCCTTTTAAGACCTCAGTCCAGAATGGTTCAAGCACTTCACTTGGGCTGGCTCTTTCGTTGATGTTAATTCACTATCGCTTACGCTTTTCGCTGCTCAGTCGCTTTCCACACAGAGGTGATCCGTTGCTCACGGAGTCCCATGGTCGACTCTAATCAAGCTCCCCGAGTGAGAAACCGCGGCCCTTATATAGTTGAAAATGCTCTGTACTAAGGCGGAGCATTACCATATAAGGTGGTGGAAATTGGACCGGGTGCTCGCATACGGCATGAGTCAACCCCGTTCAAAGGTTTGTACGCTGGATGCTCGGGCCAACGCCCAAGTCACCAAACGTTTCAGCCCCATACATGAATGATATGTAACACAATACAGAGGAAGTTCAGATTGCAGAAAGAAACCAGATAAAATTCAAAATTCGTTAATAATCATAGAAAAAAGTTTCTTAAATGAAAAATAATCGTGTTGGGCCAACAATCGTTTATAGGCGTAACTGTCAAGCAAATAATGTATAACTGATTGATTTATTACATATTGAAGTTTCAAGATAGTAATATTGTTGGGAATTACACTTATTAGCGGACCCCTCATTTAGTTTATATTAGTTTAAATTACTTAATTAGCAAGTTGGCAAGTACTTTATGGTACAAAGCAAATTGCCGTACTATTAAGCCGTTAAGCACCGTACTTTGGGACCATACCTACCTCTTAGGATCACGGACACCCCACTCCTGTACCGCCCTCAGTGGGTGGGATTTCGAATGTCTGGGGACTGGCCCACGATGGATGGGCAAGGGTTTGATTGCCAAGGCCGAATCTCCACCTATTTTGAAATAGGTATAAAATCGCGGGACATAACACTTTACGAGTTAGAACACCATAAAAACCGTTTCAAATTAGAATCGAACCAAGAACATTGAAAATTAAACTGTTAACACATGTACATATTTGTAAATAAATTCAAGTATTGTAAATAGTATTGACCCTTCTATTTACTAAATAAAACGGCTCCACGAACATAGTGGGAGCCTATACAAGTTTTATTTCTAATAATAATAATTATGTATTATACAACTTAATTATTGTCAGTTGCTGTGAGTAGGTAGGAACTATAATGACTTTGAAACATATGTTGTAAGCAGGCAGGGTATGAGTGGAAGGGGCATGTGTGTGTGTGTGTGTGTGTGTGTGTGTGTGTGTGTGTGTGTGTGTGTGTGTGTATGTGTGTGCGTGTGCCGCGAAGAGCGGCGCGGTCCCAGTGCGCGCGATTAACAGTTCAATTAATGTAAGTACGAGGCCCGTGCCGAGAGATCTGCAAATCGAGCGACCGCATAATATTATATTAAAAACTTATTGTTCTTTCCTATAAAACTCATTCTTTCTTTTGTTTCCTTTTTCTTTCCTGTATGCTACATATGTTTAACTTAATTCGGTTTATATTATTTTAAAAAAATTAAAATAGTAGAATTCATTTAATAAATGGAAGTTGCGTGTTTATTCAATGAAAAAATATGCATTTGTAAGCGTTAAACCGTTGGTTTTAAATCTTTATTTTGATGTGTCGCTCTGATGTATACAGGGCCCCTCTCTCACCGCACTGAGAGGACATTGGTAACGGCTCCCCAATTTCGGTGAGCGATCGGTAGTCAGTTATGTGTAACGTTCCGGGCCATTGACAAGGTCTTTACGAATAACAAACGCTTATAGACCGCGCAGAAGTTACATTTTATTTGGTAAACCAGTTCTCCAAAATGACTATTATATTCTCCTACATCGCCGTATCCCCTTCATCAGTTTAAACATATTTTCCTACACATTCATAATTTGAATAATATCTTGAGTGCTTTTTAACATTTCAAATGCTTTTGCTTTTATGCTGTTTTTCAATAGTTGAATATTCAAGATACATTGTGCTATTTTACTCATTGTCATAGTCCAACAGGTTGCAGTTCAATAGGAAATGATCCACTAATTTTCATATGGAGATGGTAACATCTACATGTGTATGACGCAATGAATATTGTCTTAAAAGTATTGAAACGGGGTTAGAACAATTCGCAGTTGAAACTTAACCGTCGTTGAATTCACATCGGAAGCATCGCAGTCGCTGTTAGTTCGGAACCGGTAGGAAATATTTATTGTATTTACAAAAATTCAAGTATTTATGATATAATAAACAGAATGCAGTTAAAATAATAACTGATTATGTTTCTGAAAAAATTCATGAACGATATTATTCCTTAATATAATAGTTTATTAAAATAATAACGAAAAAATGCTTTATATATTTTGTTTTTATTCCGCAAATTTTTTCATATGGTATTAAAAAAAAAGTAGCACATTTTTTATAAATGTTCTAATTGAATGTTTTTCACTAAACGCGTGAAGAAGAGCGCGTGTTTAAATGATTATGTGTCCATCAGATTTATATTAAGTAATTATTATACTGTAATACGTTTATTACGTATACAATAGGTATATCATCGAGATGACATCTAAAGGAAGTGATGCGTATTTATGTGATATGTTGGATATGTCCGAATCATCAGACTTAAAGAAACAACAAAGTGAAATTGCCAAATTCTTTGCTAACACCAACATTTTGGTAACAGGAGGGACAGGTTTCCTGGGTAAATTACTTATCGAAAAAATATTAAGGTAATCTTCCGATAACATACACATGATTTCTTTATTATTTAGTAATTTTTTTTTATCGAATTGTATATGAATAGTTCTACTGATTTTGATATATTCGATGTTTATTAAGAATTTCCAAACCACTTAATATCATACACGAATGTCTAAAAATTAATATCCTAAAGAAAATGAAAATTTTTTTTCCGTGTTTATATTTTTGTAGTATTACTCATAATGTGTCTAAATAAAATAGCATATTGTAATGAAATAAGATTGAAACGACTTGGAAAATGGTTTAACATTTTCTTAGTAATCGAACTTTTAGTTTATTTAACCATTTCCGTACTTTGTGTCATGTAATGTTCAAGTTTTCTTGTGTCAACTGTCGTTCAAACTCTGGCACACTTCTTCCAATCGCTCACCGTTCCTCTCATCCATTATCTCTCTCACACTCGCTCTGCCGTGCTCTCTGCCCTCATCCTCAACAATCATTCGATCGTTTACCATCATTCCATCTTTCGCACTTTTCGATTCGCCCAGACATACACACACTCATGCACACCTAGTCACGCGTCTTTTCGCTTCTGGCGCGCGATTCGATGCCACAATTCGGTCATTCCTGCATATTCGTCGTCCTCGTCGGCGCGCTACATACAATTTCCAATCATTGTTATACTTCGTTTACATCTACTCTACATTTTACATGGTATCATATGTCTTGCATTTCATGTACACTCCATATGCATCTTATATCCTACATGTAACTTATACTCTATGCTTATCCTATGTTCTACGTATTACGCTTACACTTACGCACTAATTAGTCGTCGATGCTGGTAGTACATTTGTCTCGAGTGCGTGTTGTTGCACGATTCTTATAGTCTTTCGCGCTGCAAATGTATTTCAATCGATCCGCGGCCCATATTCCATGATATATCTTTTGACTTTGCTTTTCTCCTTCTACAGGGTGTCCCGTAAATAGTGTAAGAAACGGAAATGGGGGGTAGGTGAGACAATTCTAAGCAACAATTTCCTTTGCAAAAATGTCGGATGGGGCTTCGTTTTTGAATTATTAACGAAAAACACTGACCAATCACGGCGCTCGCCTTCCGCGCGCTCAGGGCCGTCCGACCTCGGAGAGCCACCGCGCCGGGTAGGTAGCAAGGTGCGCGTTGAAAATACATCGAGGAACGAGTACAAATAATTAAAAATACTACCACTGCAACTGTTACCTAATTCGTGAATTACTACGTAATTAGTACGTAAATTACTAAATGGAATTTACTTTTTA
Organism: Colletes gigas; assembly: GCF_013123115.1. NCBI lineage: Eukaryota > Metazoa > Arthropoda > Insecta > Hymenoptera > Colletidae > Colletes > Colletes gigas. The sequence continues at coordinate 9,380 of NW_025106677.1, forward strand.
TTAATTATTTGTATTCGCTGTTCCCAAGGAAGAAGGAATAAAATCTCGGAATTTTTAGAAAATTAACCCTTCGCACCCGAGTGACGCTTCTCGCCAGAGTGTTTTAAAATTAAAATAAGAATTATTATCAGAAAATTAAAATAAATACGGTAAGAACCATTTGTAACCGTTTGTTATTAAAAACTGTACTGAAAAAGCAGACTGGATTTCTGCGTACCGAAACATTCCTCGAATGCAAAGGGTTAATAGAGAAATAATTGAAATTCGACTTACCCATTCATTTGCAAATTGACCTACTGCGCTGACAATAGGGCCCGGCCAATGCACCGCTGTCGATCACGGCAAGGTCGAAGACCCGAACGAAAATCAGCTGATGGGCCAGCCCGTCACTGTACCTGCTTCTCACCCCGAAAACACTTCACAGCACGGTCACTAACAATTTTCACTTTCACTTTTCACTTTCGCATACCGATGCGTTCCGTTGCACCCTTCTTCGATTGTTGCTTCTTCCTGGGTTGATAACGGTGCCTGGATGTTGCTCCCTCCTGAATTGTTACTCCTTCCTGAATTGTTGTTGCTCCCTGAATTGTTGTTCCTTCCTGGATTGTTGCTTCTTCGAACCTTGCTCCCTTCAGGATTGTTGTTCCTTTTCGCTGGGATAATGGGCACGATACGTGCGGGCGGCTTTCTTCGCGTTCCCCTTGGACTCCGCGAAAACGAAGAACGTACGATAATACTCTGCGTTTACGCATTCCATCGCGTGCGTCCGCTTCTGTTCAGAAACGCGTAGGTTCTGTGAAAAATTTTGACTGACAAATTGCATTTCCCTCCCCGAAAAAGTTCCAGGTAAGGCAACCTATTGTCGCGCGATTCGGAATTACCTGCGATCGGCGAACGTGCAGACCATGCTTTTGCCGTGTATCGCACAAAGCCAAACGTCTCTTCGGCTAGTTGACCCTGGCGGAGTTATTTTTTTATTACTGCAAAACTACCGCAAATGTTTGCTGCTAACCGTGCGTTCGACTCTTCTATTCGAATTTTTATGATTCACCGTGAATATTTTTTCATGGAAAATTTGTTGTAAAAAAGAAAGAAGAATATACCATGAAAAATTCCATGCTTTTAAATTTTAAGAGTATAAAATAAAAAGGTATTGTTTATAAAAAATAATCCACAAATAAGGAGGTAGTTACATAATAGATAATATGCGATAATAAAAAATAAAAATAAAAATAAAAATTCCAAGAAGAAATATTTTTTAATATTTTCGGTAAATATTTTTGTTTTTTGTTGCTCCAATATTTTTTATTATCGCATATTATCTATTATGTAACTACCTCCTTCTTTGTGGATTATTTTTTATAAACAATACCTTTTTATTTTATACTCTTAAAATTTAAAAGCATGGAATTTTTCATGGTATATTCTTCTTTCATTTTTACAACAAATTTTCCATGAAAAAATATTCACGGTGAATCATAAAAATTCGAATAGAAGAGTCGAACGCACGGTTAGCAGCAAACATTTGCGGCAGTTTTGCAGTAATAAAAAAATAACTCCGCCAGGGTCAACTAGCCGAAGAGACGTTTGGCTTTGTGCGATACACGGCAAAAGCATGGTCTGCACGTTCGCCGATCGCAGGTAATTCCGAATCGCGCGACAATAGGTTGCCTTACCTGGAACTTTTTCGGGGAGGGAAATGCAATTTGTCAGTCAAAATTTTTCACAGAACCTACGCGTTTCTGAACAGAAGCGGACGCACGCGATGGAACGCGTAAACGCAGAGTATTATCGTACGTTCTTCGTTTTCGCGGAGTCCAAGGGGAACGCGAAGAAAGCCGCCCGCACGTATCGTGCCCATTATCCCAGCGAAAAGGAACAACAATCCTGAAGGGAGCAAGGTTCGAAGAAGCAACAATCCAGGAAGGAACAACAATTCAGGGAGCAACAACAATTCAGGAAGGAGTAACAATTCAGGAGAGAGCAACATCCAGGCACCGTTATCAACCCAGGAAGAAGCAACAATCGAAGAAGGGTGCAACGGAACGCATCGGTATGCGAAAGTGAAAAGTGAAAGTGAAAATTGTTAGTGACCGTGCTGTAAAGTGTTTTCGGGGTGAGAAGCAGGTACAGTGACCGGGCTGGCCCATCAGCTGATTTTCGTTCGGGTCTTCGACCTTGCCGTGATCGACAGCGGTGCATTGGCCGGGCCCTATTGTCAGCGCAGTAGGTCAACTTGCAAATGAATGGGTAAGTCGAATTTCAATTATTTCTCTATTAACCCTTTGCATTCGAGGAATGTTTCGGTACGCAGAAATTCAGTCTGCTTTTTCAGTACAGTTTTTAATAACAAACGGTTACAAATGGTTCTTACCGTATTTATTTTAATTTTCTGATAATAATTCTTATTTTAATTTTAAAACACTCTGGCGAGAAGCGTCACTCGGGTGCGAAGGGTTAATTTTCTAAAAATTCCGAGATTTTATTCCTTCTTCCTTGGGAACAGCGAATACAAATAATTAATAAAAAGTAAATTCCATTTAGTAATTTACGTACTAATTACGTAGTAATTCACGAATTAGGTAACAGTTGCAGTGGTAGTATTTTTAATTATTTGTACTCGTTCCTCGATGTATTTTCAACGCGCATCTTGCTACCTACCCGGCGCGGTGGCTCTCCGAGGTCGGACGGCCCTGAGCGCGCGGAAGGCGAACGCCGTGATTGGTCAGTGTTTTTCGTTAATAATTCAAAAACGAAGCCCCATCCGACATTTTTGCAAAGGAAATTGTAGCTTAGAATTGTCTCACCTACCCCCCATTTCCGTTTCTTACACTATTTACGGGACACCCTGTATAATAGCTTACGACATGCCATTTACCTCCGTTTTATTTTTGAAGCAATACCGCGCCCAACCCTGACGTACACGCGTCGGTGTGGACTTCCGTTTCTGCACGATGATCGTATATCGCGAGGACAGGTTTCGTTACCAATATTTTCTTTATCTCGTCAAAAGCCTTAACCTGTTCTGCACCCCAAGAAAACTTCGCATCTTTGCGTAACAAATCACTTAGGGGTTTTGCTATCACCGCGAAATTCTTAACAAAGCGCCGAAAATAACTCGCTAGACCTAAAAAACTTTTTACACCGCGGTTGTTTGTCGGTTGTAGAAACGTACTGACGCTTGCCAATTTTCGCTCACTCGGCTGTATGCCTACTATCGACACTTCGAAACCTAAATACTCTATTCGCGACTTCAAGAAATGGCATTTCTTTAAATTTATAGTAAGACCAGCATCCCTGAATACACCAAATACCTCGACCAACCGAGTTAATCCTTCATCTACCGTCATGCTCGGAATAATAATATCGTCTAGATACGCCATCGCGATATCATAGCGCATCGCACCTAACACCGTGTTCATAAGACGCTGAAAGATTGCGGGAGCATTGCACAAGCCAAAGGGCATCCGTATAAACTGATAGTGCCCGTCCGGTGTTATGAAGGCTGTTTTGTCTCTCGAATCTTTTTCTACTTCGACTTGGTAGTACCCACTGAAAAGATCTAAACTTGTGTAATGCTGCTGCCCCTTCAACCTGTCCAACTGATCGTCGATTCGGGGTAATGGATACCTATCTTTTACAATAGCTTTATTGACGCCACGATAATCGATACACATGCGTATCTCTCCGCTCTTCTTCCGGACCAGCAGCACCGGGCTAGCAAACGGCGACGTGCTGTCTTCGACAATATCGGCTGCCTTTAACTCATTAACCATGTCCTTTAGCTGCACTCTTTCGTGATACGATAGTCGATATGGACGATAAATTACAGGTTTATCTGAAACAAGCTCGATACGCATAGTTGTTCGATTCGTTTTGCCTACCTGCCGCAACGTTCGTGCTACTAGGTCGCGGTTCTCATTTAATACGGTTAGCAGTTTCTTCGCTTCCTTGCCCGTGAGGTCGGTGTCGACTTCCTCCGACGTTACCGCTTCCTCGTTGACATCGCGTCGCGGCGTCTCCTCTTCACAGGTCTCTGCACGTGAGATGGTGTCTCCAGAGCTGATCGCCACCTTCTTCCCTGTTATGTTTAGGATAGGTAGAACCGTTTTGCCCTCTTCGTCCGTAGCAACGACGCACCTCGGGACGGTTGGGCCTCGTTCACGTAGACCTCCTTCGATGAACAGCTTTTGGTTTGGGGCGCCTTCCACAACTGTAACGTGTCCCAAGTAATTATCTGGAATAACACACATTTGATCAGCACGAAGCACGGTCTTCTTCGCATATTGCGGCTCGATCTGCAACGGGTTATCCTCTCTGTCCGTTATTCGTAGCTCCCCTGCTCTGCTGATCACGATCACACCTGGGTTCTCCGTGTACGGATGACCAACCAAAAGGGGTACAGCCTGGCTCCCTCTCGGAACAATGTGCACCTCCGTCCTCACCGTCACACCATCGATGCTGATATCAGCCGTCAGAACACCCAATGGCTGCACACGCCCTTCGCCATAACCCACAAAACAATTCAACTTTGTCTCATAATAGCTAAGTCCAAGTTCGTCAGCGACATCTTTTCGCAAGGCCGTCACGCTGCTTCCTAGATCAACATAACATTTAACTTGCCGTCCGTTAATAGTTGCGTCTTTGAAATATTTCTGGTGTGTATCTCCGTTAATATACAATACTGGTCGGTTCCGCGAATGTGTTTGTGTTGCTTCGGTTGTACTTCCCGTCGACCCAGACGTCCCGTTTGCCGTACATGTACGCGAAATATGTCCGCTGGCTCCGCATTTGAAACAGGTCGGCACGTGCTTCGGTTTATGGCAAAACCGCGCCGTGTGCCCTATTTGTTTACACTCGTGACACCTTAGAGGTGAACGTCGATTCGCCACGCCATTGCTATCGGATCGTTCATTAGGCATTGCCAGAGTTTCCTTTGTGTAACTCCCCCCGATTCGTAAATCCGTCAACAATTCGCTTGGTTTTTATATCGAGCCAACGGTCCTAGATAATCTCTGAGCCGAATGCTATCGAGGCCGTTAACGATCCATTCTATTGCTTCGCGGTCTCCCATTTTTGATTTATTACATCTCGACAGTTTCTCATAAAAATACTCAACGATATTTTGATTAGGTTTTTTCTTATAGGTTTCGGCTAGCAGCCTAGCACTCACCATGCTCTCATCGACTGGGAAGTTCTCCCTCAATAGTTCCTTCCATTGCAACCAAGATCGGTCCATGCGAGGCAGGCTGTCCCTCCACTTTCTCGCTACACCCGTTAACTTCATCAGAGCATAGTGACGAACGGCGATCTCGTCCCACTGGTAGAGGTCCCCATATTCTTCCATCTTCTCAATCCACTCGTCGATTGTGAACTCACCCACAACAGGGTCAAATACCGGCAATACCATTGCCAAATCGCGAAAATACCGCTCTTCTCTGCCTTGCCCTTCGTTAGCCATCGCGGCCAGAGAAGATGTACACGGGTATTCGTACAAAACAAAACTTCTAAACTCAACAACCGAAGTAATAATGGCGTCGATTTCCATGTCTCTCCACGTGTCTACCCAGCAAAATACTTCTAAAAACCACCAAATACCACCGAATACCACCAAAATTCACGCAGGCGAATCCCACTTCTGATAAATTGTCGGAATCCCGGGGACCGAGAGTTTAAAAGACCACGGGCGTTTTTAATTTAATCTCTTTATTAACAGATTCTCTACTCGATACCGTTTGCTTTCGCTGTCGTTCAAACTCTGGCACACTTCTTCCAATCGCTCACCGTTCCTCTCATCCATTATCTCTCTCACACTCGCTCTGCCGTGCTCTCTGCCCTCATCCTCACCAATCATACGATCGTTTACAAACATTCCATCTTTCGCACTTTTCGATTCGCCCAGACATACACACACTCATGCACACCTAGTCGCGCGTCTTTTCGCGGCTGGCGCGCGATTCGATGCCACACTTGTAATTCAATTGAATTAATGTATAATTACTCTAACCACATATTTTGGGAGGAAAAAGAACTCAAAATATACTTTTTTTTTAATGTATGTGTAACGGCCATTGTATAGCCACTACGCCCTTGCCAGGGTATGAATGGGAATGGAATGTAAGGATAGTTTTAAGCTTTCTATTTTTCCATTTTCCCAGGGTCTCGTGTAACCCTGGTCGTCCTGTTAAACACTTGGCGACCAGAGCCGTGCGAGGCACCCGTTTTCCTTAAGGTTTCGCCTGAGCCTCTTGAGTTTTATTACTCTCTTTCACTACGCTAAGTATTTTCCAGTTTCGTTTTTCCGACTTTCTGTCCTGTCTATTTTTCTCGCCCTTCACAAATAGGTTAAGGTAATGTATATGTATATTGAAGGGAAATTTTTGCAAAGAGGCTCAGGTCCGTTTTAGACGCGTTCTAGCCGAATCCTGTTAGAGACGCGTTATGGCCATTCTGGTAAAGACGTAGTATCGTCGTAACTTTAACCTACGTGTAGCTGCACTCCACACTCGCGAATAAACATTAATAATTGTGGGGTAGATTGAGGGGTTTGTTATTTGTCTCCCCAACCCCCTCAGTGAGAAAACTTTTATCTCTTGTTGTTGCCGCCACGTGAAGGGTTTCCGCTGCACTCGACAATGAACAGTGCCGTTTTTGAGGAAGTCACAATTTTTCACGTACAGCATGCAATTTCTAAAGGACTAGGTCTGGCCGGATGCCAGTTTCAGATCTCTCTGGAAACGGTCCCCGGTTAGACCACCCTCAACGGCAATTGATGTATCGCAGACCCTCACGTGCTAGCCATCAGGACTTAGGACAGTCAATAGGACCAGAAGTAGGGTAATAAATTAACCCAGGGATTGTGCAACGTCCTGCAGACCTTGATTTGCAAGATGAAACAAACCAGGCTGTGGGCGTTGCACAATCCAAAAACTAAACAAATTCCGGATTGGACAGGACAAGGCCCAATCCGAACATTGACGCCTCCAAAGAGGCACTAAGAGGGAGATATGAAGTCTTCCTCGAGGACGGCATTTGGACGCCAATTCAGACCAATCTTAGTCTCTGAAGGCATTTGGACGCCTGTTTAGAACATCTCAGTGAAGGCATTTGGACGCCTGTTCAGAACATCTTAGTCAAGGCATTTGGACGCCTGTTTAGAACTCGGACTTTGCTAGATCACCCAGGTGATCAAAGCAATAAATATTTCTTGTTATTAATTTTAAGAATTTACTGTGATTGTAAATCAAATAAATTGATTTACTACAAAATCTAACTCCTAGAACAATTACGGAGTTAACACTTGTCCTATATCAAAATCGTAAATTTAAGAATAGTTCAAGCATAAACGAAATGGATCCATTAATTATGACATGACAAATCAATTGATTTCAAGAATAACATGTGAATAATTAATGAAATTTTTGTAGTATTTTTAGCATTGAGACTTTCCATTCTTAATTTCATCGTTCTACAGTATCATTTTATTTCATTTTATGCATATTTACAGATCCTGTCCAGATGTTGCGACAGTATACATGATAGTAAGGCCGAAAAAGGGAAAAAATTCACAAGAACGATTTAAAGAAAATTTTTGAGGGGGCTGGAGGTTCAAGTGACAAACCTCAATCTACCCCAACAATTATTAAAGAGTTTATTTCCGCGGGTGTCGGGGGTGTAGCCACACGTAGGTAAAATTGACACTATAACTGGCTTCGCAAACGCGCGACGTCTTAGCCAGACTGAGGTCTAAAATAGACTGGGGCTCTTTCTTCTCACGTCCCCTGAATATATACAATTTCTTACCCTAATAGCAAAGGTAGAGAAAAAGAGACAGAACAGAAAGACGGAAAAACGAAACTGGAAAATACTCAGTGTAGGAAAAGTTTAGCGAAAGAGAGTCATAAAAGTCAAGAGGCTCGCCGGGCCCGGATCAGGGTGGTCCGAGGCCCAGGCGAAACCTTGAGGGAAAACAGACGCCTCGCACGGCTCTGGTCGCCAAGTGTTTAACAGGACGACCAGGCTCGCACGAGACCCTGGGAAAATGGAAAAATAGAAAGCTTAAAACTATCCTTACATTCCATTCCCATTCATACTCTGGCAAGGACGTAGTGGCTATACAATGGCCGCTACATTTTAAAGGAATTGTATGTAATACAGATGTAATGATATATGTATATACATAGTTGAACAGTAATAATTGATATGTCATTGTAATCAGGAATTCAGTAGATTGAGACGTGAACAGCCAAACTTTCTCAATAAAGTAATAATGTTAGAAGGTGATGCGACACAACAAGATTTTGGTTTATCACCGGAAAGTAAAAAGATTCTAATGAATACAAATAGCGATGAATACCAACGTGAAAAGTACAAAATATATGTTATTATTTGCAAAAGAATTGCCAAATTTAAAGGTACGTTTCACACGTTTAAATATTAAATAAAAAATATAAATAACTATTAACAGTTGAAATAATATTACTAAGAATTTGAATTACATAAACTGAATTTATAAATCATTTTGCAGGCGTTTGTACACGTGTCAACTGCATTCACACATTGTATGCATAAATCTATCGATGAAATACATTACAAAGTTCCCACTGATGGTGATAAGATATTAACATTGTTGGATGTTCTGGATGATGATAAACTGGAGAAAATTACTCCAGTGTAAGTATTAATTCAAAATAGTATAAAAATTAATTCTGCAAATAAGAAAGTTACAGCGGAGATAACAATGATTAATTATAAATTTTCCATTATTGTAGTATACTTGATAAATGGCCCAATACATATGTATTTTCTAAAGCACTTGGAGAAAGTATTGTATTAAAGTACAGCGATAATCTCCCAGTATGTATTGTTCGACCTTCTATCATGATATCAACAAGCGAAGAGCCACTTTCAGGTTGGACAAATAATCTGTATGGAGCAACGGGTGTAGTTATGGGAACTAGTGTAGGTTTGATGCATACACTACATTGTGTAGCAGAAAATATAGCAGATATTATACCAGCAGATTGTGTAGTCTCTAATGTCATCTGCGCTGCTTGGGATATTGCCAATAGGTAAATCTTTAATTTCATTATCACTTTAAAACTGGGACTGAAAATCTAATTTGTTTAATTACTTTCGGTTATCTATAATAAATGCATGAACTAATATTGTTCTGCTGTAAATAGAAAAGAATAAGAAGATGACGACACTATTTTATTACGAATATAAACTATAGATGAGGACAAATAAAAAGTGGTTCAAGTTAAAGTAAATATATCTGAAGCATAATACTTGTTGGGATAGGTTGTTGTAGGAACTACACTTCTTGTGGGGTGACAAATCTTTCTTTATTTTTCCGATGTTCTCGGATAGAGCGCGCAAAACCAAGTGTGTTCTTCTTAGCTCGTCTCCATGTCGACCCCTCGGTTGCACTGGCAAAATTGTTAAACAACCCTGATTGGTTAACCCCACGCGTTGGGCCTTTCCAATCAGGGCCGTTTATTTTTCCCAAATCACCGCCTATTTCTTACGCCCACGGCGTGCTTGTTTTCGAAACGGCGTGGTGATTGAGGGGGACGACGTTGCGCCCTCACTGCAAGATTTCCTTCGGACCACCCGCGCTGGGCCCACTTGGCGAAACTCCGATGGGTACGCGTCGAGTGTCCTCTGGAAATCCCTAATTTACGACGGTCTCTATTTGCTGTTGAGGGACTTAGGAAAAGAATTTACTAAACGCCTTCGATACGCGAGTCTGGAAAATATCTTCCTCAAAAACAGCTTCGACGAACGAGAGTCGTAAATTACGTGGGCCGTTTGCACGAGAGAAAAACTTTCCCATGTGCGCACGACCGGTCGCTACATACTAATGGTAATTCTTTTACTCTGTAGAAAATCTTCGATAAAATCAAATGAGTCCAATATGTCTGACGAGGAAAGAATACCTATATATAATTCTGTATCATCATGTCAGAATCCAATTTCTTGGAAAGGATTTCTGAAATCGAATGAAAAATATGTTTTTGCAATACCTACCTTAAAAATTTGTTGGCATTACATGTTCATAACGACACGATTTTTCGTTGTGTATCAACTGCATAGTCTTTTCTTCCACATAGTACCAGCAGCTATTGCTGATATGTTGGCATACCTCATGGGTCGAAAACCTCAGTATGTATTTAATATATGAAGTATAATGCATATACAGGGTGTACTTGCACTAATCTGATAAAAAATATTTTAGACAAAAGCTAATCTGTTTTCGATTGACTATACATTGCAATAAAAAAAACGTTCGAATTTTCTTTTATTATTGACGGGGTCATATTCATTTTTTTAAATGGCACTTTATATTTTTGACTTAACAGTATTGTAGCCCGTATCAAAACGAAATCAACGACCTAATACATTATGACCTTCGGATGACCTTGATGGCAAAGAAATGAAAATTTCAGCAAGAAATGACATTCTACTTGAAGGAGTGGTAATAAATTGTGTTTATTATTAAGACTCGAAATTACATTCAATTCAGGAATCTTGAATAAATTAACACAAACGATTTCGTGAGAAAGTCACATCAAATGTTCGAATTGAATTTCATGTTCTTGTAGACACAATTCCGCTCTACGTAGTAAGTTTGAATTGGTTGCTGTTACGAACTGTCGACAATTCAAAGATTGATGCAAGGGCTTCCAGAAGATATTCAGTAGCATATTTATTTTCAGCAAGACGGTTGTCCACCTCATAATGCGCAAATCGTTCGTAATTACCTAAAGTTAACGTTTCGAGAATATTACTGATTAGGCACTTATGGCCCTGTTACTTGGCCACCACGATCACCTAATTTGAGACCAATTGATTTTTTCTTATGGATCATTTATAGTCGATAGTTTATGCTGTTCTAATAGAAAATAAAGAACATTTAAATCAGCGAATCTGTACAGCATGCAAAGAACTTTGCTACGACAGTATCATGAGAGCAACCAATGCAAACTTACTATGTGGAGCAGAATTGTGCCTACAAGAACATGGACATTCGTACATTACATGTGAGTTTCTCACAAAATTGCTTTTGTTAAATTAGTCAAGATTCCTGAATTGAATGTAATTTGAAGTCTTAATAATAAACACAATTTATTACCACTCCTTCAAGTAGAATGTCATTTCTTGCTGAAATTCTCATTTCTTTGCCTTCAAGGTCATCCGAAGGTCATGATGTATTAGGTCGTTGATTTCGTTTTGATACGGGCTACAATACTGTTAATCAAAAATACAAAGTGCCATTTAAAAAAATGAAGGGTAATTATTTAGAAAAGGTGGGGTCTCACCGATTTCGATGATTTTTGAATATGTTGTAGAAATCAACATTTTGAACAACTTTTTCCTATACATATAACCGCCGCTCGGCCTTAGATTTCCGAGATTTTTCTTCAAAAAGATCGCTGCTACTACAATGAATTCTATCTATACGTACGTGCCTGTGGCAGCGTGTGTGTAAGCGTTGAATCGCCGATTCTTTATTGTTTCTATAGATTCATCGAGGCGGCCGGCAATGGATGCGTATAACGAGTGTGCTTGAAAACTCGATTTGAGTAGCCGGCCGGCTAACGGCGGCCGGTATAAAAAAATCTAACCCAGACCTAACTCAAACCTAACTATTTTACCTAGTAACTAATATAATGAATTAGGTCTGGGTTAGATTTTCTTATACTGGCCGACATAAGGCGGTCGGTCACGCATTCATTTTCTATTCCAATTTTCTTTATTGATATTTCCAAAAGTGGGAAAGATTTCAGCCATTATTTCGAAAAATTTCATTATTCGATCATTAAAATCATATTGTCGACGGAAGAAGAATTCAGCTAAATAGTCTACATAATGTGTTTGACGAGCTCTATACTTTGGAGTATACGAACCTTTGACAACAATGCGTTCAATAAAGATACCAATGCAGAACTAGATTTAGCTTGATACATTATACATTATTTGTCGTCGGTTGTCATTCCGATTAATACAAAGAAGAGAAAACAATCGACGACCGTGGACTGACGCATACACAGTCACAGACATGTACATATAGACAGATTTAATTGAAGTAGTAGCAATCTTTTTGAAGAAAAATCTCGGAAACTAAGGCCGAGCGGTGGTTACATGTATAGGAAAAAGTTGTTCAAAATTATGTCTACAACATATTCAAAAATCATCGAAATCGGTGGGACCCTCACCTTTCCTAAATAATTACCCGTGGGACATCCTGTATAACAAATTACAATTAAACAAATGTATCAATTATAGTACAAATTAATAATAATGATTAATATACTTTTATGTAATATACTTTTTAGATTGTTGAATGTATATAAAAAAATACATAAATTTAGCAACGTGATACATTTTTTCGGAATGCGTGAATGGCATTTTAGGAATGAAAATGTTGTGAAGCTTTGGAAAAAATTGAATTCTGTTGACCAACAAACCTTCAAATTTAATGTAGCATGTTACACCTGGCGTGACTACGCATATTATCATATGAGAGGTATTCGTTTGTACATGTTAAATGATCCATTTGAAACTGTAGATGAAGCATTGAAGAAGTTAGTAAAGTACGTTTCCTTTTAAAGTATTATTAATAATGAACTTAATATCATTCAGTGTTATAGAATGTGATTTTTCTGTATTTCAGGTTATTTATTGCACATTACTCACTAATAATGTTAGTCTCCCTATTACTTCTATGGACATTTGTACGTTTCATAACTTTTGCTTGGTCGTTTTGTCCTTTGGCATATTAACGATTAGACACAACAGCATTTTAGTCTTGTGTTCAAAATAATAAATTATTTAAACTTAATTTTATTTTTCCAATTATGCGTATACATGTTATTTGGAATATCTGTGTATCGCTGCTTATGTAATCTGTTTGCTACAATTCTAATAGATGTCGCCACTAATCTGTACGTTCGTTACTTGAATATAACGTAGGTATGCATGTATGCATTAGCTATTTTACGTATAGTTTTTGTTACATCGTATTTCCTAAATTGTAAATTAAAAGAACATGTGTTATTTAAAAAATATAGAACTATTTTAATTACTATTTCGTTAATGTGTTTGTCATTAAACATTAATTATAATTCGAAATCAGGAAGTCCAGAAAATATAAGGGGAGTAAATTAATTATGAAACAAAGGTATATCTACATACAACTTTCAATGTATCCTTTTTTTATTATTCAAAAATTTCCAAAGTATATATTATTTAATAAAAGGAAGTGATTTGTCGTTCTTACACAAGGGAAGCCATATTTCCCAGTGATATTTACGTTTAATTTTGTAATTATTTCAGATAATTATTGACCCGTATAATTATCAATGCGACAATCCGAGTGTTTACCGTAATTGCAGACTATATTAACACGTTCGTATACAGAATATGGTGGCATCATTACAAAACATGGCGCGTGATAAAATTGAGATTTTATCGAGAATCTCATGCCTGATACTTTGATCTAGTTGATTACGTTTAAAATTTAATTCTGGGAATAATGCAAAATATGTAGATCCGTAACGATGATTAATTTGTTTCGAAATCGTTCGAATTCAGCGATGCAATTGTTACGAGCGCGAGCGCGAGATCCTGGATTCGGTCGAGGGGCAGTACTCGACCGGCGGTTTTGGGTATGGTTAGGAAAAAGAAAGGAGGTCCGGACGAACCAGGGGCTCTATACCCTGGGAGCCGTAGGTGGAGGCACAGACGACAGCCTTAGATTTTTGTCCACTTATGGGAATGCGAACACCTTACGTTAAATAAGATTCAACCTGTCTTATGAAAATCCAGACGGGCATATCAAAACTCGCCCGATGAGATTTTCACAGAGAAAGGGTGAATGCCAGTTCCAATACACAATGAAACTTTTCCCTCGAGCCCTAACCCAAGGAAAATCACAATAACACATCCTCATAAACATTACAGACACTAACAAACATTTTAAGTGCAGGTTATGGGGCGCCAGCCCAAGGTACTGCAGAGGAAACAGGAGAACGAGATAAAAAAAAAACTTCCCAATATCCCAGTCGTCTAAGGCAGGGCCTGCTAGAAAGCCTTACTGATGAGTCCACTAGCAGGCCCGAATGAAACGCGCCCCCTCCTTTCCTTTTCTGTCCTCCTACGAACCTCACGAGTTCCTAACCGCAGCGACGCAGCGCCACAAACGTAAATATTCAAATACACAAAGATGAAATAATCAAGATCCAGAAGATAATAACGACGGCAAAGGATGTACCGGCGAGCAGTGAAAGGCCGGAAAACGAAGAAACGACCATCAACGTAGAAGAGGAGGCAGCTACGGGTAGTGTTGATAAAGCATTTGCAGAATTGCGGGAAATCATGTATATCGAAAAAGGTGAAGTGAATGTTAGGGGCGCATACAAGGACAAAAAATACTCAAGCTAATTAGCGAATATCTGCCAGCGAAAACGGCAGATACGAAGGTAACGACAAAAATTGTATTAAAAGATGATAAGCCTGTTAACTACAGACCACGACGATTAGCTCCAAAGGAAAAAGCGATATTAGATAAACAGATAAATGAATGGTTAAAAGAGGGAATTATTCGACCGAGTAAGAGCGAATTTGCAAGTCCGGTAGTTGTAGTTCCGAAAAAGAATAATTCTTATAGAGTTTGCATCGATTATTGAATAAGAAAATCGAGCGTGATCATTTCCCGATGCCGCTCGTCGAGGATAGAATAGACGAGTTAAGAAAGGCGCGCGTATTTTCTGCAATTGATTTAAAGAATGGATTTTTGCACGTACCGGTAGCGGAAGAGAGTATAAGGTATAATGCGTTCGTAACACAATTTGAATTTCTAAGGACACCGTTTGGGTTGTCTATTAGCGCAACTGTTTTAAGATATATTGTAGATGAGATATTTCAGGATTTAATTCGACGTAAAATAATGTTAACTTATGTAGACGATGTAATAATACCGGGAGAAAATGATGAAGATGCGTTTCGGAAGTTAGTTGAGGTTTTAAAAGTAGCAGCCAGAAATGGGCTAACGATTAACTGGGATAAATGTCAATTTTTGCAGTTGAGGATAGAATACTTAGGACACGAAGTCGAAAATGGAAACGTATATCCAAGCACGAATAAAATTCGGGCAGTCGAAAAATTTCCAAAACCAAAGAATAAAAAACATATGCAAAGTTTCTTAGAATTAACGGGATATTTTCGCAAATTCGTTAAAAATTAAATCGCAAAGCCACTGTCCAATTTAATTAAACAAGATGTACAATTTATATGGAGAAAAGAACAAGAGCAAGCATTTTTAGCGTTAAAATCTATATTAGCTACAAAGCCAATACTACGAATTTATGATCAAAACGCAGAAACAGAGGTCCATACTGACGCCAGCTAGGAAGGGTTCGGCGCAGTTTTACTACAGAAAATAACAAACGAAAACGCATTTCATCGTGTGTATTATTACAGCAAGAAAACTTCCGAAGCAGAACGAAAATGTCATTCTTATGAGTTAGAAGTGTTAGCGGCGATAAATGCAGTACGAAAATTTCGCGTATATCTCTTGGGCGTGCCGTTTAAATTAGTTACTGATTGCGAAGCATTTAAGAAAACGTTGTCAAAAAGAGATTTGTCACCTAAAATTGCGCGTTAGGCATTGATCCTTGAAGAATTTGAGTATAGAATAGAACATCGAAAAGGAACGCGACTTAAGCACGTAGATGCGTTGAGTAGATTTCCGGTGTCAGTGATAGAAAATAAATTGCTCACGATGATAAAAAAGAAGAAAGACTACAGATAATTAGACGTATTTTAGAAAGCGAAACGTGCGAAGATTATTTAGTAGAAAACGATATTTTGATGAGACGAAGGAACGGTAAAAATGTAATTGTGGTACCTTCTTGTTTACAAACAGAAATAATAAGAAAAACGCGACGGCGACAAGTAAAGCATATAGATACATTTTGGTAGTAATAGACGGTTTTTCCAAATTTACATGGTTATATCCTACGAAAACAGCAGCAAAGAAACAATTGGTAAGTCAGCAAAGAATTTTCGGCAATCCAGATCGCATCATATCAGACAAGGGAACTGCATTTATGTCACTAGAATTTCAGAAATATTGCGAAGAAGACGGTATAGAAAAAATAGAAATTACTACAGGAGTTCCTCACGGAAACGGAAAGGAAGACCGCACGCTTCGCACAATAATACCTGTATTAGCAAAATTGTCATTAAATAATCCGGACCAATGGTATAAATACATATGTAGGTTGAGTCCAAAAATGTATAAATAGTACATACCAGCGAACAATAGGCATGACACCGTTTGAAGTCATTTTTGGGAGAAAAATAAAAACCAGAGAAGATCACGAAATTATCACTGTTATTGAGCAGGAAGCGATACAAATGTTGGAAGAAAAAAAACGGTCGATTTATTTTTAACGCGGTACAACTTTCCTTGCTCCTCGAAAATTCTCGCGCTGCTCTACTAACTCTTATCCTTAGTCTTATTCTCAGTCTTATTCTCAGTCTTATTCTCCTGGTTTCCAGCGGCTCGTACTTTTATACTATTTCTCTCTCTCTCTCTCTCACTCTCTCTGACTCTCTCTCGCTCTCTCGCTTTCTCTCGCTCTCGCTCTCTTCTTCTCTCGCTCTCTCTCGCTCTCTCTCAGGTCCTCTCGCACTCTCTCATTCGTCATTCCATTCGCTCTCACTATTCGCGCGCACTTACAAAACCTATAACACAAATGTACAATGAAAGCCACGATGATTTAAGAGTTTTGGAGAAAGAAAATTTGTCAAAGGTACAGGAGGAAAATAGGCGACAATATAATAAAAACTGTAAGCCGGTGAAGCAGTACAAAGAAGGCGATTTAGTATTTATTAAAAGATTAAACAGAAATATTTATGACCATACTAAGTAACGAAAGTTAAGCGAAATGATCGATATGAGGTAGCGCGAACGAATGATGGTGAAGGACCTATGATGACTAGTACCGCCGTAGATTACATGAAACCGTTTGATTGTAATAGAAAAATTGACGACGTGCCTTCGGAGACCGAAGATAATGCAGGAAAGGCCGAGTGAGGGAATGTTACAAAGTAGGTGTGCGCGGGAGCGCGTATGCCGTGTGTGTGCGTAAAAAAGTATATTTTGAGTTCTTTTTCCGCCCAAAATATGTGGTTAGAGCAATTATACATTAATTCAATTGAATTACAAGTATAATAGCATTAATCTATAATTACCGGTTGTACTTTTTGAACCGTCCATTTAATGGAAAACTGATGCACGTTGCAAATCACTGGAGGATATAACGCATTAAAAAACATTCGATAAATCAATGATATTTTGAACATTACATGATACAAAGTATGGAAATGGTTAAATTAACTAAAAGATCGATTACTAAGAAAATGTTAAACCATTTTTCAAGCCGTCTCTATCTTATTTCATTACAATATGCTATTTTATTTAGACACATTATGAGTAATACTACAAAAATATAAACACGAAAAAAAATTTTCATTTTCTTTAAGATATTAATTCTTATACATTCGTGTGCGATATTAAATGGTTTGGAAAATCTTAATAAACATCAAATATATCAAAATCAGTAAACTATTCACATACAATTCGATAAAAAAAAATTACTAAATAATAAAGAAATCATGTATATGTTATCGAAAGATTACCTTATTATTTTTTCGATAAGTAATTTACGCAGGAAACCTGTCCCTCCCGTTACCAAAATGTTGGTGTTAGCAAAGAATTTGGCAATTTCACTTTGTTGTTTCTTTAAGTCTGATGATTCGGACATATCCAACATATCATATAAATACGCATCACTTCCTTTAGATGTCATCTCGATGATATACCTATTGTATACGTAATAAACGTATTACAGTATAATAATTACTTAATATAAATCTGATGGACACATAATCATTTAAACACGCGCTCTTCTTCACGCGCTTAGTGAAAAACATTCAATCAGAACATTTGTAAAAAATCTATCTTAAATCAATCAGAGCTAACGATTATAAAATTATGAATTTGTGAAACAAGGCTACTTTTTTTTAATACCATACAAAAAAGTTTGCGTAATAAAAACAAAATATATAAAGCATTTTTTCATTATTCTTTTAATAAACTATTGTAAGAGCCGACGATTTATACAGACATTGTGAATAGGGACCGTGTCTGTCGGCGATCATCGTAGAGCGCGGCTCTTCGAGTGTAAGATGATCGCCGCAGACCGCGGCTGATAAAAGCGAATGTTTCGAAAACATTGTAGGGTTCGGCGTCTTTTGAGACGCCGATGAGCGAACCCGCGAAAGCGAGCGTGCGTTGAATCAGGAGCAGTCGTATTGGAACTTCTGAACAGTGCAGAACCATAGTAAAACCACGCCTATTATTTGTCCTGACACTTCCGAGTCACTCAGTATCTTTATTTTCCGTTTTTCCTCTCCCGCTCTCCCCTATTACACTATTATACTAAGGAATATTATCGTTCATGAATTTTTTCAGAAACATAATCAGTTATTATTTTAACTGCATTCTGTTTATTATATCATAAATACTTGAATTTTTGTAAATACAATAAATATTTCCTACCGGTTCCGAACTAACAGCGACTGCGATGCTTCCGATGTGAATTCAACAACGGTTAAGTTTCAACTGCGAATTGTTCTAACCCCGTTTCAATACTTTTAAGACAATATTCATTGCGTCATACACATGTAGATGTTACCACATCCATATGAAAATTAGTGGATCATTTATTAGTGAACAGCAACCTGTTGGACTATGACAATGAGTAGAATAGCACAATGTATCTTGAATATTCAACTATTGAAAAACAGCATAAAAGGAAATAATAATATTTGAAATGATAAAAAGCACTCAAGATATTATTCAAATTATGAATGTGAAGGGATTAGGCGTGGTGGTATGATACAATCACAGCGTTCACTTTTTGAAGTTCGTTATTTCTGAACGTCGTTCTCGAGCAACGGTGCGAGAGAACTCTGGTCTTTCTTTCCATATATGTACTACAATTGAGGACGGCTTCTACACTTCTGTTGGACAGTTTCTTCTTCAGAAATGTCTGCAGAATCAGATCCTGTGTATAGATTTCGTATCAGGTAAAGAACTTTCCGTAAATATACAAAAGTGTTGTGTACAAAGTACGTACTTCGACACTTTTTCAAACTTTGGCGATCATTTACAACCGTTCAAAAGCACAAAATATTCTAACTATCGATGTTAGCATATTCAGGAATCTCTCCTCTATCTTTTAAGATTAAGTGGAACTGTCTGATGTTTTTAATTTTCGCGTAATACCTCGTTTTTACCCAAAATTGAACATTTTCACAAAAACTCGTGTTTTTCGAAAACTGAGGGTGATACAGCAATTCCATTTTCACATTCGTGTTTAGGAAACAGAGCTCTACAAGAATCACCTAGTGGGTACGGAAAAACAAAATTCGTGTTGAACAGTGTAATTATACGGGTCAATAATTATCTGAAATAATTACAAAATTAAACGTAAATATCACTGGTAAATATGGCTTCCCTTGTGTAAGAACGACAAATAACTTCCTTTTATTAAATAACAATATACTTTGGAAATTTTTGAATAATAAAAAAAGGATACATTGAACATTGTATATAGATATACCTTTGTTTCATAATTAATTTGCTCCCTCTATATTTTCTGGACTTCCTGATTTCGAATTATAATTAATGTTTAATGGCAAAGTTTAAATATTTTTTTAATTTACAATTTAGAAAATACGATGTAACAAAAACTATACGTAAAACAATTATTACATACATACATACATACATACATACCTACAATATATTCAAGTGACGAACGTACAGATTAGTGGCGACACTGTTAGCATTGTAGCAAACAGATTCACATAATCAACAGTACACAGATATTCCAAATAACATGTGTACGTATAATTAGAAAAATAAAATTAAGTTTAAATAATTTATCATTTAGAACACAAGATTAAAATGTTGTTTACACTAATCGTTAATATGCCACAGGACAAAACGACCAGGCAAAAGTTATGAAACGTACAGATGTCCATAGAAGTAATAGGGAGACCAACATTATTAATGAGTAATGTGCTATAAATAACCTAAAATACAAAAAAATTACTTTCTATAACACTGAATGTTATTAAGTTCATTATTAATATTATTTTAAAAAGAAACATACTTTATAGACTTCTTGATTGCTTCATCTACAGTTTCAAATGGATCATTTAGCATGTACAAACGAATACCTCTTACATGATAATAGAAATAGTCGTGCCAGGTGAAACATGCTACATTGAATTTGAAGATTTGTTGGTCAACAGAATTCATTTTTTCCCAAAGCTTCACAACATTTTCATTCCTAAAATGCCATTCACGTGTTGAAAAGTAATGTATCACGTTGCTAAATTTATGTATTTTTTTATATGTATCCGACAATCTAAAAAGTATATCACATAAGAGTATATTAATCATTATTATTAATTTGTATTATAATTGATACATTTCATTGATTGTAATTTGTTATATATGCATTATACTTCATATATAAAATACATACTGAGGTTTTCGACCCATGAGGTATGTCAACATATCAACAATAGTTGCTGGTACTATGTGTAAAAAAAAAATATACAGTTGATACACAATGAAATATCGTGTCATTATGAACATATAATACCAAACAATTTTTACACTAGGTACTTCAAAACCATACTTTTCATTCCATTTCATAAATTCTTTCCATGAAATTGGATTCTGACATGATGATACAGAATTATAAATAGGTATTCTTTCCTCATCAGACAAATTGGACTCATTTGATTTTATCGAAGATATTCTACAGAGTAAAAGAATTACCATTAGGATTATGCTTCAGATATATTTACTTTAACTTGAACCACTTTTTATTTGTCCTCATCTATAGTTTATATTCATAATAAAGAAGTGTCATCATCTTTTTATTCTTTTCTATTTACAGCAGAACAATATTAGTTCATGCTTCTATTATGTATAACCGAAAGTAATTAAACAAATTAGATTTTCAGTCCCAGTTTTAAAGTGATAATGCAATTAAAGATTTACCTATTGGCAATATCCCAAGCAGCACAGATGACATTAGAGACTACACAATCTGCTGGTATAATATCTGCTATATTTTCTGCTACACAATGTAGTGTATGCATCAAACCTACACTAGTTCCCATAACTACACCCGTTGCTCCATACAAATTATTTGTCCATCCTGAAAGTGGCTCTTCGCTTGTTGATATCATGATAGAAGGTCGAACAATACATACTGGGAGATTATTGCTGTACTTTAATACAATACTTTCTCCAAGTGCTTTAGAAAATACATATGTATTGGGCCATTTATCAAGTATACTACAATAATGGAAAATTTATAATTAATCATTGTTATCTCCACTGTGACTTTCATATTTGCAGAATTAATTTTTATACCATTTTGAATTAATACTTACACTGGAGTAATTTTCTCCAGTTTATCATCATCCAGAACATCCAACAATGTTAATATCTTATCACCATCAGTGGGAACTTTGTAATGTATTTCATCGATAGATTTAAGCATACAATGTGAATATGCCGTTGACACATGTACAAACGCCTGCACAATGATTTATAAATTCAGTTTATGTAATTCAAATTCTAAGTAATATTATTTCAACTGTTAATAGTTATTTATATTTTTTATTTAATATTTAAACGTGTGAAACGTACCTTTAAATTTGGCAATTCTTTTGCAGATAATAACATATATTTTGTACTTTTCACGTTGGTATTCATCGCTACACGAAATATTTCGTCAAATCGAACAGTTGCGGCAGCATGAAAAATAATATTTGTATTCATCAGAATCTTTTTACTTTCCGGTGATAAACCAAAATCTTGTTGTGCCGCATCACCTTCTAACATTATCACTTTATTGAGAAAGTTTGGCTGTTCACGTCTCAATCTACTGAATTCCTGATTACAATGACATATCAATTATTACTGTTCAACTATGTATATACATATATCATTACATCTGTATTACATACAATTCCATTAAAATTTTCTTTAAATCGTTCTTGTGAATTTTTCCCCTTTTTCGGCCTTACTATCATGTATATTGTCGCAACATCTGGACAGGATCTGTAAATATGCATAAAATGAAATAAAATGATAATGAAGAACGATGAAAATAAGAATGGAAAGTCTCAATGCTACGAATACTATAAAAATTTCATTAATTATGTATATGTTATTCTTGAAATTAATTGTTTTGGCATTTCTTAATTAATGGATCAATTTCATTTATGCTTGAACTATTCTTGAATTTACGATTTTTATATAGAACAAGAGATAAAAGTTTGCTCACATTAAAAGAAAGTATATCTTAAGTTCTTTTTCCCATGCAGAATATGTGGTTAGAGCAATTATACATTAATTCAATTGAATTGCAAGTATAATAGCATTAGTCTATAAATACCGGATGTACCTTTTGAACTGTTCATTGAACGGAAAATTGATGCACGTTGCAAATCATTGAAGGATATGACGCATTAAAATACATTCGATAAATTAATGATACAAAGTACGGAAATGGACAAATTAACTAAAAGTTTGATTACGAAGGGTATAGGCGAATAAGGGAATCAAATGTGCCCCCAACCGATTTGAACGAACGACATGTCATTCGATAGCTTATCCAACCAAAACCCTGTGTGCCAATTTTTAACTTGAAATCTTGACCGTGGGGGTAGTAATGGGGTGAAAACAAAAATCATGTTTTTGTACAATTTCTCTTGACCTATTGAGTAAAAAAATGTAAAAAAATTCGGAGACATTTCGGGTACTGGGACACATATTTTGGAAGATTTTCAAATTTTTTGATTGAAGAACCAGGTAGTAAAAAATAAGAAAAAAAATAAAAACCGATTTTTTCCTCATTTTCTGCATATTAGAGTAACTTACACGTTGAATTTTTATGCATTCTTCAATATATGAGTGTTTTGTAGACTGTTTAATGTTTCTACACTAAGCAGAATTACATAACAATTGAAATAAATAAAATAAATCCAACCATTGGACGCCTATATCCTAAAAAATCAACGATACTTTTATTAGCGTCGATGGCGCAGCGTTAGAGTGTCCGTCGAGTTCGTGTCTCTCTTCTGGACTGAGTATTTTTTTTTCAAATTCTAACTATATAACAATGCTTTATATTTATTTATAAATGTTCTAAAAGTATTTTACAAATATTTTAACCTGAAATATGTATAAATATAATTTTGGAGCGTTTTTTTCGTCTTCATTTTTTTTTGTCAACCACGAATATTGATTAACATCTCTTACATTGAAATTAACGTGAAATGTTAATTTTCAAATCTCTTACCTTTGACTATTGTGAATGAATCGGAGCTGAAGATTGTATATTGGCTTACTATTTCTTCATTCCCCCCCCCTTTGATCAAGCAGATCTTGTCTTCTTTTTCTCTTTCTTTAATAAATACGAATGTTTGCTACGGCTTCAGTATCTAACATAGACATGTAAGGGTCATTATCCTTTCATTCATGCTGGTTTTAAAAATAATTGAAACACTTGTAGGATCACCCTTTACGGACCATGTCAAGTAATTATGTATAATTTCCATCGCATACTGTAGCCTGAACTGAGTAATTAAAA
Organism: Colletes gigas; assembly: GCF_013123115.1. NCBI lineage: Eukaryota > Metazoa > Arthropoda > Insecta > Hymenoptera > Colletidae > Colletes > Colletes gigas. The sequence continues at coordinate 33,142 of NW_025106677.1, forward strand.
AATACATTGTGGAACCAGAACGCGACAATCACCCACTGCGTTAGAGATTTGAAAACTAACATTTCACATTAATTTCAATGTAAGAGATGTTAAACAATATTCGTGGTTGACAAAAAAAAATAAAGACGAAAGAAACGCTCCAAAATTATATTTATACAATTTCAGGTTAAAATATTTGTAAAATACTTTTAGAACATTTATAAATAAATATAAAGCATTGTTATATAGTTAGAATTTGAAAAAAAAAATACTCATTGTCAGTCCAGAAGAGAGACACGAACTCGACGGACACTCTAACGCTGCGCCATCAACGCTGTTAAAAATATCGTTGATTTTTTAGGATATATGCGTCCAATGGTTAGCTTTATTTTATTTGTTTCAATTGTTATGTAATTCTGCTTAGTGTAGAAACATTAAACAGTCTGCAAAACACTCATATATTGTAGAATGTATAAAAATTCAACGTGTAAGTTACTCTAATATGCAGAAAATGAGGAAAAAATCGGTTTTTATTTTTTTTCACTGTGACGCGCCAAAATGAAAATCTGAAAAAAATTGAGAATAATAGTAATAGCAATACCTGTTTTCTGTAAAAGTATAAAAGAAATTCCGGACCTCCTTCAACATGTAATCGGCATTTTCTGCAGTTTCTTATTTTTTACTACCTGGTTCTTCAGTCAAAAAATCAGAAAATCTTCCAAAATATGAGCCCCAGTACCCGAAATGTTTCCGAATTTTTTTACATTTTTTTACTCAATAGGTCAAGAGAAATTGTACAAAAACATGATTTTTGTTTTCACCCCAATACTACCCCCCCGGTCGAGATTTCAAGTTAAAAATTGCCACAGAGGGTTTTTTTTTGGATAAGCTATCGAATGTCCCATCGCTCGTTCAATTCGGTTTGAGGGTACATTTGACTCCCTTATTTGGCTATATCCTTTTGAGAAAATGTTACGTTATTTTTAAAGTCGTCTCTATGTTATTTCATTACAATATGCTACTTTATTTAGACACGTTATGAGTAATTACTACAAAAATATAAACACGAACAAAAAATTTTCATTTTCATTAAGATATTAATTCTTATACATTCGTGTGCGATATTAAATGGTTTGGAAAATCTTAATAAACATCGAATATATCAATATCAGTAGAACTGTTTATATACAATTTGATAAAAAAAAATGACTAAATAATTAAGAAATCATGTATATGTTATCGGAAGATTACCTTAATATTTTTTCGATAAGTAATTTACCCAGGAAACCTGTCCCTCCTGTTACCAAAATGTTGGTGTAAGCAAAGAATTTGGCAATTTCACTTTGTTGTTTCTTTAAGTTGGATGATTCGGACACATCCAACATATCATATAAATACGCATCACTTCCTTTAGGTGTCATCTCGATGATATAACTGTTAAATACGTAATATACGTAGTACAATATAATAATTACTTAATATAAATCTGATAGACACAAATCATTTAAACACGCGCATCTTCTTCACGCACTTAGCGAAAATCATTCAATTAGAACATTTGCAAAAAATCTATCCTAAATCAATCAGAGCTAACGATTACAATATTATGAATTCGTGAAAGGAGGCTACTTTTTTTTTAATACCATATGAGAAAATTTGCGTTATTAATATACAGAATGTCCCAATAAAAACGAAATATATAAAGCATTTTTTCGTTATTCTTTTAATAAACTATTATACTAAGGAATATTATCGTTCACGAATTTTTTTAGAAACATAATCAGTTATTATTTTAACTGCATTCTGTTTATTATATTATAAATACTTCAATTTTTGTAAATACAATAAATATTTCCTACCGGTTCCGAACTAACAGCGTTTGAGATGCTTCCGATGTGAATTCAACAACGGTTAAGTTTCAACTGCGAACTGTTCTGACCCCGTTTCAATACCTTTAAAAGGATATTCATTTCCTCATACACATATAAATGTTACCACCTCCATATGAAAATTAGTGGATCATTTATTATTGAACAGCAACCTTTTGGACTATAATAATGAGTATAATAGTACAATGTAATATTTACATTGTAAATGTATCATATTAAATATAAATATGTAAAATGTAAATATTTATATTTAAAATGATAAAAAGCATTCAAGATATTATTGAAATTATGAATGCATATTTTTTCATCGGATAAATGCAACTTTCATTTATTAAATGAATTCTAATATTTTAAATATTTAAAAATAATATAAACCGAATTAAGTTAAACATATTTTTACGGTATTATTTTCTTGATTAAATTGATAACATATAAATTTGAAATTACCTAGATCTGTATCTAACATAAATAATAATGTAACTTCGGTGCCTTAATTTCTTTACAAGCATAAAAGGTAATTAAGTGAACAATAATTGTTCTTCTAAAAAATATGTTTCAAAGTCGTTGTAGTTCCTACCTATGCACAGCAACTGACAATAATTAAGTTGCATAATACATAATTATTATTATCAGAAATAAAACTTGATTAATAATTTATATGTATAATGAAATTCAAATTGCACAGTTAATATGGATAATATTTATTCTACCAATTTATTTGTACTAATACATGCTTCGTAAAGAGATACAATATATACAATACAGTACATCATGGAATGGCATATATTATGAACAAAACAAATATTTATAGAGAATGAACTACATATAAATACAGAAAATATATAACATCTACCATGCTTGTAAAGCACTGCCTGCATATTAATTACGTAAAATAGTTGGACCAAGTTGGGTGGCAATAAATCAAGCTGCATTTATTACTATCTTATCCGTGTAACATTCTATTGTTCGTTGTTGTCGATATTTAATAAAAACTTGTTTAATATGAGTTCATTCCTTAGCATATCTATTTGAGTGATTAAACGTGAAAAAATATTATAAAATATCTTTGTTCATATATTTTACAAATCATAATGTATTTTGCAATTTTCTTCATGTAAAAAATAAATAAAAACAAACATATTGTATATAATTAAATTCCCATCCATTATCTTTGCACAGTGCCCAAATTTGAAACGCACATCGTTTTTCTTTTATAATTTATACACAATATCTTATACCAGCCTTTCAATTGTTTTCTCCGATAAGTATATAATTTAAAGTTGTACATATTTAATATTAATACATTACCATGTAAAATCAATTTGAGACAAGTGAATATTAAAGGGCTAGTATAAATAAAATATACGATTTTTTTTAACACGCGTTAGAAAGTTATACACTTAATCATCTTGTAAAATACTTAAAGGATCTTCGCCAATCTTTTCAACCGTTTTCTTTAAATCCCTTGTGACCGACTTTTTTACGGTCGAGCGTGTTTCCATTGACCTCGCTCGTGGTTCACTCGCAGTAGATTTTTTTCCGAAAATATTACTATCGTCGTTGTCGTCGTCAGACAGAAATAAAGATTTCGACGTGACAGTTTTCCTCGGAATAGATTTCGTAGCAAAGATATCGTCTTCTCCGCTAGACTGGTCAGCAAAAATATCTGTAATATGCGAAGTCTTCACAGGTTCAGTAATACTAGAGAAAAAATCATTTCTGTTCGATTGCTCTTGAACACTTGCAGAATCTAATATTTGCGATTGCTGAAACTGTTCAGAAAACAAATTGATGTCATCACTGTCATCAAACAAACTTATTTTCTTCTTGGGCTGCTGTGCAGATTGTTTCTTTTCAGATTCAGTTTTCACCGACGATTTCTTTACGAGGCCGAATAAATTATCATCTTCATCGTCTTGACCATCGTCTTCGAAAAGGCTAATTTTCGTATCTTTCAAAGGTTTCTTTACAGGTTTCGACACAGATGCTGAAAACAAATCACCTTCTGTATCGTCAGCAAACAAATCCAACATTGGTTTCTTGACAATCTGTTCTTCGGGTGGTCTTTTTACGCTACTAGAGAAAAGGCTATCATCCTCTGAAAATAATAAATTTTTACCCTTTTCCGGTGATGGTGTTTTCGTGACGAAAGCAAAAAGCTGACTCGGATCTTTCAGTGGATCATGGTTACTATCTCGCAATGGATCTACCACTTCTTTCGATCCATCTTTATAGTCAACATTATCAAATTTAGAGTCTTTTTCACATGGATCCGTAGTATTAATATCAGAATATTTCTTAGATTCAGACAATGTGTTAAGCTGGCTAGTTTTATCCAACAGAATATCATCTTTTTCTGAAGCTGTATCTCTATTGTGTATTCTTTTAATATGTGTATCCTTTAATGGTTTAAAATTAGTGGGCGCCTTTTCGGAAAGAACTCTGTCCACTGGCGAAAGGATAGGAGCTCTACCAAACAAAGTGTCTTCTTTTTGCGGATCTTCGGGTAGATCAGGTGGCACATCGAACAAATCCTCTTCATCGGTCGATGGAGATAGCAAAGTGTTCTTGTTAGCACTCATCGAGCTTTCCTTACTTATGCTACCAAGATCAGATTTGTCGTCCGCGATTAAAGAAATATTAGGTTCGGCTAGTCGGTGAACATTATCATTAGCTGATGAGATTAGACGATCAGAGTTTGCAGCAACGTTATGCGAAGTATTAACGTATAAAGAACTGAATGACTCTTTATTAAGACTAGTCGATGATTGGTTACTATGACTTTCGTCTTGAGAATTGTTTCCCGAGGCGTCTACAGTATCAAAATCAATTCCACTTTGTCTGAGAGCAGATTTTCGTGCATGCCTACTCTGAGGTCGACGTTTTACTTGTATTCTAACTCGAGTCTGGAAAATAGCACATAAATTGCAAATAAAAGAACAATCTCTTTTCTACGTTTACTAATCTTAATAATTACTTTTGAAGCGGCAGTAGACAATGTTTCCACTTGAGCAGGCTCGTCGAAGCTAATGGCACTTTCTACGTTGCTTTCACCTGAAACTGTTGACTGCAAGGACTGCTTCTGAGTGGTACTGTCTTCTACGAAAAAGCATGTTTGTTTTAATCAAATGTAACATTATCGTCGTGACATTGTACAGGGTGTTTCTACACGAGTACCACATGTAGAAATTACTAATTAATAGAGCTGCGACTATTTAAATATTATTATTCGAATAAGAAAATATTCATATATTTACACTATTTGAACAATAATACGAATATAAATGATGTATTTATGTATCGTGTCATCAGCCGATTGTCAAATCATGTACACAGATGAAGCATTGCGATGAACGAGATCATTGATTTTTGTAAGATGATCAGATAACAGTATTTACAATTTCGTGCATGTAAATTATCAAGTACACCTCATTGTCATTATTATATATTGAATCACAAAATCGTGGATGATTTTTCGTCAGAAAAATAAAGCTTACTATTGGAATACTACGAATATCCACTTACTTGATCAGCGCACAAAATACGCGAACACTGAATTATTATATTAAGTAGTAAACTTAATAAGTAAAGTAGTTAAATCGAGTAACAAATATCAAGGAAACTTTACTTCGCCATTTTAGCTTATATAGTGGAAAAATATTTAATATTTCTATACTTTACTAACGTTACCATCAATTTCAATGGCCTTAAAGTAGAACTGAAAACTTGAAACTTAAAAGTAAGCAACAATTATTTTTTGTTCCAAAACATACTTCAAGGTAGTTGCGCCAGTAAAATACATATGTAATTAACAAATATTTTCACCAGTTTTTCGAAGATATTTTTAAGTCACTTTGTTTCTTTAAACAGTAGGCTACATTTTTGGTTTAGCATAATGAAGATGAAAGCAATACAAATTTTGAAACAAAACAAAAAATACAATTGTAATTACATATGTAAGTTTGATGTCCTTTTCATTTTATTATTTTGCAATAAATTGCAAACATTATTATTATTGTTTTTTGCACTATCTTGTTTAGTCTAAAAATTTTACCATCGCCTCTTTTACTTATCACAAAAGTAGTAGGAGATCATTTAATATTATTTATATACGCTATCGTTGCGTAAGTCAGTCAAACAATAAAAGGATTTTTCTGTACTCATTCGCGTATCTTGTATCAACGTACAAATTCTAGTACAAATAGTTTATCTTAAAATCAAAATAACTTTCATGAAAGTGAGAAATTTTAAAACTGAATGTTTCGTTGTATCTTCTGTACATTGTGAAGAAATAAAGAAATAAATTTGACGATCCGACAGTTTCTTTCACATTTCTTTTAAATTATGCAAAAAGATTTGTTCACATAATGGAATTTATTTTAAAAATTTTGTCTTGAAATTAGTAGTTAATTTTCATCTGAATGACCCCCTTCAGATGCTAAGCTGCAATGAAAGAAAACAAAGTGACTACCATATTTGTTTATAATACTCGACGCCATTATTGATACTAAAAGTAACGAGTTATACAGAATAGATCTGCCAGATTCTACATAAAAAATGACAAAGCAAAGACCCACGTTTTCTTGGTATCTTCAATTTTACGCGATGCTTGTGTGTAAGCACCCTGTACAAAAGGAAGTATAAATACTAAGCAACATTTAATGCAAATTGTATACACTACCAGATACGCTTGGAGGCGAACTATGACCTTGCGTGCTAATACATCCGCCATCGTCGCTATCTCTATCTGCCACGCTATCTTCTTCGTCTGTTTTTTCCTCGCTTCTTCTCCACAATGGTGGCGTATCCATGGGCGAGAGTATTTTCAAATCGCCCATTTTTCCCATCAAATTTTGTATTTTACCGGAAACCGTTCGTCGCGCTGCCAAACTGTTTTCCTCGGACGGCGGCGACGACGAAGTAGTTATCTGAATATTCAACGACTTCGGAGGGCTCTTCTTTGACTCAATATTCTCCGTAGCGCCAAGCTCGTCGGATGTTACTTGAAGCGTAACCTTCTCGCTACGTGGCTCCACGTTGCTCGAAACAACATCTGAAACCATACTCGGTTCTTGATTGTCCGCTAAAATTTTAGAATCGTTCAACGTCTCGGTATCCTCGACAGATATTTCTTCGACTATCGGATCTTTGATCTTCGACATCAACTCTTCACTCTTTTTCCTTTCGTCTGCGGTTACACTCTTACTGCTGAACAAATCATCGTAATCGTCATCTTCGAAAACCAATCCATGCGAACCAATAGTAGTGGAGAACAAACTATTACTCGATAAGTTATCGGTATCTTTTCTCTCCGTTTTTCGAGTGAACGTATCTTGTACGACCGTCTCTGTCCCCGTTGCAGTTATCCCTGTCGATTGTTCGATGTTTGTTTGCTTTGTATCGGCCATGTTCTTGACCGAGAATAAGTCTCTCTTATCGTCGTTGTTGAATACGCGAGATTGGGTGTTAACCTCGTGTTTAATTGGTTTCGCGGCGAATAAATCACCATCGTCGATATCCTCGCTGTCGTCAAACAAGCTGTTCTTTTTCGACGTAGCGCCTTGACGTTTTTCCACGTTATTATTATTAGGCGTCGTGTATCGACTATTGCCCGCGAAAAGACCTTCCTCCGAGTTGTCTGGAAATATCCGACCGGGGAAATCGGTTTCTTGCCTCGCCGGTTTCGACGCTATACCAAAGATATCGACGTCGGGCGAGTCTTTGCTGCCGAATATATCGATGTTCTCGTCAAAGAGGCCCCTTCGTTGCGCGAACTTGGATTTATCGGGATGTTGGGAGATGTTCGTCAAGAAATCGCTGCTCTTTTGAGACCTGGACCCGGAACTGGTTGTCGAGATATAGAATAGCTCGTCTCCGGAATCGGAATCATCGAACAGCGACTGCACCTTCGATTTCACTGCTTTCGAGTCGGCCTTGGGCAACGGCGGTGGACCAAACAGATCCTCGTTCTCGAACACATCGTCCTGTCGTATAGACGCGATGTCCTCGTTCTGTTCCTCCTGCAGTTGAGTGCTGAACGAATTAGTGTTCGTGGCGTTAACAGGATTACGAGTACGCGGCGTAAAAAGGCTGTCGCTGGTGATTCTTTCGCGGTAGATCTCCTCGGATTTTAAGCGAGTCGATGTCATCTGAGGCTGGAAATCATCACTGAAAACAACAGGAAAACACGAGATACTAGGGTGTCCTAGAAAATATTATGCATTTTATATAGGAGTGTAGGAATTAAATATTTATAGAATGCTTCAAGATTCTTAAATATACAGGGTGTTCGGCCACCCCTGGGAAAAATTTTAATGAAAGATTTTACAGGCCAAAATAAGACAAAAATTAAGAATACTAATTTGTTGATGGAGGTTTGGTTAAAGAGTTATTAACGTTTAAAGTTCCGCCCGTACTGAATTTTTTTCTTGAAAATGGGTAGGATTTCGGGGGTAGGTTTATTAACCAAAAATTATTGTAATTTACCCCTGCAACCCAAAATACTTTTTCCAGAACGATTTGAAATTTTTTAATTTTGTCGAAAAATTTCACACCTTCTCGAATTTTTTTCTCGAAAGTGGGTAGGATTTCGAGGGTATGTCTAATACCAAAACTGATTGTAATTGACCCCTGCAGCCAAAAATATTTTTTTCAAAATGATTTGAAATTTTTTAAATTAATTTTTTAAAAACTTTTTAACGAAGCCTCAGTCAAGAAATTGATATTCTTGATTTTCGTTTTATTTTGGCCTCTAGAATCTCCCGGTAAAATTGTTTCCAGGGGTGGCCGAACACCCTGTATGTAATTAAGAAATAAAGGTATATTATCATAATAATAAAATTAATGAAAATTTATTTTTAAAAATCAATTATTTAGTAGTATATTTCTTAAAGGAATTAAGCAAAATTGTATAGTAGACTTTTATCGAAAACGTGTATTTTTGTTTAGAATTCAAAGTCTGTTTCGCTCGATAAAATAAATTCCATTTGATCGGGTCAGATTGGGTCGAAATAAGAATATTGCGATTCACGAAATTTCAGGTATCCGAAATGTAGTCCGGAACACGGTTTTTTAATATGACCGAAACCTGGACGCCTATAAACACTAGGATGGTCCCCATTTTACAATCTCAAAATTTTGATTACTTACCCCCTCCCTAGAATGATTCAAATTCATAGAAGAGTAATTAATTCCTATAAAATTGAAACTCCTTTAAGTAAGGGGAAAAAATTTACCAAAAATTCTCCACCTATCTAGCGTTAATTTTCTTTTTTTTATCAACTCGGATAGAAACGATTTTTTAAAGACTTCACCGCACGTATTAAAGTGCTCAGAAAGTCATAAATTTCTGTAATATATCAGAAAAGAAAGAAACTTAACTTCATTAAACGCCCCATTAATTGTGTTATTAATTATGAAAATGGACCAAGTACAATATACCAATACGAAATTTAAGGAAACATTGAAAATGATTAACTTTCATAATCATCGAAATCAATTTTTATTTTTATTTTTAATTCTTTACCTTGTGGAATTTACGAGAAACGTGGAGCTGCTTTGAATTTTAAATTTACTTTGAAACTGAAACCATGCTCGAAGATTACGAGGAAATGCTTGTTTAAGGAAAGAATTAAAATAATCTGAGAATGTTTTGAATGTTTGGTTCGAGGAAACACTGTAAGGTCATGTAAATATATGCGTAATACTTCGAAAATATTAACTCTGATAATGAGCGATGTTAAGGATAGGTAGAGAGACACGCAATCGCACAAAAACTATTACAGAGAAGGAGAAACATATATATAAAATGTAAAATCGAAATCTAAATAGTAGTACATCAGTAGACTTCCGATCGTTAAAGAGCACGAACCGTACGAGCTAAACCATGAATATGAAGAGCATCGTCTTATTTCCGCTTTTTATAACAATGTATTTATTCTTGGGGGCACAAGGTAAGTTTTTTCCCGTTCGAGTGATTCATAACGTCAATAAGCAATTTAAAAATACAGGATATTATTTTTATAACTCGCTTTGCATGCGTGTAGTATTTATAATTTATCAGTTACTTGTCTGTCCATATTGTTGTTTACTCGACTTTGATAAATTACAAATACATTTCATTACTTTAATCCTGTTCGTTCTTTTATTTTTATCATCGCCTGTTCAAAACACTGCTTTATTAAATTTTGACAAGCTCCAATAAAGAGACCTGTGTTCCTTGACTTACAGTCAATGGCGTCAAATTATACACTTAGATGGACAGAAGATGTATTGAACACACTTTACGATGAGTTAAAAAATTTTTACTTTATAGCCCGGAAACGATTGATTTGTGGGGCCATTTTCATTATCACTAAACGCATCCAAACAATGTTTCATATAACGTTGGTAAACGAAATTTTATTTTTGGAAACTCGTAGCTAAAAAAATTGAACTATCACATACAAAGTGTTCGGCCATCCCTGGGAAAAATTTTAATGGGAGATTCTAGAGGCCAAAATAAAGCGAAAATCAAAAATATCAATTTCTTGACTGAGGCTTCATTAAAAAATTATTAAACATTTTCAAATTATTCTGAAAAAATTATTTTTGGTTGCGGGGCTCAATTACAATCATTTTTGGTCATTATACATATCCCTGAAATCCTACGCATTTTGGAGAAAAAAATTCCTTACCGAAAATCTAATTGGGTGCCTAAATTTTTAGACAAAAAAAAAATTTTGAAGTTGTTCTGGAAAAATTATTTTCGGTTGCGGAGTTCAATTACAATCATTTTTGGTGAATAGGCATACCTCCAAAATCTTGCGCATTTTCGAGCAAAAAATTCAGTACGGGCGGAACTTTAAATGTTAATCACTTTTTAACGAAGCCTCCATCAACAAATTGATATTCTTGATTTTCGTCTTATTTTGGCCTCTAGAATCTCCCATTAAAATTTTTCTTAGGGATGGCCGAACACCTTGTACATGAAAATTCAATTTTTTTATCTACAAGTTTCCAAAAATAAAATTTCGTTTACCAACGTTATATGAAACATTGTTTGGATGCGTTTAGTGTTAATGAAAATGTCCCCACAAATCAATCGTTTCCGGGCTATAAAATAAAAATTTTTTAACTCGTCTTAAAGTGTGTTCAATACATCTTCTGTCCATCTAAGTGTATAATTTGACGCCATTGACTGTAAGTCAAGGAACACAGGTCTCTTTATTGGAGCTTGTCAAAATTTAATAAAGCAGTGTTATGAGCAGGCGATGATAAAAATACCCCTGAAATCCTACCCACTTTTGAGAAAAAAATTCAAGTAGGTACTGAAATTTTTAGACGAAATTAAAAAATTTCAAATCACACTAAAAATATTATATTTAGTTACAGGGGTCAATTGCTATCATTTTTTATGAATACACATACCTCCGAAATCCTACCCACTTTCTAGAAAAAAATTCAGTACGGGCAGAACTTTAAACGTTAATAATTTTTTAACAAAGCCTCAATCAACAAATTAGTATTCTTGATTTTCGTCTTATTTTGGCCTCTAGAATCTCCCATTAAAATTTTTCCCAGTGGTGGCCGAACACCCTGTATATTTGTATGTAAAGAACGTTTCATAAAAACAGACATAACTTCAGAGATGAATTTAGAGCAGAAAAACATGACGAAGAAAGTTTATATGAAGTATTGTTCTGTTTATCTGACCCCGTTTCTGAATCACGGTCGTTTCTAGTGTTTTAATCATTCATGCGTCAAACTGAGTTAGTATAACTTATTATAGATATGTGCTATCACCTCGACTATTTGTAATAAATCCTTACTTCTATGCATTAAATAATAAAAATTGTTACATGAACTTCTTTATTATTTTCGTATACTGCGGGCATACCTCAAATTATGTCCATATTTTATGAAATACCCTGTAATGTAATTTGTATGCGTATAGGAACTTGCAACAATTTCCATGGTCAGAATCTTAGTGTGGGGACGCACTACATAAACTGCACTGAATATGAGTGTCACTCGGATGGATCTATGACCGGGCTTCCGTAAGTAATATGATTCAAGTATTTTAATGCAATATTTACTTGTTAAACATCGCGTGTACACTCTGCGTTACGTTTCATATATCATGTCTGATCTTCGAAGTAACCAAATATTTGAAGGTTTAATACCGATATGTATCGATCGAGTAATGTTAATAAATCATTAGTGATTATTAAACTAGCAACCATCAATTGGATACCACGTTGAATCATAATCAGAAAACACGATTAATCATTCTAGATGTGCAGACTACGCATGTGCTGAAGGAAAAGAAATTGGCTACCGCGAAACGGATTATAGCAAACCTTTTCCAGAATGTTGTGGGGGACCAATTTGTGCATAAAAAAAATATTTTAAATCGGGCAATGTAAAGTTAAATAAATATTGATTAGAAACTGAAACTGTGCCACGCTTACTTGGTATTGAATAATTAATGGAAACGTAATTAGAAAAAAACCGATGATAAAGTGTACGCGTGTTAGATACCGTCACGAGATGAGATACTCTTAAACTGAAGAAGCTCGCCTTGGAACTCGCGCATCTACTCCACACAATCACTACAACGCAATGGAGGATGACTAATGTTTGGATCATCAATTCAATGACTCTTTAAGTATTTGGCACGCGTACTCGATCTCGTATGCGGGTAAAATAAAGACGACGTTAATTTTCACCGTCGCTTCATAAATGTAAAACTAAATATTCAATTTAATTTCAACGTAAGTGATATTATTTGTACTATAACAAAAAAAAGGTCTCAGTTTTCTCAATAAAGAAATTGTGCGCAGTTTAATATTTAAAGATAATAACAACGTTAAAACTTACTCTAAGCTCGAACCTCCTGTGTTATTAATACCCGGTGGTTGGATCAATATTCCGCTGCTGGAACTACTTTCATTGTTAGCGGTTAAATTTTCCGTGTTATTCCTTGCAATCACGATAGAGTTTCGATCATTGATGTTATTATTATTCGAAATAGTATTTCGTAAAACATCGCGCGCAGGTTCCTGGCTGTTTTCGTAATTCCCTGGTATATCACTACCGGAAGATCCAGATGACTCGGCTCGTGATATTTTATTTGATAATTTATTCTCAACATTTGATGTTAAAATGTCTCCAAGTATCGATACTCCGCTAGGTTTCTAAAATAATTAATGACCATCAATTTCGTAGAAACATTTAAACATTTGACAAACTTGTAAATTAAGCTGATATCTTACTGTCTTATTTGGCGGTAAATTTTTGGACAAACCGAAAAGATCACCGTCATCTTCGTCGTCACTGAACAAATTATTATTATTTATATTAGTTTCTGGTGTACTTGTAGCCACTGATGCTATTGTTTCTAAATATTTTTTCTGCACACTTCCTGTATTCGTTGGGCGATTATTGCTATTCGTATGTTTATTTTTCACAATTGTTTTCACTGTATTTTTTGATGAGAAAATATTATCAGAATCTTCGGAATCAGCATCGGCAAAGAGATCGTCGATCTCAGATTTTGGTTTTGTAGCTGGAAATACAGTATAATTACAGCCTAATGAAACATATTATAAAGGATTTAAGATAAAAATAGAGCTTACAATTTGCACTGATCGGAGGTGGTACGTCCATACTAGCAGGTATGATATTATTTTTATAAGGTGCAACAGGTTTGTCTTTCCATAAACTTTCTGAAGATTGGTCATTCAAAAAGGTATTTCCACCGTATATACCTCTCGATTTATCATTTAAAATATTCTCATTTGTTTCTGGTATTAATAAATCATCTAAAATATACAACAGTAGTTAAGTTCAAATGAACAAAATTATTGACTCCATTCACATACCTTTAAATCGATTTATCGATGCTTCGCTTTTGTCATCTACTACGACTGGCTTTTGAGCTTGACGAACTGTACCTAATCGCTTGGCTAATTCTTCAGCAAACTTCGGTGCCGAATTGTTTGCTAATTGTACCTAAAAAATGAATGTAGAATTGAAATACAAATTTGATAAAATTGAAATACAAAATATGAAGGAAAAGAAAAAATATAAACAAATATACAAACCTTTGATGCATTATCATTAGGAGTAATTGATTCGGAAGCAGAATGTACATTATTTTGACTAATTACATCTAGTTTTTCATTGTCCATATATGATAAGTCACTTATTTTACTGTAATCTGATCCAACCAAAGAAGGTGACAATCCAACTGTATTTGTTTTTGGAGCAGTGACGATATTATACTCTTGAAGTACTGCCCTATCATCGTCGCTTTCTGAGTCTTCTTCTTCTTCGTCCACTTGTTCCGATTCGCTGCTGCTACTACTTTCCAACCCAATTTTACGTGAATTTTTCCACTTTTCCGAGCCAATAACATATGGTAAAGGTCGATCTTGGTATGGATCATTTGACCCCAGTACAACACTAAAATTTAATTACAAAAGAATGTACAAAATTACTTTTATGTCAAAACTGATTTAGCAAATTTATTTACCTTAATTCTATTTTGTCGTCATCCTCTTCTTCGCTATCGCTATCAACAAATTCCATTTTTTTATACTTTTCATCCATTATACTTAAGCCTTGTTTTATACTTTCACTCACACTGGCTATTAAATCTGCAGTTGCAAAATCTTTGTTCTTAGACTCCTATATACAAATCAGCATTTTAATAGAATATTAATCTAGAAGTTTAAAATACTATATATTTTATAACCTCTAATTACCTGCACTGAAGTATCCACCTTCTTTTCAATCTCTATATCATCTTCTTGTACACGGCTCTCGATAAATTGGGTATTAGCCAAAGCTAAGGAGGTATTAGTAACATTATCTATAAGTATTGCTGCTTCGTTCAGTTGACTCGTGAATGCATCTAATGCTTCCTCAGTTTTGTTTGCCCTCAATACTACATTCTATCAAAATAAATATAAACAAAAAGGGATTAATCTTGTATTTGTATCTTTGATAAGTTATTTAAAAAATGTGTCTAACAAATATGAACTATACCTCAGAAAATTGTTGAAGCTGCTTGAGAAGTCCTGCATCAGCTGCCAAACTCCATTCTCTTCTTTTCTTTCTCATTTCTTCTGTAGTCCACGGATGATCCCATGATTTATCCATTCCATCTGATGTGTCCTAAGATATAAAATTGTACGTAGCTATATTCAAAAGCCATTCAATGTACTTTATTATACATCTAATGAATTTTGATCAAAAGAAACAATTATGGTGTAACAATATGTTTCCACGTAGAGAAAGTGACAATAACTTGGATAATTGTTTATATTCGTTAACCTTAAAATTAGTTTCAGAGATGTCAATTTTTGTAAATAGTTACGATACATACCATATCACTTAGTTTGATTTGAAATAACAAACTATTATTTTCCTACGTAATTACATTTACATATGTGTAGTACTTTTTATCGAACTTAATAAAAGAAAAAAACACCCACTTAGCAATTGAGATTATCAGCCACAGTGTTCGGTACTGTCACATCTACCGTATGATTTAATTCAAACCTTCCATCAAAAGAAAGTTTCAGGAATGTGCAAAAGTTAAACAGAGGCATCTATTTTGCGAACTATTTTATATCGGTACATTAATATTTGAAAAATATGTAAAACTCTACGTACAATTCTAGTAAAAATAATTTAAAACAAGTAAATATTTTTCATGCGATCATTTTTTTCGATATAAACAGTTTATTTGAAATTTCTAATAAAACATAACTTTGTAATTATTTTCCGCCAATAATTGCAATGATTTGTAGCTCCTTTTCTTGCTGTTTCATTCAAGCACTTTGTTACATCAATTATAACATGTTAATATGTTTTAATTATTATTAAACATATATTCGTTTAACAAGCAAAGAAGGGTCTGTCTATTAAAGGATACAGTACTGTTAAATGCAATGTTGCCAAACCGATCAGTATTTTGGTCCGCATTCAACATTCCGCTGTTCGACCGATAGAGGAACAGCGCTGTGGATTGTTTGTCAATATCTTCGAGTTAGTTGATTTTTACTGGCTTTTATATGTAAAGCAATCATTTTACGATGACACGAAAGGCCAAAAAAATATCCTGACTACAAATGTGTCAGAGTGTTTAGTGCATGTGTATAGAATACACAGATAATACTGTCAAGGAGAACGTCGTATATGTGCAATAATGCTACTTTTATATGCAAGTCAGGAATTCCATCTGTTTCATTAAGGAAAAGAATGTTTGGAACCCTTGCATTACAAAGAGTATCTATTTAATCTTTCCTAATATAATTTTTTCAAGTTATACGTTATCATGGATATTTAATAAAAATACTAGCTTTTCAAGTGAAAATATAAAAATTTATAATACAAAAAAAACAGATAACCCTTGGTAGAAGAAAAGTTCCATACATTGGTACTTTTAGTCGGTATGTTCATAAAATGAACAATTTTTTACGTCATTTTAAATAAAAACCAATGTAGTTAAGAATATTTGTGATGGATTGATATATTTTTTAAATAATACAATATACGCGATATGTGCACGCACGCGCACCTCTGTTACGTATGTACGTTAACAAATAATAATATACAATTGTTTATTATTTGCAATTAATTTATTACTTGAGTATTCCTGTAAACGTATTATAAAACATTTCTTGTTAACGTATTACAAAGCATTTCTTGATAAGAAGTTTCTTATTTAATAATCACTACAGAAGTATTAATTATTTTTACTGTTTATTTGTTTTAGATACAATTTAAAAAATGTACATCAGAATGATACAACAAAAAAATATAGGTGGTTTATATAGCAAAGATGAATATGTCAGACAATTGTGTATCTTGTTTAGTTGATGCACAGAATATTGTCTTAGACAATTGTCGATTACCTTTATTGCATATCTTTATTCTTGCTCTTTTGGAGCAATCTGATTGTCATAAAGTAACCAGTGTTCATAAAATCATTTTTAATGAGGCTGAAAGCACGTATAGGAAGGCTAACTCTCTTTTGAGAAAGTACAGTGCTCTACAACTGACTTTCATGAACAATGAACCATTCGGGAAGTGGAAAACGTCAGGCGAAGGTTTTGGAAGAAAATTATTGGGATTGCAGTGTCTGCACATATAGGA
Source organism: Colletes gigas (assembly GCF_013123115.1). Lineage (NCBI taxonomy): Eukaryota > Metazoa > Arthropoda > Insecta > Hymenoptera > Colletidae > Colletes > Colletes gigas. The sequence continues at coordinate 50,157 of NW_025106677.1, forward strand.
ATACCGCAGAAGCATTTAAGTGCCACATGTGTGACGTCCGTAAAGGAACTTCCACGCGGAAACCCCGCATTAATCCCCAACTTGTGGCACAACAGGTTACAATTTTCTAGTAATTCATTGTAATCCCTAACCAATTTTTCATACCTGCATTACTCGACATCGATTGTCAAGTAAAAGTTAATAAATATAATTATATTGCTAATAAAGTTACATTATTTGTAGGTTGCTCAGCAACAGTATGCACCACTATTAAAGCCAGGGAAAAAAGAAGGCGGAAGCGGAGGTAGTACAGCTAGTAGTGGTAAAGAGAAAGACCATAAATTGGACAAACCAAGGCGTAAAAATAGGCATCCACCCCGTCTCAAAAATATAGATCGCAGTACAGCTCAAACCAATGAAGTGACAGTAAATAATGTTACTGTCGTTATTACGGAATATAAACCCAAAGTGAAAAAAAGTTCAGATCAGTCTGGTTTATCTAGCAGTGCTTCTTCTGAAAATGGAAGTCAACATGATTCTAATCAAGACTCTAGAAGTTTGGATATAGGAACTGATGCTTAGCTCAATACGCTATATCACATATGTGTATGAATTAATCTAATTAATATATTATATAATGTATGTCAATCTCTATGGACTATGGTACATTCTGTGGACAAAAACAATTATTTTGTCTATATGTTGCAGGTTATATAACATTCAATGAGGTCAGACGTTTTATGCTATCAGTGGAAACATTGAACTTTTATGACTTCAATATGAAATAAGAAATATGACATACTATTGTTTCATACTAACATCAAAATTATCTGTTTCATAACAATGGTCTACTTCATACCCAGAAGCATGAACTGAAGTTGTACTTACTGTTATTTATTCTATAGTTTCACAGTATTCTAAATTACAAGTTTAAGATTTAATTGAATATTTTAGATAATTTTATTTGTGCAACTTCGGATATTACTTATTTTACTTATATAATATTGACTGTGACAAATGCATTATATGCACCAACATTGAAAAATGAATTTGATATATCCATTGTTGACATAACAATGTCCATATGACTTTCATTGAATCTATTAACACCACTGCCAGAAAGCATCTTGTAATATTATTGTTAATTAAAATGTTTTAGTGAACTCATTTATGTATGAGTTATTTAACTATTTCATTTAATAATTACTGTGACAGCGAATTAAGAAACTGGCATTGGTACGTATATACCTTTATCCCATTCCAAATCTATAAATTTGATTTGCTACAAACTTTATTCTTTCATGGTAATTCATTTCACTGATGCAAGAATTTCTAGTTTATACATACAATAGATTACGCAATTAAAGTGAGCAACATAAAATGAAATGAAATAAGTGATAGACAGTTTTATAAGGTTTAGAAAATATTTAATTTTGGGACAAAAAATTCGTTAATTTTAATAGCTTATTATAATTTTTATTATGCTAAAATATATTATAAGGGATTTTTCATACTTCTTTATTTTGAATACTTTAACGACACTAGAGTATCAAAATTTGCTACATCAATTGTAATTAATATTCCGCTAATTTACTAAATATTACTTTGCAAACTCGTAAAATCAAGAAATTTTAATCGTTACAGCTGGACTTCTTTCTATTACTGGTATTATAATAGAATGTATAATCTACTAAGCTGACACATGTTAGTAACTGCCCAATCACTTGTAACTGTGATTTATAATTCTTATATTTATTTTTACATATTTTACGTTATCAGGCAATAAATAGAATTGCTAAATTATATCGCAGGAAATTTTATTATACTGAAAAAGTATAACTACAAGGACCACAAGTAACAGGATTATTTCATAAGTGTTTAAAATTACAAAATGCCATACAACCAATTCTTTTAAAATTTGTGTAAAATATTTGTATGTCAGTTAGATTGAAATATAAATCGTAATTTGACACTGAAATTAATAGTCTATGTCATAAACATGAAAGTAAATAATACTTTTATAACCATTTATATATATATCTACTACATTATTCAGGTAATGAAAGCATCAATGAATTACATAATCATGCAATGTTAAAAAAATTTATAATTCAAGTAAAATTCTTGTAATTGTTATTCCATGAATAGTTTTTCATGAATGTCATCAAAATTATATGATTTATAAAACAAATGTCAAACTTCTACCGGAAAGAAACCAATTTCAACGTTTTATGTCTTTTAAACTTATGTTTTATATATTTTTACTCTTGTAAAAAATAAAAAAGAGTTAGGTCAAAAATATATTTTTGAATTGTAACATAATATTGTTTCAAGACAATTTATTCTAAAAATCATTCTTTATCAATATACGATCTTAGAAACCTGTATCTTTTACCATAATAGATATTTAATGATGAATCGTTTAAAACATTTTAAATAATTTTTAATGAATTTTTAAATAATTTAATTATTTCGCATATTTTTATGATATTATATTAATACAAATCAAAAATCTGTACAGATTGCCTTCACAGCATAAAAATGTGTTAAACGAAATTGAATTGGATTTGTGTGTGTGTGTGTGTTGTAAATGATTAGAAAAGAATTAATATGTTGTACAGATTGTAAAACTTTCGAGAAATACTGTTGGGATTAACATTATATTATTACAAGGATAAAGAATAAATTAAATGTTTTAAGAACTACAAATTTTAGTCTGACCTTCCAAGTATATTCATTTCTGTTATTTTATTTATATCAATTAATATACATGTAAAAAATAAAACAGGAATAACTTCAATTTGCAGTCTTTATAGAATTCATCATTTTGATCCTATCAGTTTACTTATTTCTTTTTTTTGTGTTAAGTGCTGCACTATGTCTCTCTACATTATTCCACATTTTCAGTTACATCCATCATTTCTTCAGGATTGTTTCTTTTTAATATTTTTCTGCTTTGAAATCTCTCGCGTACTATTTAAAGAAACATCAAGTTGAATAAGTACGCAGTCAGTTATGTAGATATATCAAAACTTACCTTCTGTTATTTTCAGAAAATTGAAAACTTTAAGGTTATGTGATTTGTTATCACCACCAACAGTGAACACAAATGGATCGTCTGGATTTGATGCGAGACATTGTATAGCACCAAGATTAGTTTTCTTTTCCCATACAAGACATGGGTCTGTATGATTAATAGTATCCCACACCTTTATGACACCATCATTTGCTGAGGTAACAAGAAGACCAGAACAAAATGAACTAAAAGACAAACCTAAAATTATAATGTAATAAATTTGTTTGCAATTTGTATGCATATAACGTTAATAATATTTAGATATTACACGTATTTACCTGTAACTTCGTTCGTGTGGCCTTGTACACTCCAAATTGGCTCATCTTGTCTAATATCAAAATATTGTATATAACCATTATCTGTACTCACCTGTAACATATATAACAGTTTTTGCATTTTTTTTATGCTATGAACTTTACAATTACAAACTTAAATATAATTAATAGACTTACTATACAATAATTTGTATCAAAATAATTCCACACAACTCTCTCTACTTCTCCTAATGCTTCCCAAGAATTTGTAATTGTTTCATCTCTGCAGTCAAACAGTCTTACTATTCTAGAAGAACAATTAAATACATGAATATTTAAAATACAATTGAAGCACATTATTTATTAATTAAAAATTAATGGGCGTACTTATCCGCGCATCCGGTTAATAATTGATGAGTTTCCGTTGGATGCCATTTTATTGACTGAACTTTCTCGCCAAAAGAAGACAATTTGTTGACAGGTGTACCATTTTCTAAATCCCATAATAAAACTGTTTGGTCAACTGATCCACTAGCAAGTACATGGCTAAAAATAATACTTATATTATCATGTTTTATAATTAAATATACAAAGTTTTAATTATAAAATATACTAACGTGTAATTTTCATTCCATGCCAAATCCAACACAGCATCTTTATGCCCAATACGTTTTTGATTCTTCTTTTTACTTGGTTTGCGACCAAGTTTATAAGCTGGTTCTAAACAATCTATTAAATCTAAATCCCATACTTCTATTATGGGAGTCATATTACCAATTGCGCATAAATTACCTATAAGACAATAAGTTTGTATTTCTGAATTCTATTACTATATAATGAATACATTATACTATAATTACTTGGTTTTGAATCTGCAGGATCAAAGTTCAGCCACTCTATACATAATGGAAACGATGGTAGTAATATATCATGATGGCAATAAAATGAATCTTCTGCTTCATTGTAAACTAAAAATAATTGAAAATTCAATTTTACAGATATTAAAATCAAAATTCGGGTAATAATTAAATTACTTCTATAAAAAAATTGTACTTTAAACACAAACCAAATATTTCCAATGTACTGGCATCTTCTTCAACATGTCCTATCAATACCAAATTATCGTCACTTTTGATACCATCATCTTCCTTCTCTGAATCATCATCTTCTCCTGTCACTAATGGATCTTTTCCATCTTTCCCAAAAGTTGCAATATTACTAATATTGCAATGTATATCACCCGCTATATACCAAAATATATGTAAATAAAAATATTATATGAAAAATTTACAGCATTATTATTAAGACACATAATATTATGTACCCTACATTCATCATCATATTTATCAAAGTTATATTCGTCATTTTGAGATGCATCAAACTTAAATTTTGATTTGTTTTTGTATTTTGAAGATTTATCATCCTGTTCTTCATCCAACTCACTTTCAGAATCTCTATAATAATAAAATTAGTTTTATAATTATTAAATTACCTTTTACTAAATAATAACAAATTATTGTACACTTACTGTAATTCTGATTGTGTTTGTTTTATAATCTGTACTAGTTCCTGTGGTGTTAATTCAATCTAAAATATTCAAAATAAAACAAGAAAAATTTAGAACCAATACATTTAAGTAAATTACTTTAAAAATATTTTAAAGTAGGAAAATTCACTGTATTTAGATTAATTAACACAGAAAATGTAAATCAAATATTGAAGAATAATTTTCAATTATTAACCTTTTCAGGAGTCTTAGACGCGACACCTTTCTTCACCCAAGTTATACATGGTATAATATTCATTTCTACTGTATATATTTACATCTATGTTTATTACAAGAATATTCACAGTTCTTGTGGTGAAGCTAAAATACTACAAAACGTTATGGATAGATAAAAGCACGTGGTATTGCATGACAACTTATATCGTATCAATGGAGTGGGAATTGTGGGAAATAATTTCGATTCGATAAATCGATTCAATATAATGTAAATCATAAAGCCGTGCATCTACATATTATCGTATTAGTTGAATTGAAAACATAATAAAATATGTTTTTTTTTAATTATATAAGCATCATAGAAAATAATGGTAATCGTAATACCACAGACGAGATATATCGAATCTGACTGCCATACCGACCTGAAAATTCGGAGCTGATTTTAGCGGCCTCTTCTCATGGATAGCGGTCAATTGAGAAACTATTCATCGAATTAGCTTGAGGCTTGAGGGGTGTTGCGGTCGCCGCCTGGCGCCGTGTAGCAGAAGCTTTGGGGGGCGCGAGGTTTAAATCAGATTACACGAATGTAATAGGAAAGGGAGACAAAGTGGAGTCCGCGCAAATTCTAAGGTTTAAAAGTGGTTAGAGATTCTTTTAATGACTTCACTTCGGGTCATAGATTAGCCAATAATTTATTGGAGACGGATGTTTGGATAGTCGTGAGCTCCCCTTTGATCCCTTCTCCTAAGTGTGTAATTCCAGGAACTTGGGCCGTGCGCTATCGATAGCCGGAAACGGGCTGCGTGGGAAAGCCGATAACGGTCACGTGCTGCAGAGGACCGTTCTCGAGGGATCGGGGGGTGTGCCGAGGAACGCGCGTGCGAGAGTTTTGCGCCCGGCCCGAACAAAGGAAGGGACGATCTGGAGGGTCCTACGTGTGGGCTGGGCCTCGACCGGCCGGCAGAGCGACACTTGAACCCGGAGATCGAAAGTGAACGGACGTAGCATTGTAACATAAGCGAGATCATACTTGTATTATTTGAGTTAGTTAATAGAGTTGAATCGGCAAAGAGAGAAGCATCTTGAATTAAGAGAGCGGAAGTGTACGAACGGGTTACAAGATTCCTGCGAAATCTTGGTTGTTTTGTTTTATATTCCTTTATTGAATAATTAAAGTTCTATTTACGTGTGTTCAAATCGTTGTATCCATTTATTATTTTCCTTATCTAGCGATCTCCGTTTGAAACTCCCGCGTCCAAGGAGCAGAGTGCCTTAGCACTCCACGGGCAGCGTTCCCCGCCGAATTCCCTACGAAGTTTCGGAAATACGCCGCCGGACGCGCAACAGGGGCAGCCAGCTGTAGTGTCGCGTAAGTACATGTGAGTTGACTATGGAAGGGATTAAAATTCATTTTTTAATCTATTGGTAACGTTGCGAATGACACGAAAATGGTAATGGGGTTTCGAGACCCCATAAAAATGGGCCAAAAAAATCCATTGGGTGAAAGATCTACCTGTATACCTCGTCTGTGACAATACTCTTGAATCTTTGATGAATCAATGAGAATCAAAACTAACCTAATGAAGAAGTTCTATATTTATGATGATCTATGCAAAGTAGTATTATCCAGGTCTCACCACGTGGAGGTTGTTGCGAATGTAGACCCGCCCTAACCGATTCCCAACCACCCTCCATTAATAAAGATCTGTGACCAACAATCGTTGGTCGAAGAAGAAACAAACGAAAGTGCAACCAACGAAGGAAACAACCAACGAAAGAGTTTTTTGAGAAAGAATTTGCCTCTAAATTCTCATCAACAAAACAGAGAAATGGACCAAAATATTGCCTGCCTGATATAATGATTAATATAGAGAACCAAATTCCTGCCTAACTATAAATCTAAATTCGTTTACATCCTACCTATCTAATCATCTAACAAAATATACATATAGAAAATGTATTCTTCCTTGTTGATCCTTCGACGAAGATTTCCTGAAACATACTGTTACATTCTACCTAACTATAAATCTAAATTATTAAAACATAAACTAAGCAATCTGAAACTAAATACATGAAATACATTATTTTTTCTTCTATCTTCTATTTATCCCACGATGATTTCCTGAAACACAAACAAAGCAACATCAAACAAAATTGTAACAATTCTTAATTGTTACTTCTATAAATTTAAAACTTCCATAGGAATATGCTCTGTAACAGGAACTTGTTTAATAGATTAGTAAGAGAACAAACAAAAATTTGACACCTGCAAGAAGCATATGCCCAACACTGAATCTGTAAAACTACAAATACTACAACTACAGGCAAGTGCAATGACAAAGTAAAAATAGTACATAATATACGAGGTTACTTTGACTCTAAAATGTATTCGTCGCAAAATATCTTCTTGCACGTCAATCTAATGATATATTTTAATAAGTAAAGAAAGACTTTTTGTCATCAAAGTCCTTGTTACAAAGACTTTGTGTTCAAAGTCGTCAACTCAATTATGAAAGTGAATTTAATTATTGAAGAATGTAAAGAACAATCGGAAGCTACTAATTTAACACACATTCTAAAATGAATATAATTATAAGTATTATAAAAGATATTAAAATCATGACTCTACTTTCGATTGATATTACGATATTTGTCATATTAAAAATCGCGGCGTGCAAAAACATCGCACGCTGAAAATAAAACGCGACGCGACGCGTGCTCATAGCGTGCAGTGAGTGTGGGTATCAAATTGATCACCCCCGGCCTTGATTATTTATCAGAAAAGCAAATCACTCCCCTGAAGCTGGTCACTTTGCTTCTCTACGTACACCGCCGGGTCCTAGAGGACACACGATCACAACAGGACCCGACTTAGTACTCAAGAAAGAACCTGAATCAAGAACTCTCGCCGGAGGTTATGCTCTTTTCCGTATAAAGAGGAGAATATATGCCCGGCGAGTCCCCACTTAAGCTGAACCAAGCTGCACCAGGGTTGAAGCGGTTAGAGTTATCAGACCTACTACACAGGTGATCACATGTTTCATTCTATCAAACAGAGGTGATCAAGCAAAACTCTCTGGTCCTTTCAGAAGAGACAGAATCTCGGAAAGCGAGAACCAGAGAACAAGCGAATGAGTTATATGTGTCGGAATCCATTAAACAGTTGTTGTTCTAATTGAATGATACTTCAGTTTGTGATAATAAAGTTATATTGCCCCTTATCGATTCTTAAATTTAATCGATGTAAAGAATGTCATCGGAAACGCAAACGTACGTCTGGTTGGCGTTGACGTTTGAATGTGGCCTTTGAAGGTAGCCGAGTTGGTTGTCTGGTTACCGAAACTTTTGAAAGAGAAAAGAATTGAAAAAGGGTGATCAGACGGAAAGGTTGTGCTAGAAAATCAAAAATAGAAATCCTTGCAAAGGACTCATTAGTTGACGTTGAGCATTCTTTCGTTCCGTTTAAGTGTTTGAGTTTATTATTTGTGAAAGTTTATTTAGTTCGAAGTTTAGAAAAAAATGCATATGATAACAAGACAAAGGCTTGGTCGCCCGAGAGGACCAAATGTTAACCGCCCTAGAGAAGTGGTTCAAGATTCTGTTTCTCCGACATATGTATATGTACTCATTATACAGGGTGGGGCAATAACTATTAGCACTTCAGATATCTCAGAAACTATGTTTCACAGAAATATTTGCTCAAATAAAATTGCACAGTACGAAGGGGGCCAGTACAGATGGAGGTACTTTGGACATTTGAAGGTCACCACCATCTTTTTGAATGGATCGGTATGTTTTTGCTTCTGTATCATGATAGAGGATATTAAAACGAGTTCAACGACCTATTACATAAGGTCATTGAAGGTCATGGAAAGTAGAGAAAGGCGATAATACTTACGGTTTTGGTAGTAAATGAAACATACGTATTGTAAACTTATTTTATCAATGGAAATTTGAATGGCAACATCTATGCTAATTTTATTAAGGATATATTGAGTCTTTTGCCAGAGGAGTCACCTTTACTTACACGACAAACCATGTGGTATCAACATAATGGATGTCCAGCACTTTATTCATTGATTGCAGGAAGGGAACTCGATGAAAAATTTCAAAATCGTTGGATGCGACGCCGCGGTCCAATATCATGGCCAGCTCGGACACCAAACTTAACACCTCTAGATTCCTTACTGGGAGAAACACTGAAAGAGAAAGTGTACAAAGAAGTACCAACTACACCTTACGACATACAACAGTGAATTATTGCAACCTGTGCGTCAATAAGTTGATAATAATAAGATCACAAGCGTCAGTAAATATTATCGCCTTTCTCTACTTTCTATGATCTCCAATGACCTTATGTAATAGGTCGTTGAACTCGTTTTAAGATCCTCTATCATGATACAGAAGCAAAAACATACCGATCCATTCAAAAAAATGGCAGTGACCTTCAAATGTCCGAAGTACCTCCACCTGCAATAAAACTATCATCGCTACCAGATGGCTCCCTTCGTACTGTGCAATTTTATTTCAGCAAATATTTCTGTGAAACTTATAGTTTCAGAAATATCTGAAGTGCTAATATTCATTTTAAAATGAGTGTCAAAATAAAAACAATTGAATCTACTATGACATTTGTCATCTTAAAAATCGCGGTGTGCAAGAAGATTATAATTTTAAGCAAAAGATACTAACTACACTTGCCAAAGAAAGCACGTATACAACCAGTCGAAGCTTAAGTCTAGTTTAATTGTACCAAGCAATTATATTGTTTAAAAAGGGGTGAAGGTAAATCGAGGGAGACGCAAGGAACGAGATACGCGACACGAACCGAGTAACTGGTCAAAAGGGTCAGCTCCGTTGCCTCTTGGCAAGTCCAATCGAAGGGGAAGCGAATCGACGCACCCGACACAGAGGTTCCCCATTTCTCTCACGCATCCTGTTGGGAGCCAGTTGGACCCAACTTGGGATGCCTGACAGAGAGAGGAAGCGTGTGTCGGGGTTACCGTAGACAGGAACAGTCCTTGATCCCCTCTGCTTCCGAAATACTTTTTCCCTTGGATCATCTCGCCAGAGGACGGCAACTGACCTTTCGGATCAGCTAAACGGCCGATCACTTGCTTTTTACATTAAAGCAATGGTGACCGAAACAAGAAACAGGAGAACGGGTGAACGAAAAGCTAGTTGGTAAAGAATTACTTGGCATATACGCAGACGCATACAAGGGAGTCGTTGATGCTTATATCTAATTTAAATGTACCAAGCAATTATTTTGTTTAAAAAGGGGTGAAGCTAAATTATGAGATACGCAACGCGACGCGATGCTAAACCGTGCAGCAAATCTTCGGATCGAATCGACACTGCCCTTGGTAGATTGATATCTATTTCTAGAAATTGATCTATCATGGGCAGGCGACTAGATCTTTCGGATGAACTGGACGGCCGAACACATGTTTCAATCGATGAAACAGCGGTGATCGAAGCATGATACGAGAGAACGAGTGAACGGGAAGCTAAGTTAATAATTGCTTGGTATCGCGGCCTTAAAAATAAATTTAACCTGGAAATAAAAGTCCCTCGATGTACTTGCGTTGTCGTCCCACAATGTCCTGCGATGCCCAACGATGTCCCACGATAATAGAGGCCTGTAAGTAATCTGAAACAAACTAAAAGAGGCTGCATTTGCGATTAGTTAAAGAGTTAAATATAATAAATTGGGAAACACGAAGCTGTGAAATAAAATAAATGAGCCCAGAGAAACCAGTGACGTAAAATAGACATGGATAAGAGCACAACATATACAATAAGCAACATTTAAGACAAGAATAAAATATGGGAACAAACACATTTACAAACAAGGAACCAGAAGTGAAATATGTAAGCAGCCCCACGACGCGACGTTCCGCTATGTCCGCCAGCCCAGAGGAGTAAGAGCTCGTCACCGGCAGTGTATCTCAACCTCAGGCAGTAGAGTTATAGGAAGACCGTCCTTGGCGAGTTCACCAATCCAATAACAGTTAACCGTGTCTCTGACCGAAAACTGAATATTATACGCAATATGGTATTAAAAACAATTATTTATACAACCCACGCTATCGAGCATTATTTTAACTATTGCCTGATGTTAATTAATAATTGTTGCAAACAATAGGAATGAAAATATGGTTAAATTCCAGGAGACTGAAGGATTGTTTGAATTTCTAACGAGAACCAAGGTCAGACATGTTAATCACATATTCGTTTCTTCGACCAAAAAATGAATATTCCACGCGAAAGGGTATCAAAAACGATTATTTGTACAACCCACGCTATCAAGCATTATTTTAACTATTGCTTGATGTTAATTAATAATTATTGCAAACAATAGGTATGAAAATATGGACAAATTCGAGGAGACTGAAAGTTTCTTTGAATTTCTGTCGAGAACCAAGGTCATACATCACGTATTCATTTCTTCGATCTTCTGTCCTTTGTACGATACTTTCTTTTGTATAAGTTTTCACCTTTCTTTTCTTATCAGTAAATTATACAGGATTCTAACAAAGATACGTAAACTGTGTCACTAAAATCGCAAAACAATACATGTATTGCAACACCTAACAAAACACATATTAATGCACACGAAGAAAAATTGTGTATTTTGGATCGTAAATTTGGAAAATATTCAAGCATCGAGGGGTTTAATTTCGAAACATGCGAGAACAATTCTCGTGTCGGCCAATTGGAACGTTTTAAAAATATTAAAACGATTATAAATATTATATTAAAAGATTTCAAATCGTTCTGGAAAAATTATTTTCGATTGCGGGGGTCAATTAGAATCATTTTTGGTAATAGACATATCCTTGAAATCCTACGCATTTTCGAGAAAAAAAATTCTCGTCGAGGTTACCCTAGGTAGTAATCGCAATTGTAAAAGAAATACAATAAACATTCCAAGCTACCGTTTTTCTTTTGATGCTATACGAAATACACACGAGGTATACGAATAGACCTGTCACCTTCTGGACTTTGATGACCCAATCTGACTGCCATACCGAATTATTTTTTAAATAAATAAGGATTTTGGGTGTTGTTGTTAATGAGGTACATTCTTACGTATTTTAATAATCTTTAAATCTTTAAATAATCTTAATCGATTGGTTACTCCAATGTTAATTGAGTAATTCATAAATTCATTCCGTTAATAATAAAATTTAATAAAAAATAATAAAATTTTTGTAATTTCATTTTCTGTCTCACTTCTTGTGTTAATTTCTAAATCTGTTGGTAACGTTGCGAGTGACACGAAAATGGTAATGGGGTCCCGGGACCCCAGAAAAACGGGTCGAAAAAATACAGTAGGTGAAAGATCTACTCGTATACCTCGTCTGTGATACAACGATTGATTAGGTTTTTTGTCTAATATTTGGATGACAGTAACTCGTACAAGCGTTTTACGAATTTTGCTCATAGAAACTCAACTCATAAAAAACGAAATTGTAGTTGTGTACATTTACCTAACATTTTGTACGTACATACATGCATATATTATACGTGCTATGTTTATAATACATTTGAGCCAATTTTACTTTCGACTTACGAATGAATATGTTCGATTCACAGGTAAACTAGATTTTTACCATTGTTCATTTGAATATTGGTTTAAAAAATTCATTAATAGCTTCTAATTTATAAGTGAATTTATGAATAAAACGTACATTCAAGTTCCTTTCCAAATCAATTTAAAATTTATATTCATTGTTCGTGAATAAAATTTACTCAACTCTTGTTTATAATATTATAGTATGTTATATATTTTTGTTTATAGAAATATGCAACACAAAATATTGTGCATGCTTCTGATTTTTGGTTAAGACGATAATAATTGAGTCTTTTAGTTGCTGTTAGATGGCAGTGCCTTTTTTATCATTATCGTTGAATGACATTCGAATGTACGTTTTTATCAGCGGAGCATCATTCTAGCAATGATTTGCGGTCCCCGTTTGTGGTGAACTATCTGTCTGCATTTGACTTTTGACGTGTAAGTTATGAAAGTAAGAAGTACTACTTATTAACGGTCAGTGCTACATGATAAATGTATATGGATGATGTAAATAATGTTTCATTGATGTAAATAATTTTATAAGATTTTTGTATTTCAAATTCAATTATTAAGCAGATTACTCTAGTGAAATAATTTTATGTCAATATTTTACTTTTTAAGGTACACATTTTAACTTTTTCTTCATATTTTCTTAAATGGATCAGATAAGAGCAATACAAATATAACGTGACAGAAAAGACAAAGTCTTGAAACTTAAATACTATTTTACATCTAAATTATAACTATGATAAAATGAAACTGAATTCTAATGTTTAAGTTTTTATTTAGATTTCATAAAACATGACTGAAAAAGAAAAGATTATACTCGTAACTGGCGGAACAGGGTTAGTTGGTAGAGCTATTCAAAGTGTTATTGAAACTGATAAAAATGAAAATGAAAAGTGGATATTTGTAGGCTCCAAAGATGCAGACATATGGTAACTTATTGTTTAAGTACTGTGCAGCAGTAAAGTAATTACAGTCATGTTTGTAAAAGCAAAAATGTTATGTTTTTAGCGATAAGCAAAGTACAGAGAAATTATTTAATAAACATAAGCCAACACATGTTGTTCATTTAGCTGCCATGGTCGGTGGTTTATTCTATAATATGGCAAATAATTTGGATTTTTTGGTAAATGAAACTATTGTATATATGTAATTGATATGCATATTGTTATTGTTATGTAGATTAAAACATATTTTTTTAATTTTTAGCGCAACAATATGCATATGAATGATAATGTACTACAAACTGCTCATGAAAATGGTGTTGTTAAAGTTATATCTTGTTTGTCAACTTGCATATTTCCTGACAAAACAACATACCCTATCGATGAAACTATGGTAATATCGTTCTTATTATTACAAATTTTAAATTTTAATTGATCTTTAAATTTAGATTCACAACGGGCCACCTCATCCATCGAATTATGGTTATAGTTACGCCAAGCGTCTTATAGATATTGCAAATCGAGGTTATTACGAACAATATGGCAGACTTTATACTAGTATTATTCCCTGCAATGTGTTTGGTCCAAATGATAATTTTCATCCTAATGCCAGTCATGTTATACCAGGCTTAATGAGAAGGCTTTACGACTTAATTAAAAATGGTACAAAATATTTAAAATGAAACTATGATTTTGTAGAGTAACATTAATATCTGTATGTATATCTTTCAGAAAATACAGAAAATAAAACATTTACTGTACTGGGTTCTGGAAAACCCTTAAGACAATTTATATATAGTTTAGATTTAGCCAAATTGATAATATGGGTGCTGAGAGAGTATGATTCTGTTGAGCCAATTATACTATCAGGTACATTATGAATCATAATAAAACAAATAGGTGTTTACGATATTACTTTAACTATTACAGTTTTTGTTTATGTACTATATAGTTGATGAATCCCAAGAAGTAACAATAGGTCAGGTAGCTGAAGCAATTGCGCAGGCCTTTAATTTCAAGGGAAAACTAGTATATGATTTATCAGCAGCTGACGGACAGTATAAAAAAACAGCAAGCAATGCGAAACTGCGAAAATATTTACCTGACTTTCAGTTTACACCATTTAATCAAGCCATTAAAGAAACTGTTGACTGGTATATACAACATCATGATCAGGCTAGAAACTAATAAATATATTTGAATATGTTTAATATTCCATTTCCAGTATGTTTGGCTTCATGAATGTAAAAACATACGAGAACTCACCGTTTATTTAAGTGTATACAAGTTATATGTACATCTAAACTTATGTAAATAATATTTTAAGTATTCAATTGTTTGAAGTAATGTAAAAATTAAATTAAAACTTGCATTTTCAGTTGTTTATATAGTACAATATTGTCCTAAGACTGAAACAAGTCTCGATAATTTCCATTATAATAGTATGGATAGAGGATTAAACATATGCATTAGAGCACTATTGTTATATAAATTGCATATTTTTGGAAAATTATTCTTTGTAGATACTATATATTTTTTTTGGGTCGTCGATTTCACAAAAAAATGATGTATTCTAAGATTGCCAAATAAAAGTTATATATTTTTAAAATAAACTATGAAGAGTTTCAATTTGTAAATAGCTGAAGTTTTTTTTTTGCACTATTTGTAAAATATTAATAATTTTTTATATGTTTAATCAAGTCTACAAGTTGCAACATTAAATAATAACTTGCTCTAGTATAAATAACATTGCTTATTTATACATTCTAATAAATATAAGTGTTTCCTATGAAAAAGGGTACTCCCACTAGTAACGAGTAAACTTTTTATTTAGATACAGATTTCGAAGAACAAACAAAAGATAAATTACTTTCTATCCTTTGTGCATTATATTTCACGTTGAATGAGTACATATCTATTTATTTACATTATTTTTCATCGAATAAACATCGGTAATAAATAAAATTTTAGCTATTTGTAGCTTTTATTGTCAAGAAAATGTAGGCACTAACTTAAAAAATAGAAAACCTAAGTTCTTCGTTTAAGGCATTAAGTTATTATTGTGCTATTATTGACAACTCTTTACTATTATATGTATATGTATACTTACGTACTATGTACAAAGATGTAAATAAAGAACATGACGAATACAACAAATATTTTATTCAAATGAATCTGTGATGTCGATTGATTCAACATTACGTAAATTGATAGAACGGTGGTTAATGGATGATTCGCTGATAGACTTATTATATTTTGAAAGTTCAATCAGTTTATGTTTACATCCGCATCTGCCGGCTGCTCGACCTAACCTTGAAGCTAAGCTCACAAATTCCTTATCCGTGTAATACGAAAAAGACATTACTTGTAACGGCTATTTATATATCATTCTACTCATTGTCTGTGCTCCTAATACGCGTGTTACGAAAAACAAACATGCAATATGTATTCTATACTTCATTTGTGGCTGTATGCATTACGGACGAACAGACTCACTTCGTCCTTACCATAACGGAGTGAAATTCAATATTATCGATTCAGAATTAAGAAAAATTCCTATGGTAGTTTAGTAAGACTTAAAACAAATAACTTTAGAAAATATATTAAAAAGAGTAGGTCAGACGAGTTATATGTAGATTAGAGCAGATTCAATAAGGTAAGAGATCATATCTTACGAATTAAAGTACAAACATCGTAAAAAATTAATGTTTTAACAATACATTTTAGATTTAAGAAATATGAATCTGTTACCCTTTCTATTTGACAAGGTATTATTTGTAATAATAAGCCTATACTTAAGTCATTCGTTAACTAGACAAACTTCCCATTTTCACACACGACGTATTTCAATAATCTGACACCTAGTACTCTAACGTTTACAGGAAATATTTACAGAATTAATTAAAATATAAGGTTGAACGTCAAATAGCGGGCTCTAATCATAAATAGTTGAGTGGAATTAATTCAACTGTCTTCATCTTTCGAAAGAATTATTTCAACACAAAACTTGCTATAATTTTAAAATAGGGTTAAATAGGACCCATGTTTATATGAACTTTTGTTATTATTTTCTTGTGTAAAATCCATTTCTGAAGTTGGCTCCACGTGCTACAAGACATTTATATCATAAAGTATATATGTATATTTCGATCGACCAAGTTGCCTATGTCGGATAATAGATCAATATTTCATCTTTAAAAGACATTATCGATTCTATCGAATGTATCGAAAGATGGATGCTTCGCATCGTGACGTCACAAAAGTATATCGATAAATTATTCCGTCCTTCGTGACTGCCTTTCGGGTCGTTTTGGCTGGTCATTGTCTAATTTTTAGAAACAGAATCGACCGATGTGTCTCGAAATTTTATTTACCTTTTGACGAGCAAAAGAAAGTTGACATTTAGACTTGCATTTAGTCTTCCGTTGAGACTTCAGTAACATCGTATGGTTACACATCTGTCTTCGATATCGAGAAGACAAACACGTTTTCCCAAAACATTGAGGGAAGCTTGTATTTCGTCAACTAACGTTCGTTTGCACTCACATAAATTAACAATAGAGTTGAAATCTCGCGATCCACTCAACGCAGAAATCCGTGAAACAGCCAGCCACGAATTCTACGCGAGAATTGGCCACTGGTAGTTGCCAACCAAGGTACTCGGCAACATAAATCATTGAGTAATTAATTGTTTTTCTGACATTTTTCTATATTTATTTTACAGTTGCGGTTCATACATGTATCGTCAATAAGGTTTAACCTTTACTTTGAAAATACACACCGAGAATCGAGACGTTGGACCACCTGACCAACTTACCCAATTCCCCACCCATTAATTCGCATTGGTTAACAGCTACTGTGCTTTAGTGTCGTCATTCGCTGTGTGAAAATTGGTGTGGTAGGATGTGTTGATAGCTTTGCTTCTAATTAGGTACCATTCTTCCACGAGAAGAGGGCACAACGTGTTTACATCCCCATTCCTGTTGCAATCCGCTGACTCACAGGTATTGGTCGAAAACGGTGACGAAATCGGTGACAGCCAATCAGCGGACTGCAGCAAGAGTGGGAATGTAAAGACGCTGTGCTTTCTTCTCATGGAAGGACGATACGTACATATTTCTTATTTCTAAATGTTTCTAATGTATATTATTACGCTTCGTCATTCTTCATCGGCGTCTTCGTTTAATGTTAATACGTTTTTCCTATAAATTCAGTCAGAATCACAAAAAAGTTTGAATCAGTTTTGCGCTTTTTCTTATATGTATGTATATCTAATCGGCATCAATTATTATATCTCCGTACGAAATTACAATTTCAGACATCATATTTCGTGTTTAGTTGTTGCTTAATTATAATATAAGTGCATTTATTTTAATGCATTTGATCGAAAGTGTTTTTTTCTGTTACAGTCTTTGATTGCAATTCAAACGCAAGGAACGCTACCGGCATACAATCGACGCCACGATGTTTGAAAATTTCAGATCGAATGAATTTGAAATCGAATATTGGGAGAATCTATCTTATTATGATAAGTGACGTAAGTGTACAGTATGTTTATATATTATTTTATGTTTTTCTATCGAGTTTCTATTCGTTATGAGTATGATATGTATGACAAGTCGGTGTTGAAATAAAAGAGGAAAAGATTTAATCGAACTTTTCTCCATTTTCATCGCGTACGTGATTTCGATTGTTTGCAGTTTAAAATAGCGTCGTTAAATAACGGTAGAAAATTAAAATGGTGTGTATTTTACTGTATGTTCATCGCGATTGAATATTTAGTTTCGAATGTAGACTTTTATATTAAATTAAAAATATCTGATTTTAACGACACATAATTTTGTTTGATTTTTATAGTTTTTTTATATCTCATCGTTGGAGACACGAATCCAGCAGAGTTACTTTTAGATGACTTCGCTGATGATTTCCACTGGATAATTCGACGGCACCTCTTTATCATATTTTGCGATTGGTGAGTAATGGGTTGTATACTTGTTGTTTTTGGCGAGTATAGTGATCGCGAGTATGTACTTTCCATACTCATGAGTACCAATTTCTACCATTTTGTTATTTAGTTCAGGCTAGGGTCTTCTTGTACTTTGCGTTTTTTACTATTATATTACTGATAATATTCTACGTATATTGATTATATTGATAGTTTTTTATACTTTTCGTGTTTCATTTCAAATGTAATTGAATGATTGTATATTGAAGATATTAAAGTTTTTCGTGATTTATTAAAAATTATAATTTTGCATTTCATGTACAAGAAGGCATTTCGCGACAGGTAGATTTCTGAATCAAAGTAATATGCATGGTATACTATTTTCATCTTTTAGAAAATTCACTTTGATGACTGAATCGCTCAAGAGTAGTCAATTAATAAATTTATTTCAATAATTTGTCTGAAATTTTCAAAATAAATTATTTTATTTCAATATTTTGATTAAAGTTTTTCCTTTTAAACAGTTAAATTTCAATTAGAATAATTTTCTATAATATTAACATTTTTCATAGTTTTCATATTTTAATATTAATATATTTTGTTTTTAATATATTACAAACAAAAGGTTGAGTTATTTTAACTGAAAATGAAATAAAAAATACCTTTTCTATTTATTAACCACTCTTTCTAGTTCAGGGTTTTTAGGATACTTTTCCGTGTTTGTTGCCTGAACTCGTCTAAGTGTTCCCCCAGGTGCTGCTGCTTGGGTGAGCGAAGGCAATGGGCACGATGACTTAGTTTCTAAAATTTATAATAATAATCCATATGTGTGCGACAGACATTGCCAGTGAATCGTGCACGGCGTACTTTCCACATGTGTGTGTGCGTGGTTAGGCCGTGGAAGTACGTCGTTTTAAAAGTTTATTACATACAGAATTTTCGAATATTAGATTCTTATCAATTGTAACAACAATATTATATTTCTATTTATCATTTATTTCATAATTGTTTATATTACATTCACGACAGTAGGTAATATTATAAAATGCTTAATAGATTAGCTTTTCAATCTTATATAATTATATATGTATGTTTACAATATATTTTATTAAAGACTATATTACATTGATTAAAACGTTTTATATAAATATTTATTTATATTTTGGGGGTCCAGTGGTTGAAATGGAAAGAAAAGGATAGGAAGAGGTAGAGGGAGGTGTTTCGCCGGTTGAGGAGCGTATACGAATATGCAGACGGAAGCTCGGTCGAGTGCTTGCGAGAGGAACGGTCCCTCTGGCGGAGAATACGGGAAACGATGAACCTTACAATACAGCGTGTTTGGCCACCTCTGGGAAAAATTTAAATGGGAGATTCTAGAAGTCAAAATAAGACGAAAATCAAGAATACCAATTTACAAAAAAGTTATTAACATTTAAACCACTAGCACTAGTCTGTCGCAACCTTCCGCGCGTACGTAGCTCTTCGCAGATTGCCATCCTACAGGCGGAACTTTAAACATTAATAACTTTTTAGCGAAGCCTCAATCAACAAATTGGTATTCTTGATTTTCGTCTTATTTTGGCCTCTAGAGTCTCCCATTAAAATTTTTCCCAGAGGTCGCCGAATACCCTGTATATTGAAGCATAATGGTTACTAGTCTTTGTCAGCTAATTTTAGAAAATGGTACGTATCTTAGAGTGTGAAAGTTTGCAATGTTCGAGTATCGGAGGAACCCCGGGACGTCTTCTCTAGTTTAAGTTGCGCCCGAACATTATGTGTGAGAACCATGGAGTGCTTATTTGCGAGAATGCGTTTTGCCTTTTTTTAAACATAGGGTTAGGGAGCTAAGTCACTTAATTCCTGGTATATGTACATTAGATCTAAGTAGTAGTTAGGGTTAGGACAGGGCTGTTACAGTTTTTTGAGGGTAGGCGCGTTTTGCGTAGCAGTCTTGTACCTGTAGTTCGATTTGAAGAGTCAAAACGTTAACTGATCCAAACTGATTGTACCGTTTGTTTTGGTTTAACTTTTGATTCTTGTAATCGTGCGACTTTAAAGACACTCATCCCGTTCGCGGTCGTAGTAGGTTTCCCGAAACACTCGTCCCGCTGAAGGTTTTCTACGTGTTCTCTTCTAACAATTCGTATATTGTTGGAGGACTGTGTATTGCACGGAACCTCGAGTCTAGGCTTAAGTTTCAGGTTTCGGCAGGATCGTTGAAGAAAGAAAAGGCATTGTGCCAAAAAGGCCCTGACAAATTGTCTCAAGAGTGAGCTGCAACAAATGGCTCTTCATCTTCATCTTCGGATAAGGATGAAGAGTCATTCCTGTCAGTACTTTATCACTGTACTCGCCTGTAGTTGTAGTACTACTAGTTTGTTTGATTTTCACATGATACATGTGGAATCTTTAAAATTTTTTTTATGCAATCCCTGAAATTGATCGGACAATAGGAAGCGAAGTGGCACATTGAAATTGAAAATTTTTTATTTTTATAACTCGTTTTTCCCCATTAAAGTGTATCGTTATCATATATTTTAGTACCTCTTTGAATTCGTCTTTTTACACTTCATGGGGATATAGAAACAAAATTAAAAATTCTTCATTTTTTATAAGTCACGAAAAAGGTATACTTTTTCGCATTATACAGTGTTCGGCCACTCCTGGAAATAATTTTACCGGGAGATTCCAGAGGCCAAAATAAGACGAAAATCAAGAATATCAATTTGTTAATTGAGGTTTCGTTGAAAAGTTATTAAAAAATTAAATTAAAAAATTTCAAATCATTCTGGAAAAATTATTTTCTCAATTAACAATCAATTGCAATCATTTTTGGTGAATAGACATATCCCTGAAATTCTAACCATTTTCTAGAAAAAAATTCGAGAAGGTGTAAAATTTTTCGACTAAATTAAAAAATTTCAAATCGTTCTAAAAAAATTATTTTTGGTTGCAGGGGTCAATTACAATCATTTTTGGTCAATAGACATACCCCCGAAATCCTACGTACTTTCGAGAAAAAAATTCAGTACGGGCGGAACTGTAAACGTTAATAATTTTTTAACGAAGCCTCCATCAACAAATTGGTATTCTTGATTTTCGTCCTATTTTGGCCTCTAGAATCTCCTATTAAAATTTTTCCCAGGGTTGGCCGAACACCCTGTATAATGTTCTATTCTTTGTAATCAGATCTGTGTCAGTCTAATGGTCCCAATAAATAAGAATTACTGCGTGTTGATACTAACAACGTTTATTTGTTAATAATTCTAACAAAGTAAAGATGTCACGTTTATGGTAACTAGGACTGACCTTACAATTAGATTGGACTGGAACTGAGCTATTTCTGAAGAAATTGCGGTGGGCTTTTAAGGATTCTGAAAGTAGAGATGGAGGGAATAGAACAGGGTAAGGTTTTAGACGCAGTGAGAGAGGCTTGAACTTGAAAATATTTCTCCAGATGACAATTTATGTATGTAATAGATACGTGTGGATACATTACATCAGTCTCTGTAATCAAATTAATCAAATCTAATTATATAGATCTGTAATCTATACAAATTGAAAAAACAGACTTTTCGAGTACAATTTAAAACAAAATGTTTTGGTGTGGAATTATTGATAACAGTTTATTAGGTTCATATTTTTACAATGGAATTCTAAGTGGAAATAAGTATTTACTATTTCTAAATTGTGAATTGCAAAATTATTAGGAATCACTGCCATTGTTTCTTGTATAAGACGTGTACTTCCAACAAGATGGAGCTCCTCCGCCTAATTGTAGATTCGTAAGTTGCATAATATGTTTAACAATAAATGGATTGGAATATACGGACCTGTAACATGACCTGCAAGATCCCTCGATTTGCTTCGATCTCCCTCGATCCCTCTGCTAAATTTTTGTTTGTGGAGATATATTGAAGATATTGTTTACACTTCATCATCGAGAAACTTAGACGACTTGCAAACTAATTATAAGATAAAAGAGGCGTGTGCAACTTCCTCCTCTTCCGTTTTTTTCTTAATGTTTACCGTTTACGAAAAAAACACTAATACAAATTATCGTAAACACCCTGTATATTAGCCACTATGTTAGGAATTGTAATTCTATTTAAATACGAGCGCTTGTTTAGGGGCGAATAATCGATTGAGTTCTATTTCGATGAGTTTTTATCAGGCATGTTTTTCTGAAAATTTCTTCGTTCATTCTGTTTTCGTACATCGATCTAAGCACGATCGTTTCTTAGAAAAAATCTTTGTACAAATGGAGGGCGGTTTGGTCCGATTAGGGTGAGTCTCCATTCGCAGTAACTTCCAAATTGGTGAGATCTGAGTAATCAATATTATTTAGCGTGTAATTAATAATGGTATCGCTCTTAGCTGGGTAATAAGTTTATTGATTGCATAGTAAATAATATAAGCAAATCGGCTGCGATCATCGTACAGTTTCTCATGTAGCTTCTCCTCTAAATCTAAATTGTTCAGCATTTCGATCGTTTTCAAATCGTAACTCTCGCTAGATTTAATAAAAGCGTATGAGTAGCTGAATTCAACGTGTACCTTTTAGAGAGTAATTTTATCCATAGTATAAATTTTAAATTATTTCGAATCTATTTTTAGAACAGAAATAAATTTCTCTTTGTGAGAATAATTCCACTTCTATGCAGTTAAATTATGCTCACACAGATTATACTCCGTGCTGGAGGAAATTGTTGTATCTTTAGCCTTGGCAGATGATTTTTTTTTTAAATAAAGATAAAGCTTCAGTCTATGAAATACAACCAAAGTAAACACTGCATCTCACTGCATTCATAATTACAAATTATTTTTAAATATCGATATAAAAACGAAATTTAGAATAATTCATGTATGTACCAGGTATACGTGATTCTGTCACTTACTATTTAATTTAAAAAGAATTTTTTTTCCGTTTTTCCTTTAAAACTACAACAGGCTTAGAGGAAGCCTTCCAGTGATTTTAAGAAATTACGTATTGTCGCGAGCAGATAAAACTCTCAGCAGAGTCTCCTTTCTTCCTCCGTTGATTTCTTTGTGGAGGTTATTGATCTGTCATTCGATCGAACTTAACTCTTTGGGGCATGCTGAGACTAAAAGTGTTCCACCTTTTTGATGCTCCGTAATACATGGTGGGACATTTTTAGTCCCACCTCGAAATATTGTAATAGCTGTATGTGTATAGGTTTATACACTAAGGAGCAAAACTGAACACACATACGACATTTTAACAAAACTAATTTTTTATTCAATATTTGCATGTAGTATACAAAAGAAACAAAATAATTAGTATAATATTATCTACAATCTTTTGGTTTTTCAAAACAAATTTAACATTTGCGATATTATTATTATTGTTTCGCTTCGTACTATTTCTTTTTGTGTAGTCGGTTTTGCATCGCAACTAATTCTTGGTAAACATTTCCGATTTTGGTACACTTAATATTTCGTTCATAAAATTTTAATCTCGATAATTGCTTCCATACGTTTAGATATACTTAATACTACAGTTTCGCAATACCCTGGTGCAATAAAATTGCATCGATATAACGTTATAAAATTATTATCTAAAGATATAAAGACTAATATCATTTTCCAATTAAAATTGAGCTTATCAACGAAAGTGATAAAATGTAACGAAGTCAAGATACATTTGAAGTAATAAGAGAAGATTGATAAGATGCGTTACTTCCGAAATTGCAACGACAGCATCAATGACTGCAAAGCTATTAGAAAGCGATGTTGGAAAGGAATTTAGTAACTAGACAGCTCGAAGAGCATTAAAAGAAGCCTATTTTACAGCAATCGAGAAGAAAAAAAACCTGCCCTATCGGAAAAGAATGTCAAGGCCCGTCTGAATTTTTCAAAAAAAAAAAACATTTAAGCTGGAATATAGAGCAATGGAAAAAAGTAATTATTTCTACTGAATCAAAAATCAATCGAATTTTATCGGATGGATGTTGTTGGTGTTGGAAAAAACAAGACGAACCTCTTATACCGCGTCATGTGAAGCAAACAATGCAATTTGGTAGTGAGTCAATTATAGTGTGGGGTTGTATTACTACGTATGATGTAGGATCACTACATCGAACAAAAGGTACGGTGAACCAGTCAGTATACGTATAAGGATATTTTAGAAACAAATTTTCTAGAAACAATTGAAAATATGCCAGTATCAGAGTCGATGCTATACTCCAACATGACAACGCTCCTAGGCATTGCGCGAACAGCGTGAAGAATTGGCTGCAAACTCGACTATTTCAAACCATGGAATGGCCTGCTCAAAGGCTAGGCATAAATGTAAATGTCTGGGCATACTTGAAAATGAAGCTAGAGAATAAATATAGTGCTCACCCAACAACGATAACTGATTTGTGACAAAGAGTGCAAGAACAATGGTATTCGATTACACCAGAGTATTACGATAGTCTAGTATTAAGTACGTCTAAACATATCGAAGCAATTATCAAGGTTAAAGGTTTATGAACGAAATATTAAGTGTATCAAAATTTGAAATGTTTACTCAAAATTAGTCGCGGTGCAAAACCGATTGCAGGAAAAAATATCGTACGAAACGAAAGAAATAATGGTATCGCAAATGTTAAATTTGTTTTGGAAAGCCAAGAAATTTTAGGTAATACTAAGTATTTTGTCTTCTTTGTATTCTACATGCAAATATTGAATAAAAAATTACTTTTGTTAAAATGTCGTATGCGTGTTCAATTTTGCTCGTTATTGTATTTCGTCTTATTTTCGTAAAGCAGTTGGTAATATTTTCAACAAATATTGCAAATGTATTCACTTGTGTTGGCAACATTCAACATGCCAATACAGGTTCATCAATTGTTGCAAGCGGAAGGTTTATTGCGACAAAAATTAAACTATTACTATTTTTGTATGTTTTATATTATGTGATACCTTTATGAATAAAAATATACCAATTTTGTTTAATTTAAAACGCAATAAAATTTCTATGCAACATGGGTCTATTTTATTGTCTGAAATCCTGCGCCGCAAAGAGTTAATAAGCGGTAAGAAAAATCATGTCGAATCATGGTCCATGTGCTCAATTAACTATAGATTAATAAATTTTTTGGTATGGGAACCATTTTTGAAAAAGACTTTTTACCGCGTTTAGTATGTAATGGCCTCACTGTGCGACGCAGCGTCTGCCGCACAGGAGGCGTTGCGACGCACGCGCGCATCCATCGGCGTAGGATTGAGCGCCCACGGAGTCCGTCGAAGGTGCACGGCGGCTCAAATTCGGTGCTCAGTCGCGCTCGAGGTGGCTCACCCCGACGGTCGCGGTGATAAGTATTTTCGCGGCGACATCGTGGCGGCGACGACGCGATGCCTCCTCTGCACGTGGCACGGTATCGGTCTGGGAACAACGAGTGAAATGCAACCCCCGTTACAATTGTGTGACACGAACGATACACGCGACGTGGAAACGATGACAGGGGTGCGTGGACACGCGTCGCGGCACCCTGGACGGTAACGTCGACCGATTGGCTTTGCCAGATATCTCTTTAACCCTCGATGTCTCCGAATCTCGCGAGCCACGTTGACGAACGAAGAACCACCGATTCGGGTGATTCTTCTTTCGTATACAATCGTTTCCGGTGAACAGGAAGAGATACGATCGGAAGGAAACGCGTAACAAGAGGATTCGCCGTCGTTTCGCTGAGTGTATACTTCAACGTGTTCGGGTGAAAGAACTGTGATATAAAAATCAATTAGCTCGAAATCAAAGACGGATACGCGTGGATTGTTTATCGTTAGTACGGTTGATCGGCGGAGAAAGTTTCCAACATCCCGGTAATGCGAATTTTCGAGGGATAACTTCTTCCTTCTGTTGTAACTCGAGGTGTTAGGTAGCGAACGCTAAGTATTCTCGTGCTCGGTGTACAAGCAGTGAGACTACTATTTCGGGAGACGGTGATAAGTTAATTAGTATTGATTGTATACTCGACCGGGAGGAGTGATTAGAGGAATGATTTTGCTCGAGACGTTCCTGAATTGTTCTTCAAAGAGTTTTACCTTTCGTCCATTTGTCCTTGGAACGAAACGAGTTTACTTACTAAAGGTTGTTCGAGTTTCATGCGGGAGTCTCGCGTGTGCAGATGTCTTTGATCGGTGTAGGCGAAGTTGCCGCGACAGATTGAAAGATAGGAGTATAAACGCGGCACCGATCTTTCTTTGTGGTAGAAGATGCAGAATCTCTTTGAACCGTAACAAAAGTAACGTTGAAACGGAACTCTCGTTTGAAACAAATTTATGCTGCCCGAAACAACTAAGGAGTATCAAATTTCTGGACAGTTGGGAGGGTCAATTAAAATATCAAGTAAATTTGATTCTTATTTGTAAAGCATATAATTTAAAATTGTCATTTCCGTACATAATCCTTCAATTATTTTCAACTTGGTAATCCAGTTTCAGTTTGTTTCTCTGTGTGTGAATACACTTATTCAATTGTTTAAAATAGGAGCAGAATTGGTCTTTTTCTTTCGATTTATTTTTAACATTGGTTAGACTAAACAATCAAGTTTTTATTTGTGTATTGTAAAATATTTTATTCTATAATACATACATTTATTAACACATAAACTGGTGGTTATTCTTATTCTTTAATTCGTAATTTGAAAGTTTTATCTAGGCAAGAATTTTGTTCATTCCTAGTAAGAAGATGGGAAGTATTTCCGAATGGTAATAAAAGTAAAATTGAAATGAAATTTCGAATGAATTTGTGTTATATAAAGAATTGCCAAGTATTACGTTTCTGGAAAATTGACGATATAATTCAAATATCGAGTAAAATTTAATTTATGCAGTGTATAAACTTCAATTGTTTAATGCTGCGTAAATCCCGTTTCAATTTTTTCTCTCGTTGGAAATATGTACACATCTGAAATACTGTAACATAAAAATCGAAATCGAAATCGATCCTTTCCTTTAGGTGCGATTGACCGGCTGAAAACGATGTGAGATTATTCAGACGATAACGAAAGCCAAGGAAAAAAGTCTCGTTCGAAAGAAATTGGATTACGGTGCAAGTGTCTTTAGTCTGGAAATCTTCTTTTAAAACGGTTGTTCTTCGTATTTGTAAAGAGTTACGTCATCCGTACTTACATTCCTATTCTGGAAGAACAAAGTAGTCCTTCTTCAAGCTCTTTCAACTCTTTTAATAGGCTCCATTGATTGGTGTTACACATATATCGTCCAAACGAGTTTCTGGGAACACGACGAAACAATTTTGCTCTCTGTGGCATTAAACGGATGAAACACGTAAGGTTGGATGGGAAGGACGATTTTAGCGATTTCAGAAGTGTACCATTGCTTAAAAGTTTCAGCGATCCCTCGGGAATTTTCGAGAGTTTGAATTGTTCCTTGAATGTGAAACTGTTCCACTCGAGACGCGTGAATGTACAATGCTGAGAAGCGTATTAAGGCGGAATTCCGGTGTTTGAACGAAAAAACGATTCTTTATTAATAGCATTTTTTAAAAAGCTTAAAGTCTTGAACTTACGTTGTTAACATTTTATGATTATATTCCAACTTGAAGAAGTTACAGCCTTTTTGAAGAACACAATAGACAGATCGTAAAAATACATTTCTAAACTTTAAAACCGCATTTCTCGGTACAATTTTTCTTGACACGATGGTGATAAAATCTCGAAAAATAATCATATACTTTGCTTGAAATTTTAAATTAACAAACATCTGTCTAGTATCATTGTAATATTAGTTACAATTTAGCTATTATTAAGTAAACAATTATTCATTTTTTAGACACAATTTGAAGGTTGTCATTTTTTTATTTTTTAAATAATTCTAGTACCAACGATAACTGCATTTGTACAGATTAAGAATACTTTATTTAGTTTAATTGTAATTATACACATTTATAGTTTAGATATTTTAAAAAAGTGGTATCAAATTAGAATTTCTTGTAATAATTTGTTTCTAAAATATACGTTCCTGAAAGTAAGTTAAAAGTGCTTTATTTTGTCATTTAAGAACTCTGTCTTAATTTCAGTTCGGTTCCCTACATAAAAAAGCATCACATTAATCTTTTTTTTTTATTCAATATAATAAAACTTTTCCCTGCTTTCATGCTATGAGTTTGTTTAATGCTCTCCTTTTCATTGTTGCACAATGCGCATTCTTCGTTAGAAGGATGTAAAAAAAAACTGTTACTCATAATGAATTTGCGAAACAATGCGTATTTTTCACGAGGATTGAAGCGTTCATCAAATCTATCTTCGACTATAAAAGCCGTAAGATTTAAATAAACCATTAATATAAATGTACGGACATTTCTTCGATGACATTGCACAACTCTGTATTTATTTTATCGAGTGGGTAGCAATGGTAACTAAATAGTAGATATTCAGTGAGATATACCTTTTTGTATGTGTTTCTTTCTAAAAAAATGTAACTATGCAAGTGCAAGATGCAGTTGCACTATTTCTTTAAACGAAACTATGCATTCTTTTCTATATAAATCGATTCCTCTTATCATTCTGCGTATAAAAGCGTGGAGGCACGTAAGTACATCGAATAGCGAAAACTGTACCAGATATTCCGAAAGGAAGCACGTTTAAAGTTGCGCTTGCGAAATAAAGAATCTGTCTGCTTTTAAATGTTTTATTCAAAAGAATTCGCTTTTCGATATATGTTCTTTAATATATTTGCACACAGAACGATGAAGAACAAAAGTTACGCAGAAAGAATGTGGAGTTTCATTTAAAAAAATGATGCAATCGTATCTTGCATCCGCGTCGTTGCATTTCCGGGAAAAGTGGGATCATAAAAAGTTAGATCATCTTAAACCCTGGAACTGTTTCTTCTACCATTTTCTTTTTTATTTCCTACCGAAAAAGGAGGCTTGCCCTAGTTTCTAAAATCGCCCTATTGAAAGAGATACATCAGTTACGCATGCCTAATGGTATAGAGCAATTGTTCTTAATCTGTGGTTTTGAACATAGAAATTTTAAATATTTGTTTTCCTTGCATACATCATACCTAAAAATATGAACTATCATCTTTTCAATGCTTTGGCAATATGATAGCTGTTAGACTAAAATAAATCTTCCAATCCAATGCCATGAGCTTAATGTCTAGTTCAGAGAAATTACAAGCTTTCTTAGCTAAGCTGCTGATATAAAGAGAGTCGTAGAGCTTGACATCTTTGCAAAATGCTCTGACAATATCGTTTTAAGAAACGAATTTTGCAAACACCTGAAAATCTACAGAATTCTATTGACAATTATTTTTACCTCGATGGCATCAAAGTTGAATGTGAATCCACAATCCTTTTCAGTCTAATCTAAATTCTATCGAAGATGTACATCTAGCCATAAACTTGTTGATTTTAGGACCAAAAATTTGGTAACATTCAAATTAAAAGCGTCTTGGAGGAATTTGATATTCCTTGTAGGTTTATCCTTGTCTTGTAGGGTAATCTGTGTAAGTTTTCATTCTGTTTGGTGCGTTATATCTGAAGAAGTCAGGATTTTCAACATTAATTTAAAGTTTCCATGAGCATCGTTAGACTACCAAAAGGATATCCGTGGAAAGAAACTGTTAAAACCACTGGTATAGAGTATTTAAATACCAAGAATTACAGGAAAAGTCGGTCTAAAGATCCATTATAGCACAAATTGGTTTCATAAATCTGGTCTAAGAAATTTCATTTACCAAGGAACCAGGTAATAACTAATGACGATAAAAAAGTGCCTCAAACTTTCAGAAGCAACATGTAATTTCGGTTGTTCCAAGGATCTTGGGACGAATGTGACCCAGTTAGTTATACTAAACGACGCTAAGAAGATTGGAGCGAAGACGTTGATCGATGGAATGTGTCACAAAATTGACATAGTTATTGTAAACGTGTATCGCGCGCGCATGAAACCAAACCACGATTTATCGTCCTAATTGCGGTCCTCGTCTTTTTGCCGCGACGGAATCGACGATCGTGCTTCGATTGGCAGTAGTGTGTGATAATTTGCTCGTCAGTGGACGATGACAGGTGATAGAGTTGACGTAAAAGTGGACAAAAACCGTTTTCTAAGCCATTAGATCTCGACTTTATTAGCGAAATAACGCGATGCGTTGTCATCGAGACGCGACGACTCTGCACCGTGTCGAAATCGCGTTTACTCGAGAAGAGTAGGGTAAGGTTGCCTAAACTGGATTATTTTCGACATTCTCTGAAAATTATTCTAACATTTTGGCCAATTGAGTCAGTTTTATTCATTAACTGCTACATTCATATTACGCAAATATTTTCAACTATAGGGTTAACCAAAAAGTAACGTTGGAATTTTTCGTAAGAAAAAGTAGCCATTTAAAAAAAAATATAGGTAACTTCATTGAGCAATGTGTTAACTATTCTGATCCACAACTTTCTGCAATCTCGGTCGTGAATGAGTTATATTTGTACCTGTCACACTCACTCTTGTCTTCGTCACAATGCTTTTCGATATTAATTCGTCCTTTCTTGATTTTCTTCTTCGTATCTTTAATTGAGTTTTCAATTCTGATTCCTTTCTTTTTCTTTGGAAACGTTCCAATGTCCGTTTCACTTCTAAAACTACGAATCCTTCGTTATTTAACTATTCGTTCCATTTCTATCTCTCCTCTTTTCTTATAAGTTTTTGAAGGACTTCGTTATAACCAGCTTAAAAAATTTCTCACCAGTATTGTTGTTATTTTTAAGTTTCAATAGAGTTTTCCAAAGGACTGCAGCCCCATAATATCCCTTATTCACTTTTGAAATAACATATTGCGGCGCTTTTAATTAGATAGCCTTTGCATGCTTTAAAGATTTACAATTATAATTATACTGCAATTGGTTGGTAATTTCCGTGTGATAACACATAATTGTATTATGACAAGTAGAAACAGATTACGTTTTGCCCAACTCTGGCAACAAGTTCCTCATACACTTTAATCCTCTCGATTAATCTTTCCTCTACGTTTAATCTCCTACCTTGCCACGATCTGTCACTGTCATTTCGGTGACAATAAACGAAAACCTTATTCTAGTTTAATCATTTCTCAAAATATCTGATGTAACCTTCGACTCCACAAAGAATTTCTCGCCTCGCACAATGATCGAAGTCCAAATAATCCATATATGCCAAAAACTCCTATATTCTGTGAGAAATATCCCTTCATTTCGTCAAAAATTATTTTTCACTTATTTTACAAACTGAAATATTTTATTTGTTACAATAAGTTTTTTAAATAGTATTTCATTTGAAAAATACCAAAAATAATTAAGTGCCTAATCATAACTGTTTTATCTTGTCTACAACACGGTCAAAATTCGTTTCCGTTCATAATTACAATATCATTCTACTTCTTAACACAACACAAAGATTTTTACACCTGCAGTTGTCTTTCATATAAAGGTCTTCACTTTGACGTACACTCGTATCTACGCAATACAATACACCTTAACTATGAATTTCATGTCAACAACTCCTAGAGCATGAATGGCGAATCCATTCTCTCCATTCTTGCACTTCACTCCACCAAATTCTCTACTTCCTTCTCATATGCAGCGTCTCACTATTACACTCCCTTACCTAGTCGCAATTTGCTTACTTCCGACTACACTAGAACCCCGATTATTGCAACCACGATTATTGCACGAGTACGTCGTTCGAGCAAAGTTGAGGGGGGAAATAACTGTTGGCAATAGTTTATTAATTTTAGTCTTTGAGCTTAGAAATGGCCTTAATTTCATATTTTACTTTCAGTATTTAACTTTTTACTACTCTTATCTTAACCGTTTAGTTACGTTTACTTCCTTGGTGTATAAGTACTCAGCAACTTTAACGCTCCTATCCTATTTCTTCAGTTCTCTAAATTCCTTAGCTAATTTACATTCTTTATGTTATATCTAATTTCTAAAAATTCTTTTACGCTTATTCTACTGATAAGGAAAGGGCCTACCATGACTTCAATGAACTTGTTATATAGTTATATGCAATTATACACTACTACTTTCGCCATGAATTTCAGTTTCTATCTATTTTTAGAACGAGTTTCAAAGACGCAGTCGTATTTTCAGTGTAAAAAATATTCCTATGAACCGTTATTTCCTTAATTTTATATTTATCATGGAGGAGCAACAATGATTTACATATGATAATAATAACAATTATGCCTAACCTAGTGTGGTACTGAAAGGCAAGTTCAAGATTCACGAACAAGCGTGTAGAAAATTCGACTAAAAGAAAGAGAGGGTTCAGGATAAAAGTTTCAGTCGAGTATTTTTTGAAGCAAGTAGTGCAGAGTAGAAGCTCGATTACGACAGGAAATCAAGACTGAAACTTCTGGCGTCTATGTTGATGCAATAATCGAGATAGCCAATTTAACGAGAAGAAATCTTCACTTATACGTTTAAACAGTACCAGAAACGGAGTCTACCAGTGATATTAAAAGAAAATTTACTATTTTCTATACTATCTTGTGAACAATAAATAAATTAATGTATTAGAAGCGTAGCTTGTGCTTCGAAAATTGTCGATGAAAGTTTCGTATTTTCAGTAATAGTTTTCCTGTAAGTCGTTATTTACTTCATCATTACAGTAACGAGCAAAACTGAACACACACACACGACATTTTAATAAAAGTAATTTTTTATTCAATATTTGAATGTAGAATACAAAGAAGACAAAATATTTAGTATTACCTAAAATTTTCTGGCTTTTCAAAACAAATTTAACATTTGCGATACCATTATTTCTTTCGTTTCGTACGATATTTTTTCCTGTAATAAATTTTGAGTAAACATTTCAAATTTTGGTACACTTAATATTTCGTTCATAAACCTTTAACCTTGATAATTGCTTCGATATGTTTAGACGTACTTAATACTAGATTTTCATAATACTCTGGTGTAATGGAATACCATTGTTCTTGCACTCTTTGTCACAAATCAGTTATCGTTGTTGGGTGAGCACTATATTTATTCTCTGTCTTCATTTTCAAGTATGCCCAGACATTTACATTTATGCCTAGCCTTTGAGCAGGCCATTCCATGGTTTGAAATAGTCGAGTTTGCAGCCAATTCTTCACGCTGTTCGCGCAATGCCTAGGAGCGTTGTCATGTTGGAGTATAGCATCGACTCTGATACTGGCATATTTTCAATTGTTTCTAGAAAATTTTTTTTTTAAATATCCTTATACGTATACTGACTGGTTCACCGTACCTTTTGTTCGATGTAGTGATCCTACATCATACGTAGTAATACAACCCCACACTATAAGTGAACACTACCAAATTGCATTGCTTGCTTCACATGACGCGGTATAAGAGGTTCGTCTTGTTTTTTCCAACACCAACAACATCCATCCGATAAAATTCGATTGATTTTTGATTCAGTAGAAATAATTACTTTTTTCCATTGCTCTATATTCCAGCTTAAATGTTTTTTTTTTTTTGAAAAATTCAGACGGGCCTTGACATTCTTTTCCGATAGGGCAGGTTTTTTTTCTTCTCGATTGCTGTAAAATTGGCTTCTTTTAATGCTCTTCGAGCTGTCTACTTACTAAATTCCTTTCCAACATCGCTTTCTAATAGCTTCGCAGCCATTGATGCTGTCGTTGCAATTTCTGAAGTAACGCATCTTCTCTTATTACTTCAAATGTATCTTGACTTCGTTACATTTTAACACTTCCGTTGATAAGCTTAATTTTAATTGGAAAATGATATTATTCTTTATATCTTTAGATAATAATTTTATAACGTTATATCGATGCAATTTTATTGCACCAGAGTATTGCGAAACTGTAGTATTAAGTATATCTAAACGTATGGAAGCAATTATCGAGGTTAAAATTTTATGAACGAAATATTAAGTGTACCAAAATCGGAAATGTTTACCAAGAATTAGTTGCGATGCAAAACCGACTACACAAAAAAAAATAGTACGAAGCGAAACAATAATAATAATATCGCAAATGTTAAATTTGTTTTGAAAAACCAAAAGATTGTAGATAATATTATACTAACTATTTTGTTTCTTTTGTATACTACATGCAAATATTGAATAAAAAATTAGTTTTGTTAAAATGTCGTATATGTGTTCAGTTTTGCTTCTTACTGTATTATACGACATTGCTGTACTAATAAGAATTTCTTAACGTGGTCGAAATTAGGCAACCTTAGCCTATAGCTCGAACGGTTTCCGATAAAGACTGTCCGCGAGGAGGATGGAGGAAACTCGCGATCGACTGGGCAAGAGTTACGGAAATGCGCGTCTCGGATCGCGACGACGACGACCTCGACGAGGCGAACGGCGTTCATGTCGAGTTTCAAAGAGGACCCGGAGCAAGGTCCAAGTTCGCGTTGCCCGGTGATTCGAGGACGAAAGCCAGCGGCTCAAGTCTCCGCCGACTCTGAGCACTCTAGACGATTGAATGGATGATAGGGTGAAACACGCTAGAAACGATGCCTGGTATCGTGGTGTTCCGACGCCGGTGGAGCGTCGGCAGCGACGACCTCGTCGTGCCCGGTGCTTTCCTGTTCATCCTGCATTTGATATGGTGAGTGAACATCTTGATATTAATATCGGGACTCCCGATCAATCACTTTGACCCGCTAACGATCGGCCTGTCCGCACGTTTTCAAGAATTCTCGGCGGCAGGATATTTGCGGGCAGTTACACGTAATTATAGCGCCTCCTTGAAATAGGATACGTTCGCGGATAATTCCGCGTGACCTACATCTTAGGCATCGGTGGGTTTACATGCGCGTTATATTTCGATTAATTGATAGAGATATATTCTCGTCGCGTGATTTCCGGTGCTTAATTACCATCGTAAGTCGATATAATCGATTCGTGTGGATAGATGTGGATACTAGGATGTACTATGTTACGTCATCGTCGAGCATGAATCTACGAATCGTACGATTAATTATTTTACTGTGGAATTAAATGCGATTACTCGTGACGAGGAATTTCGATTACGATGCTCCAGCATCTTTTATCGCGACACGCCTATGAGTTCGAGGTTTTGCACCAGTGTGTTCCAAAGGGGGAGGATGCTTTACGATCTACGAGGGGCGCGAAAGAATGTTATTAATGAAGAAAAATGCGAATTACTTAAACATATTTTTCTATTAAAACTTTCATTATATAGGTTTTAACTACTGCAGGAGTATATTAGAAGTAAAATGATAGCTAGGTGAATTTTTGACACTTGACATCATGCAACTGTTATATTTAATAATGTTTCCTATAACACATAATTTGTGTAGTTGCATATTATAGTATATAGTATACTAAACATTTTTTTTTTATGAAACTGATGGCACTGGGTAATCAATTTCTTGTTATACGAGGCAAATTTTCCATAAACGAAGCCAGTGGTTCAATTTCTACGTTTATAATCGATGAAGGTTAATACGTTTTTATACCAAATCCAGTTTATACCAGTTTCATGTAAAAAATTACTGTTTATCTTTCGAACTACAAAGAGCCCCTATCTAGGAAAAAAATTGACACGCTGCCAAAAAACTCACTCGATATCATGCAATTATTATATTTAATAATATTTCTTATAACACACAATTTGTGTAGCCGCATTAAAGAAATAGTTTATGCTCGTCTTCAATTAAAAGATAATACATATTGTATAATCATTCGAAGAAATTCGTCTGGCAAGAATCTATGTTTCGACATCAAGGAGGGTATTTTTAGCATTTTATAATCTATTAAAATAAATAAATTATTAAAATTTACTGCTTTATTTAATCTCATATTAAATACCACTTAATTGAAACGACTTCAATGCAAATGAAGCTGCCGGTAATAGCTATTATAATATAAGTTTGTTCTTATTAGCAATATTACTATTCTTCTTCTTTTATGTATTTACGTATAATTTTATTTTATTATATCTAAAAAACTTTGTTCCATTAATAATACATAATAAAGGTAATGCTCATTTTAAAATTGTGTAGGTTGCCCATAGTCGTTCAGTAGGACGTTTCAAGTAGAATATCGTATACCTATAATGTATGCAAAAAGAGTTATTAGGCATCGATGCGGTGGGATTATTATTAGCGATGATCAAAGGGTAATTTTCGCGTCACGACCGCTCGTGTTCGTACATCTTAGCTTCGGAAAATCGTTAACGAACGTGGTAAATGACCCGGGATAGAGGGGTAAGGATAGCAGAGAAATTGGCGATCGTCCATTTCGTTTTCGTCGTTCTTGTAAACTCGCGTCTCTCGATATGTCGATGCAGCAACATGGCTTCTTCGTATTTCCTTTCACCCTCAGCAACACGATCGATAAAATTTCAATTAAAACAACTTTCAGCCGTTGTTCATGCTTGTACATAATCTTACTCGAATGTACAACCAATTTTCTCCCCTGTCAAGCGTATTGTTCCATGAATTTGCATATGTGCAATAACCAAACTTTATTTCAATAAATTAAAAGTGTGCTTGTCTTTCGGGGATTATCGAATTTCTTTTAAATACAGGGCGAACGACATAACGGTATCAACCATTTTGGAATCTTTCGATATAAGTTTGTTGAACAATTACTCTAAAGCAGATTAATACAGTTTGTTTTGAGCTTGGATTTTTTTAAGGCTTTCATAGAATGAATTTATTGAATTTGTTCTCTTCTGTGCCTTCATAATAACAAATAGGAAATACAATATTTTTAAAAAATTGGATTGTACTTCGTTATTTTTCACAGCTTTATTTGAAAAATTGTAAAGTAGTAGATGGTCTTATCTGATATAATAAATCGCTGACTTCGTGACTTAAAAAATTGTTGCAAATTTCAACAGTCACTATCTTTTTTTCAATTGAATTTAACGTTGTATTAATTGCACCAAAGTGACGATAGTTTAATTATTTAGACTAGTTTTTTTTAAGTGGGGGCACGATGATTATGAAGGAATTACATTATAGTATTAGTATATTTGTCTTGTGTGATTTTAAATTTATTATTTATATCAGATCCGCAAAATTTCCTTTTTTTTTTTTAAGAGATATCTCCCAAAAAGTTTGTAAACTATTGTTTTAGGCAGGTGTGGGGCGTGGCACGAATCAAACATTATTCAGAGACATTGTGACTTTGAAAAATAATATTAACAGTTGAGATCGTTGAAATATTCTCTTGGATTAGTTCCAATTGGTATTTATTCCGAGATTCAGAGTATTTACTGCAATTGAATATAATATATTTTATCGTAGTTTGTTTATTGCATTCATCAAACATTGGAGGATTTGTTTTGGAAACTAATTATGAGTGTGTGAGTTTGGTGTGGTTGACCTTAATTAATTATTTTGGTTATTAAATATTAATTGGTTATCTAATACTGTTCCCACTTTCTGCGTTTTCGTCATTGCTTCATCTTTATTTATACTAAAAAATTATTTGGTTACTGCCAAAGTAAGTTTTCATTTATTATTTGGAAAAATGTGTTGCATGGTGATATTTACGTTTGAAATAGAATAAATTTATGTTATTTTGAAATCAATTTCATTCATTCTTTTTATCTCAAACATATTTTATAAGATTGAAAATCTTAGTTATCAATCAATCCTCGTAATTTTGCAATTTCCTAGAGTTCATCTCACTCTGTTACTTACTAGTTTCTTCATTAATTTACGCATGGTATGTAGCAATTCTATTGAAGGCTAATTATCAGGATTAGTGAAGCTTTTCCTGGATCGGCTATCAGTATTACAATAGCAGCATTCCATTGATCGCAGATTATCCCAAATTCCCATATAATGTCGAATAATTTAATAATGTTGACTAGCATAAGCATATATTATATTCTGATAAGTGGTAGAATACAACATTGTACTTTTAATTAGTATTTTTCTACGAACAGAATATGTAATCAATACGTTCTTAATTATGATTGCTATCATTGAAGTTCATAGTATAGGATATGCATAGATACATATAATTTGATGTATATCTGCCACTCAATATAGTGATACATATGTTTTTTTTATAGACAAATAGAAATTTCAAGTAAAAGTACGTGATATTTCCTATTCCATTGTGTGTTTATTAAGAAACTGTTAGCATCCTACACTTAGAAGCATGAAGGAAATAATTTTACAATTTGAACATCGTAAATAATTTTTATTTAAAAGTCAATAAATTCCAATTTCTTTTTTAATCCTTTACTTTACACGAAGTATTTTCTTCTTCCTCCTTGTCTTTTTTTTCTTCTCATAAACTCATATTATAATCTTTCCAATTTACTATTGAAATGGAAACGAATATGAAAACAGAACGTTTAAAATACCAATATATTTTAATCGGTATCAGATCCTACAAGCAATTTTCATCAAGTTCATGCAAATACTTAAATACTATGAATTTCCTTACAAACGGTTTCTACTTTGTTAAGTCAAAAAAAAAACAAATTTCTTTTTTCCATTTTTTTAAAATATATACATTCAAAAATATACAGTTTATATTTCATAAAAAAATTCGTAAAATCTAGAGTTATGAGGAAATGGAACCCTGGTACAGACTTACACAAACTGTATCTAAAACTTAGATGCGTTTTTCATAACAAGAAAACAACAATAAAACAGTAATATTTATCACTAATGAAATTTTCAACCATTATCTTTGTACGCATAACGTTTTGCTCATGTTGTTTCACAACCTATTGAATTCGAATATCAGTTATCAAAGTATGGTTGGTAGCCTAAGAAATATACAGGGTGTTCGGCCACAGGGTGATTCTAGAGGCCAAAATAAGACGAAAATCAAGAATACTAAACTGTTGATAGAGGTTTCGTTAAAAAGTTATTAACGTTTAAAGTTCCGCCCGTAATTAATTTTTTTCTTGAAAGTGGGTAGGATTTCGGGGGTAGGTCTATTCACCAAAAATTATTGTAATTGACCCCTGCAACCAAAAATAATTTTTTTAGAACGATTTGACATTTTTTAATTTTGTCGAAAAATTTTACACCTCCTCGAATTTTTTTCTCGAAAGTGGGTAGGATTTCGAGGGTATGTCTAATGGCCAAAACTGATTGTAATTGACCCCCATAATCGAAAATAATTTTTCCAGAACGATTTGAAATTTTTTTATCGCCGAAAAAATTTAGGCACCTATCCTCTTTGTCGATTTTTCTTAATAATTCGTTTTCATTTTTAATAAATTTGTTTGATGCTTTACAAAAAAGTTGTCTAATAGTTTTTTGTAGGCACTCATGAGCTCTGCTTCAGAAAAAAGTTTCATTGAAATATGTTCACTATTGTAGGAATTATGGTCGTTTGAAAATTGGACCAGTTTTAGGCGGTTTTTCTCACTTTACAGTGTCAAGGAACAACTTTTTCAATATTGTTAGAATTTCTACATATTTTTCACTAAAATATGCGTTATTTGCTTTTTGGAACATTAAAATCCATCAATCCGTTCAGAAGTTATGACGTTTTAAAGATACGCAAGAAATTTTGAAGTGACATTTCTAACCTGAAATTATATTTTCGGTAAGAAATTTTTTTTCTCAAAGAAATGCTTGTAATTGATTCCTGTAACTAAATATAATTTTTTAGAATGATTTGAAATTTTGTAATTTAAATGTTTAATAACTTTTTAATGAAACCTCAGCCAAGAAATTGATATTCTTTATTTTCCTCTTATTTTGTACTCTAGAATCTCCCATTAAAATTTTAATAAACCAGGGGTGGCCGAACACCCTGTATATTTCATACGTTTTCGATTCATATTTTTTTAATACATTTGAACCGCCAAATTTCAAATCTGGTTTTGGAGGAACCTGAATTTAAAATATTGTCAATAATATTGAACGTGTGCTGTCGTAAAAAGTATCGAAGCAGATCTACAATATTATTGTGAAAGCTGAGTGATTAAATATTATCGACCATGGGCCGTTTCGAAGTTGTTTACTGCGAACATAACGAAAACTGAACGTACGATTCCCTTTGTATCTTTTTCTCGCGCCGAACCGGCCGAGCATACCTAGTCTCGTTCCGCGTTTCGGTGATTCAGTGCATCCGTGACAGTCGGCTGGTAACAAGGTCCGGCGGTCCGGTCGTTCGCCTTGTCTCGAGTTTACGTAGTGCAGAGCGCGCGGTCCGCCGACGCGTTTCTGGTGTTACCCTCGCTCGTATAGGTTATGTCATCGCGTGTACATGCCGTTTTTCGTTGCGCACAACGACGATTGTTGGATCGAGCTTCACCATCGGAGGTGGAAGGATGCCGAGCCTCGTCGCATTTGGCAGACGCTGGAGAGTCGGCAGCGATGATCTGTTCTTACCGGCCGTCGCCTTGGCTTGCATTCATTTATTCGAGTAAGTGCGAGCGTACGCAAGCGCAACGTGGCGTTTCGCGTACGATTATCAATTTCGAGCTGTCGTCTCGCTGCATTTTTAAGCCCAAGGCACTCTGAGACCGATCAACAGATAGATTTATCCATCGCGTGTACTTGTCACCGTCTAGTTTTCTCTCGTCTACTTTGATCGATGAACGAATTCGATCCGAAGAACCTTTTTCCCCCAACCCCTCCGTTCGAGTTCGACGATCGACGTTTCGTGACATTTGAGATTTCGAGCGGTCGGGGGCGTTTCAGGGTGAGAATCGAGAGCGAGATTTCTGTGCTTCGATTCGACGAGATCGCGTGCGTATAACTAAACTGCCTTGGGGCGAACGAAACGTCTCGTTCCATCTGATATACCCCTACGGGTATACGTTTTTATTTTAGATACTTGGTTTCGTGAAAACAATACAGTTACGTCTGCTGTCGACTTCGTAGAAATAATAAGCAAACTCTTCTTATCTTATTAAACGTACAGCCTATACATATAATAAGAGTGTGAGTTAGACATCTGTGTAAACACTTATTGGTTTTTTGTAAAGTTCATTTAAATAGCTAATATCACTACTTAATAGTTTCACACCGTTTGGACTCCTTTTCGATGTATGAAACTTGAAATTTTCTATTGAATTTAAAATTATCAATGTTGAATTGGTCTCGGAGGTAGAATTGCTTGTTCTTCAAAATCACTTGATCTTACACCCCTCGATTTGCATTTGTAGGACCGAATCGAAGAAAAAGTTTATAGTAAAGACAAAAAGAAATGAAAAGAAAGAAAAATAAATTGAAAGTCAGGTTCAATTGATGCAATGTATTAATCACACATTTAAAAGCTTGAATAATGCAAACATGCTGCTTGAAGCTCATGCATTTGTAATTAGATGGGTACAGCAATGCATACGAGATCGAGGCCATCAATTTCAGTAATTTTATAATTAATGATAAATAAAGCGTCAACAAAATCGAAGTAAATTTTTAAACTCGATTATCTCGATAATTACGTCGAAAATGAAAAACTTTTCTTATTGTTTTGGAATTATCTCTCGACCCCTTTGTCGCTTGTATAGTATATTATTTTTTTCACATAGATTTTATTGATGTGTTGTAGTTTGTACCAGTATTTAAACGTATCTTCAGACTTTTCAAAATTTAGAAAGTTGTTGATTTTATATGTTTGAATCATAATATTACCTTTTCGTATAATTTATAACAATCGTATCAGTAATCTGTCGAAAATGAGTTTTTCGATGTTTGAAGTAATGACATAGGAGTACCAAATAAAAATTATTTTAGTTTAAACAAAATTTATTTTTTAAATTATTTTCTTTTGCAAGTGTTTTAAATAAATGCGATTTAATATCTGGGCCAAATTGAAAAATTCGAATAAAATGAAAATAAAGACTTATTTGTTCCCTCAACTGACAAATTTTCAAAAATGACGTTTGAAATTTAGTCATGACCTACTATGTATTAAATGTAAAGCATTATAGATAATATATGTATATAAAATGAAGTAAAATTTTTCATACATTTTAGTAAAGTAATAAATATGAAATTCAAGCATTTATACAATTTTGCAGAAAACAATATAGATTCTCGTAATCACATTAAAAATTACTGAATTGTGCTATTTATCAAATACATAGGAAACTTTAAGTTCTAAGGAAAATGACAATATATCGTTTGAACACGTCGCGTTAATTTTTTCCACTGTTGTACAATACTACAAGTTTTTTTATACCTCGACTTACATCATTTCACAATTACGTCATTTCTTTCAGTAACGCAATAAGTTTGTTCTGTTGCGTATAATAAGAATCTGAAAATAAGAATATAGATTTCTGTTTAAAAAAAGAAATAAAGATACCCTTTAAATAAGTTTGAAAGTGATCAACGAATAAAAAATAAATAAACCAGATTAAACGTTAAGTCTGAGGTGTGGCTGTTCAATACATCGAATAAAAATTAAATAAATATTTAAAATAGAAGTGAATGTCGATGTTAGTTCCCTACAGAGTATACATATGTCAGGTTGTTTGTTATTAGTTTTAAACACTGAATACGTATAGTCAGTATTTTAGATGAATTCCAATTATTAACTCTCCCAAATGTACCCATTCCTCCTATTAGATGATACGAAGTATAGACACGCGTATAGTTTATCAACTCTAGTAATCTCAAATAACTAGAGAACGCAAATTTCGGGCGTGATGTAACAGTACAAATGTCAATGAAGATAATTTTGCAACAGCGTTGATGTTTGAAATATTTTCCCTTGATTGTGTATAGTAATCAACATACTATGCCCAAAGCGGTACAATCGCGAAATTTTCTATAAACTCGTGGCCATAAATCGATAAAAATCGAATTCCCAAATACGTAGGTAACGATTCATTAAATTAAAATAAAATTGATATATTGGATAAGTAATTTTTAGATACACGTTTATTTTGTGCACCTTCTCTAACGTCTATGCTAAAAAATGTCCATTTACAAAGCATTGCAAGCTTTATTATACATGTAACAACGTAACTACATTACTACATGTATAATAGATTTCATTCATTGGATGTTTTATAATGCAAATTAATCGTAAATGTCGTGACGTGTAAAATACGTAACACGTATTTTATAGCTCTCTGCTCCACGTTATCGAAACTTATTAACGTCGGAAGAGTTGCAAGATATAAAATAATTACAAGCGGATTACGGTAACGTGGATAATATCGATCATCCAACTCGAGAGTGAGATAGGTGTGTACATGACGTCGAGAATTTTTGCACGTCGTTTGAACAGCCTGATCTCGAAGAAAAATTTTTATCGAACGGGACGCGAAACTTCATCGAAATAACCGCGATCGTATACAGGGTGTTCGGCCACCTCTAGCAAAAATTTTAATGAGCGATAGTAGAGGCCAAAATAAGACGAAAATCAAGAATACTAATTTGTTGATGGAAGCTTCGTTAAAAAGTTATTAACAATTAAATTCAAAAATTTCAAATCGTTCTGGAAAAATTATTTTCGGTT
This sequence comes from Colletes gigas, assembly GCF_013123115.1. NCBI lineage: Eukaryota > Metazoa > Arthropoda > Insecta > Hymenoptera > Colletidae > Colletes > Colletes gigas. Next base: position 94,063 of record NW_025106677.1, read on the forward strand.
GCGGGGATCAATTACAATCATTTTTGGTGAGTACACATACCTCCGAAATCCTATCTACTTTCGAGAAAAAAAATCGAGTAGGTGCTGAAATTTTTCGGCGAAAAAAATTTTTCAAATTGTTTTAAAAAAATTATTTTCGGTTGCGGGGATCAATTACAATCATTTTTTATCATTACACTTACCTCCAAAATCGTACGCACTTTCGAGAAAAAAATTCCTTACTGAAAATCCAATTAGGTGCCTAAATTTTTCAACGGAGAAAAAAAATTGCAAATCGTTGTGGAAAAATTATTTTCGGTTGCGGGGGTCAATTACAGTCATTTTTGGTGAATAGACATACCCCCGAAATCTTGCGCATTTTCGAGAAAAAAATTCAGTAAGAGCGGCACTTTAAACGTTAATAACTTTTTAACGAAGCTTCCACCAACAAATTAGTATTCTTGATTTTTGTCTTATTTTGGCCTCTACTATCGCTCATTAAAATTTTTGCTAGAGGTGGCCGAACACCCTGTATATTATGTACCTACAAGTTCTGATATATTCTATCGGAGTATCGTCGTCGTATTATATCTTTAAACCTGTAATGCGTTAGAGATAACCTTTCAAAGTTCCTTACGGATGAAAATGTATGAACGGACAACTAAGTAAGTGATATTTATACAATTTCAAAGGGTTAAATTTTAGAAAATACATTTTTTATGCAGTTTGAAAATGTAAACATACGTCTTACGTATACATATATATTCTCGATGCATTTTTCAGCAGGTATCCAACGAAACATTACTTCTCCGCCGCAACTATCGCTTATAAAACGTGATGAAACTCGCATGCAACATTCATTGCGTATTTTCAAAGAAAAAGTTGCGGAGTAGGTTCGACCTATATTTGAAACTCTATTAAAATTCAAATATGTTACAATGAAGTTTCTTCCATGAAACCTCGATAGCCGCGGTTGATATCTTTCGCCAGCCTTGAACAATATAAATATGTACCTTGAAAGTCACGATTCTGGTTGTGATATTAAATTTATATATATCTATAAATTTCACGCGTAATTTGGGTTAGACAATAAAATTCCAAAGAAATTATTTGCATGGCTCGTAAATATAAATAACGCACGAAACGTTAGTAGATGCTAAAATGTAAGTACCAGTTATATGTATATACGTGTATTAAAACGTATTATTGAACTCTAAATCGTTCTCGTTGATAGTTTTGTAATGCTTACGCGTGACGATTCTATGTGCCACAAGTATTTCGTTGTATATTCGATTTGCAATCCACTTGTGTTTTGTTGACATAGAAATACCTAACACCTATGAACTGAATGGATGATGTTCTTTTTCATGATAATTCTCAATCGCATATCTCACGTTTGAAGGGCATACAAGCTGAAGTATATGCTTCGAGTATGGAATTCAGTCACATTCAGCATACCTATTTCCCACGTTCATCCTTCATCTTTGACTACCGTCTTTTTATCTTCTTAACACATTGAGCTTGACAATAGCACTATCGTCCTGCCATTAAAATCGGTAAACCTCAATAGGAGCATATTAAGTTTCTAGTAAGAGATATATGGTGACGAATAAATTAAAAACGATTTTAATATAAAATAAAGTATTGACAGCACTTTAAGGTTGGTTCCTCGATTTTTTGTTTTTTCTTTTACATTTAGAACATGATATACATATATCGTGATAACTATTTGAAAAAATGTTTTAAGTCTGTAACTTTATTAATTTTGTGAATCCAGATTATTTTCGAGGGCATATAAAGTTCAGGAAATTAAATAAAAAAAAATTGTTAATGGTTCTAGACTAGAATACTCCCTTGGAAGATTTAGTTGTATGAAAAAATGACGGTGAAAAGAATTTCTGGATTGGTATTAACGTTGAAAAAAGATTTTCGTACTCATGGACGAAAGGAAAATTGTGTTTTATCAGATTTCCCAGTTCTTATTTGGACAAATCTGGCTTTAGTCCAGTTCTTCATTTCCTATTTATCACGAATTCGTAACAGTATCGATATTGAGAAGAGAAGTGGCCTCTGTCCATCACTGGTAAAGCTATAACCGTATATTCAAAAGTGCGGTAGTCAACCACAAGAATGCTGAATAGTGACAATATTGCGGCGATATATTTTACGTTATTGTGTTTTGATATTTTATTACATATTTCATATTGTTATACCTTGTCATATAATATTACACATCACAGATAAACAATCAATGAAATACATTTCATATAACAAATCGATACAAGCCATACAAAATTTTGTAACTCCCATAATGTTGCAAATAAATGATTATATATTATGACTTAATAGTATTTTTTAGATCCAATAAAATATTCGTAAAGAAATATAAGAAATTTTCAGTTTTCAAAATTACACAATATTTATTGATAAATTAATACAAGAAGCAAATTGAAGATTCATAAATTATAAGTCATAAAATAATAGTCATAGAATATAATAATAAGAGATTATAATAAAAGTCAGAATACTGGAATAACATGTTATTTTAGAGTAAAAAAATCCTAGCAGTATGGCAATAAAAATGTATTATTATAAAGGGTGTTCGGCCGCTCCATACCGACCAGAAATTTTTTCGGCGAAATTAAAAAATTTTAAATCATTTTAAAAAAATTAGTTTTAGTTGCGTGGGTCAATTACAAGCATTTATGGTGAATAGGCATACCCACGAAATCCTACGCAGTTTTGAGAAAAAAATTCGAGTAAGTGCTGAAAGTTTTGGGTGAAAAAAAGAATTTCGAATCGTCTTGGAAAAATTATTTTTCGTTGCAGGGATCAATTGCAAGCATTTTTGGTAAATTAACATACCCATAAAATGCTACTAATTAATGCTAATAACTTTTTAACGAAGCCTCAATCAACAAATTGGTATTCTTGATTTTCGTCTTATTTTGACCTCTAGAATTGCTCATTAAAATTTTTCCCAGGGGGTGGCCAAACACCCTGTATATTATGTTATATTATCTCATTAGGAGTTGAAGGGTTAAGAAAGTTTTCTATGTGTAACAATATTTATCTCCAAATTTTCTATAAAATCTATTGAGAAGTATAATATGTACACATAATGCAGTATAAAGAACATGGAGAATATCTGATTTTTATCGTTTTTATGGACAAACTGAGAAACAGGGGTATTTTACATTGTTTTTTGAAAGAGGTCTTTTACAGAATTTGAAACGGAGAAGAGATCTCATTTACTGTAGTATTCTTCTACTAATTTGCAATGGAAAATACGTTCGAGTTGGGGATAGTGGAACTAGCAACGCAATTCACGGATAATAAGGATTGTCTCGCAAACAGCCCGAGGAAAGCTTCTGTTTCCGTTTACGACATTTCTCACTTTTCTGCCGAGAATCTTCGAGATGTCGTTCCATAGGGTTCGTTTGCGACGGTAAATAGATTTGGCGTGAACCCGACCGCGACGTCGTATAAACTCGTCGGGCTTCCTCGGTGGTAGCAAACCGTCACTAGATACGCGAATTCAGTTCCTTTGGTAGGGTGCACTTTTCTCTTTCAGTTTTCAGCCAGGTACTTCATCTTCCTTTTTTCACCCTCTTTTATTTTATGTAAAGTTCATGGAAACAGGGATACGCAAAAGAACACGTTCGGAATTCGATTAAATTTCAAATTTGCCATGTCGAAGCGTCGTCTTCGTCAGCACGCAAACCTTTAACAATATAAATTCCACGAGAAACGGTCGTAACATTGAAGAGGAACTTGGAAACTAAATGCAAACGCAATCGATAAAACTTGATCTTTACATCTAGCAACTACGTAACAATGTTTAGCATTTTTAGTCCAGCGCTATTTATTATAAGATACTGCTATCGTCGAGGTACTATTTACATTATTATATTACTATTAAGTATAATAATATTTTCTGGATTGGCTTTACCCACAAGTCCATCAGAAAATCTTAGCTGAAAGTGGGTGTAGTTATAAAATGTACAAGAAATAACATTGAATGATTAAATAAATAATTTGATTGAGAAATATGATACGAATGAAATAAATGTACAAGGATAAAAGTTTGCATTCTTGTAATACATATTCAATTAATATTTGACTGCAAAGTATACAGGATTCGGTTAGTTCTGGGAAAAATTTTAATGGAAGATTCTAGAGGCCAAAATAAGATGAAAATCAAAATTACCAATTTGTCGATTGAGGCTTCGTTAAAAAGTTATTAACGTTTAAAGTTCCGCCTGTAGAACGTCAATCTGCGAACAGCTGCATGCACGCGATAGTGGTTCTCACTCAGCATGAGAAACTCTACGACGTATCGACAGCCTTACAGTTTTGTGAGTGAGAACCACTAGGACTGACCTGCCAAAACCCATTAGGCGCACGCAGCTGTCCGCAGATTGCCGTTCTGCAGGCGGAACTTTAAATGTTAATAACTTTTTAACGAAGCCTGAATCAACAAATTGGTATTCTTGATTTTGGCCTCTAGAATCTTTCATTAAAATTTCTCCCAGGAGAGGCCGAACACCCTGTATTATTGTTTGAAACAATATATTGATATATCGACTCTGTTCGAGTGTAAGTGTTTAATATTCATGATGAATTAATTTGCATTGCTTACAACAGAGGCATTTTCAAATTATGGAATAACTCGTTTTAGCGGTTAACAGATTAATTCTGTTATCATTAATATTACACAGTACAGTATATTTAAATAATATAGGCTTTGATAAAGAAGTTTCGAAACCCAGAAATTCAGATAATTTTTAAACACTATGCAAATATATAATTAATCTATAACACAAATCTTTTTATCGTTCGATGTTATAATACAGTTTGAGGGAATGAAATCACCCCTTGAAAAAAAATACAAAATCTTTTTCGTGGGAAAATGATTAGTGATGAGGTAACATTAAAATTATACTTTTTGTAGGTGTAAAGAGAAGATGCAACTTTTGTTTAAACTTTTTTTATATCTTTCATTGTTGTAAAGGTATTTCGCGAGAAAGAAAAATTTACACTTTTTCAAAAGCAGGTTTCATCCTCTTAAATTGTATCATGGTTCTAATGGAAATGGGATTTGTTTTATGGATGAACTTTTATACTTGCACAGTGCTCCAAAATTTTCTGAATTTTGGGGTTCGTGAATCGAGTACGGAGAAAAACGAGATAAGATAAAGATTTTGTTGCTCGATAAGAATTTCTACATAAGTTTTTTAAAAATTTATTTAAAATTTTAGAGAAACATTTTAAATAACGAATTGTGGCAGCTGGTCGTACAAATAAAGGAAATATTTAGCGTGCAAACGATCAACGCGATTTATGGTTCACGTGGCAGCGAAAGCTATTTTTGAAGAAATGTTTTCCGCGTCAAGAAAGATTGTTTTAAGTAGTTTGCCCGTCGACAGTTTCGATAGTTAATTGAGAGCGTCATAAACCGTATAGGAACGATCGAGTCGATATTTTGTGTAAAATAAACAAGTCAGTTTTCTAGAAACACCGAAAAGAACAAACGATCAACAGTCCTTTGTGATCGAGAACCTCACGAATAAGTAAAAACTGTGATCAACAAATCTAACACGTAAGTTTAAATAATTTTTGGTGAGTTACTTATGCAATACAAATTACAATTTAAATTATATAATTAAACTGTGTTCCACGTTGGACAAATAAACTGTTTAATGAAATAAATTGTTGTACGGAGATTTTACTCTTCATTTATTATTCAAATAAAATGATATCTATCTCAGGGTTTGATATACAATTAGCGAATATAACAAAGCAAATATCGTTAATGAGAATTGTAAGTAAACAAATGCGTGTATATTTTGAGAGGTATACCGAACAGTTTATTGTCGAGTATTATTTATTAATATACGTTTACGTATTGTTTTCTATCATATGTATTTCGATATTCTATTTCCATATTTTTCAAATCCTACAATCGTTACAGTTAAATCGCTCGAGTGATCTAAATGCTGTACCATTGTCGAATTTAATGTATACATAATAATGATGTGGACATAATTGCAAGAATATATTTGTTGTTGACATATATTCTAATATAAATACAATTATAGGAGAAATGTAAAGGTTGTTCCTGAAATGTGGGAGTGAGGAAAGGTCATATGATCGTAAATTCGCAAATGTCAAAGAAAATATTCATAGTACCACCTTCAAGAAAAATTTAATCTCGTCTATTATCTATTCAACACGAAGCTTTGTTTATTCAAATAACTGTCATCTGAAATCTTATTTTCGTATCGCTATTAATTTCTACGATATTCGCTCGGACAAAGAGAAGAATTGAATTGAACATAAGCCTTTTTGTTCAGCCATAAATCAAATCGTAGATGAGTTTAAGAAATAAACAGAATCGCTACCTTTTTTGTTTATTACTACTTTCTAGAAACAACGGGTTTTATTGATTTATCATATAACGTAACAATTGTTATTTAACCACTTAACGCTCGCATCAGAGTATAATTTGGTATATACATATACACCATTTGTTTGTTTTTTTCTCTAACTCGGGTTAAGTGGGGTTATTTTTAAATATTATCAATACACAAGCAAAAGAATTATTAAGAACATTCAAAATTTTATACTTTTGTATGATTTGTCCTATCAACTTAAAAATATAAAAATTGTAATTAGTTACTTGTTTTAAAGGAAAATTAAAGTTCTTATATCGACAAAATATAGATAGGTATTTAGAAAATGTAGTATATAATTTTTTTCTAAAATGAGATATAATAGCTAAATACAATACACCAACACTTGAATACTTATTATTTCTAAGGGAAATAACAAGTTCAAAGTTGAGTATAGATCAATGTTCAACAAAAGAATGGTATTTCTAGTCATAAATATTCATTAATAATAAATAATAATAAATGGTATGGTGTTTTTGTTCCTTTTTTTCAAGATTTAAAAAACTTTATAAATATTTTGTTGGTATAAGAGTTTCAAAATATTCACACATACTTTACTTATCTGAAAATGAATGGTCAGTTGGAATCAAAAGATGGTATTTTCTAAATAGTTCTTTAAAATCTACCATTTAATTTATACGTCTAATTAAATAGAGCTTTTCCCATGGCCGAATTCTGTTTTTGTAGAAAAAACATCTTTTAAAGTTAAGGCTATATAGAATATGATTTAATAAACATAGAAATATCATACGATATAGAAGTAATTCAACTTATGATCGTTGAATTTCATGTTTTTTTATGAACTTACTTGCGGTACACGAAGAAAAATAATTTTGACAAATGATACAGCTAATTCTGGTCCAAAAATTAAACATTTATTAGTTAAATTGAGATTTGTAAAAAATTAGAAATAGATTAAAATTTCCCTCGACCACCAATTACTTTGTAACACTCATATTGCTATAATAAACAACATTCACTAACAGTCAAACAGTGAAAGTATACAATCACCAGGAAATATAAACAGAAAACATTAATGTACACATTTGGCAATCGAATTAATAAAGCTAATTATAAAGATAAAATTAGAAATTCCTATCATAGCTTATCGTGACATATGTTTATCTCTTATATTGTGTCGTTAATATTTTTGTGTATTATATTGTGTCAAGTAATCAACCTCGTTAATTTCTGTACTGATTAAATGGAATGGCAAAATATAATAATAAATAGGCGATTGATGGGAAGACAGAATTACAGTTAACGCCTTTCCTGCTGTAAACCCAATGTAATATTGAAATTGAAACGGACGAGAATCAATTAACGTGTTTCGACCTCCTTAATTGCACGCCGCTCTGTCCGTAATTATTTCCCAAATTGAATCGCGGAACGATTCCACACTTTTCCGGTATCCCCCTGGCTTCCAGACGTTGCTACGTGTTACGGGACGCGTGCACGTTAATTTACTATAGTAGACTATAAAACGATCCCCTTTAAGCCTTGGAATAATCGCAACGCGGAAAAATCTTCCTCGGTTTGAAATGCATGGTCTCTTTTTGATCGAAGTAAATTCGTCTATCTTATCGACGTAGGATCTTTTTTTTTTTATACGAGATACATACTATCGACTTTCTATCGAACCAGTTTTACTCAATCTTTTTCAACTCGTGGCTCCACTTTCGAGTTTTATTTATCTCTGCAAACTCCTCATAGTGCTAGACTTTACGATAGCATTTGACACGATTGATTACAATCTATAGATTGCTAAATTACGAAATTTCGGTATCACACAAATTGCTATAACGTTTCTCCAAACTTTCTGTTTTTATTACTACGACGATTATACGTGGCACATCTCAAGGATCTATTCTTGGCCCTCTTTTATTTAACATTCCTTGTGGTCCAAAATGAAGTATTGCAAATTATTTCCATGGAAGCCAATAAAAATACGAACTTCATTTTTTTATTAAACGGTTCAGGGGTGTTAATTTCTTCATGCGCAACAAATTCTTTTGAAGCGACTGCTACGGGGGAAAAGGGGAATCCCCTAGATTTTTTATATGAATAGTGGTATAATCGATTTTTTATTTACTTACATTCTGGGCGAGATGAACTCCCTGACCCACGAGATCAAGTATTTTTGTTTGCAGTTTATTACTTTAAAGTTGTGTTTAATAATTGTTACATGTATCTTATGTCTCTATGCTACCACAATATTTTTACAAACGTAGTAAATCCTTATTTTAAGAATACGATATTTGAATAATAATATTGGAATAGTTGTAAGGGAAGGGTAAGGTTAACATAATGTAAAACTAAGCTCAGGAACGTTTGCAATATTGTGTATATTTCTAAACTCGACGTCTCATAAAGGCTCTCCGTAAACGACTGACTCGGGACCTTCCTCGCTTCAGTCCCATGATTTTGGGGTTTTCTTTGAATGACGAGAAGTAGGTATATGTATACTTTGGGAAAGGCCCAGCGCCTACCTCTCCTACGCTGTCTCTTTAACCTTTACATAATAAAATATTCGAGTAATTAATTATTGGAATAAGTCTCAATTTCGCTATCGAGTCGAGAAACAATCGTTTTCACATATTATTATAGATTCGTGTCTTTTTCCATATCGACTAATCTATCGTTCGACAGAAAGTCGATAATATGTGTCTACCAAGAGGAGCTCGAACGAAAAAAAGATCAAAAAGAGTATCTTTCGCGTCGAGAGTCATTTATTCGTTATCACACGGACGCGTTAATCCGGATGAGGATATAAAACATTCATGATTTCGCGAAATGAACAACGGAAACGGGAACGCACGGTCAACGAGACGCATAAATGAATACAAACATCGATTGTTGCTCGAATTAATGACTTGCACGCTCGAATTGGAATACGAGTAACGGAGCGTTCGTCGAGTTATCTTTATTCAGAAACTGTAGTTCTCCTGATTTTGTTCTATTTTTTGCTAGTTTTAACTATCGAACGAAGAAAGATGCAACGTAATCGGATACAAGCTGCAACTAGGTCATTTTTAAGTTACAATAACATTTCATGCTCGTACATTTTAGAATCAACTTCTTCATCAAATTTCTATTTAAATTGTATTTTTGAATAGTTTTTTTTATAGCAATATTAGTAATTAATACTAGTAATTTCTTTCATTTCTCTTTAGTATCCATCCAATTGTTGCAATTGCATTTCTGACGTGCTTACAGAACATAATTGGATTTACAAACGGCGTAAAATAGAATTTAAAATGAATTGTAAATATAATTAATTTCCTAATAATTCCTCCAACCACAGCTTTTGTTACGTAAAAGAAATTACATTTTTAAAACATTATTCTTTTTTACTTTATTGATGTATGTTTTGCTTCTCAAAGGATTTCATACTTTTTTTAAATAGTTTTTATTTTATATAAAAATATTACTCTAAATACTATAAACATTACATGGTGCAATATCAACACAGTTATTAAATAAACTACAGTGATAAACGTCTTTTGCATGAATACTCAAAAATAATATATCCAATACATTTATACTGTGTTTAATCGAATAATAACGTAATATAATTTTAATATTAAATAGTACGGGTCAGATTGCTGGCGAACGGGTAAATGTCAAGAATGCTCGTTGTTTTCGTTTTATCGAGAATCGGCAAAAGGCATTGACAATAGTACTTCTTAAGGATCAATACGTCAGGCACAACGCGTGCAATGGTCTCGTTCGTGAATGGCCCGTTACACCCTCTCTCACGAGCTATGAATCATTTAAGGTTCACCCTATATATCCATCCCCATTCAACGCCATTGTGTTTACGCGCGTTACGTGCTGTAAACCGTGTGCAGCGAACTCGTCTTTTTTGTTCGACGTCGATGGAAATCGTACGTTGCTGGTTCGTTTGTTTCGTGTTTTTTTAGCCTTGTGTTACGTGGCGGGGCGAAAGTGTAACATCTCGCAGGAAAACCGTCGTTGTGCTCGTTTTTTGTAACAACTTGCGTTTTAAATGAAAGTTGCGACTGACTCTAATAAATTACCTTGCGTCAACTCACGGTGAAACGCTACGATAAGATTGGAAAATTTGTTTGGCATTATAAACGGCTCAGCTATCAGATATTAAAATGTAATATTAAAGCTAACGTTTCGGTTGAAATTGACAATTTTGAATCATTTTTTATTTCTTACACTTTGATCACTCAAAAACAAGTATAAAATACAAAGAAGTAAATAATTCGATATCTTAACGTCTGGGTTAGGTTTAAGATATTTTCAATTAATTTTTGGACGTATTATATTTTATGGTTTCAATTTTAATTTTTAAGACAGACTTAGGACTTAATTATATGTAAGTTTACACATTTTTACAAAATTTGTTTTTTCTTATATTGAATAAGTATATTTGTATAGTTTTTTTTTTGCCTAATAGTAATTCTTGTAAGCAGTAGCTGGTCGAAACGTTGGGTTTGATATACTAATGTTTGGGACATGTTTTGTTCCAATAAATAAAGATGCGTAGCTTATTTATTTGGATCCAATAAGTTTTTAGAATGTTATCACAGGGACGCTGTTAAAACAGAATGAATTCTATAAAAAAAAGATGTAAAATTTATCATGGTATACATTATTATGTATACAGTATTTTTACCGCATCTATCCTGTGTGATTTTGTTATATCATAAAAATTCGGGTGTTTCATATGTATTAATCTATTTATATCGAAACGGCGCATTATAAATGCATGTTTCTTTCCTCGCGTACCTTCTAGATGGAAATAATTAATTCATTAATATGAACTGTTATACTTTTTATTTGTACGTGAAGTACCAGGCTACTCTATTTAGGAAACTACTATTTCTAACTCGTTTCTGTGGAACAATATCGGATAGCTTATGATTTTTACACATTGTGGTTAGTTATTTATAAACAACGCAAAATGAAGAAAAGTACTACGCAGTCAATAATGTGTCGATAGCTAGTGACATTTAGCGATTGCATTCAGTAAATGTGTCATGGAAAACGACATATTTTTCATTCTAAATGATTTTTTCATATTTGTTGTACTCCTACTGTTCTTAAAATTAAACCTCAAAGCCGCTATTTACCGAACGTCATCCATTATACAATGAATCATTCTCCTTTCATTTATTTCCTAAGGCTGGAATTGAAATGTACATACAACAGAATTTCAGTAGTACAATAGAACCTTCATTATCCGAATTACTATCTGAATAATTCCGTCTGAATAATACATCTAAATAATTACGTGGCAAATGAAGAATATTCCAAGTAATCATACGAGCGATTTCGTGAAATAGAGCAGAGAAGAGCCTGTATCTCGATCTATAATATGTAGAAAAGATATACAATATAGCGAAAAGTTAAAAGGAAATTATAGTTAAATAGAAACTTTAAATCATTTATTCAATGAGAATACTTATAGAAATTATTTATATAAATGTGGATGTCGAACTCTCCGTTAATGTTATGTACATTATTAGATATTGTTGCTCTAATTGTACGTTCTTTACTTATAACTAGACTGCGGATGTTTATGCATTTATGGGAAATTTTAATCCTCAAAAAACTACAGAATGCATTTAATATGCAAAAATATAAGAAATACTTAAAGTAAGATACGAATTATTATATTTAGGGGTTGAGACAGCCCTCTGCGAAGCTTCCGTTTCATTAATTCTATTAATAGAAATGTGAATTTGCATAAAGATCCGCAGTCTACTTATAACAATTTATCCAAATTGGAATGTTTTAAAAAATCTTATTATTAAAACTCGTCAATAAATTGATCATAAAGTAAATCTATGATAAAAGCTTAAACTTGAGAGGATTATAAAATGATGTCATAAATGTAATAGAAAGTGTAAGGAAAGAGGAAACGACAACGGGATCTAATGAATAATGAAAAACTAAATGACAGAGGAAGGTGATACAAATGTAAAATAGGACATAAAAGAATGAAATGTAATTTATCGACCGCAAAGCAGTTCTGTGATAGCTATATGTATACGTAAAGTATGGGTATAAGAAGCTTTCGATTAATGCACCAGTATGCGATGAATGCATGGCATTCAAAGTTTGAAATTCTCATTAAATTAAACTAAATGATTACAATAACGTCCTTTCAATTTCATACAGCATTATTTTGCAGTATTTATTTTCTACAATTACAAGTTTTTAATTAACCTCTTCACGCCCTTGGCCACATATGTGAACGTTTAGTTTTTTATAATTATAGTTACTGTCAATAATAAATAGACCAAAATTTTCACTACAAATTATATAAAAAAAAAAAAATCGTCCCTGAAGAGGTTAAGGAAAGATTTACGGAAAAAGTTAGTACGTTTTTTTTTTGTTCATATTATTTCCTTCTTAACGTAAGAAACTGCTATTACTCATAAGCTACTTTGTTTTTAAAGGTAATTTTTCAAAGATAATTATGGATAGAGCTTGAAAAGCTCATCCCTCCCTTAATCTTTAATGTCACGGCTTGTATATCAGGCTTTCTGGGATTAAAGTATCTTCGTGTTTGTTACTGTAATTTAAATCACGTTATCGTATTTCTTAACGATATAAATTACCATTTTTCACACGAAGGACAATTATAATAAAGTTAACAATAATCTTATTATCGAAAAAATTCGATTATCTTACTTTGGAATGGTTGTAGAAATTAAACGAGCGTTACCTTTTCAGATAATATCGTAACCACTAAATAAATAATATTTCAAAATAATTAAGACCACAGTAAATAATGCTAATTAACTCTTACTAAGCTAAAGACAAATCCCTTACAACGTAACGAGAACCCATACATAAAGTAAAAAACCAGTCCGAAATACGATACTTGGCTAATATTAACAACACCCGTCTAACTGAATTATCCGATCATTTTGTCATTAATGAGCTCGGGTAATCGATATTCGGTATTGCCGTTATTACAATACTTACATTCGTTTTTTTTCACTAGCTAGCGCGCGTTCAATCTCCATCACGATTTGAAAGTGTTCAGGATGCCACGAACAGTCCAATAACCGCGTCGAAAGATGAATGTTTCGAACGCAGTACGAATCGTTTGAATTTTTGACGAGCACCGGCACTGGCTCACGCCATGAAACTCGAGCGTGTCGCGAGCACTTTTTTTGGCCAAGATACCATCTTTCGCCGGGTATGTTCTATTTATGTTTCAACCAGGCCGTACGTTTTCATAAATCATGGAATGCTGCGCCAGCGGTGCAATATTCTTGCCGAGAGTTCGTCGTTAACGCGCGCGTGCACCGCAACTGTTGTTACGCGGCTCGAACGTCCCAACTATTGTACCGGTCGCATTCTCATCCGATATCAAGCGTAGCCAAGAACGCGATGCATTATGAACGATAAATTTGTCGGGCTTATGGAGTTTTACACATCTTCGTAAGGACACGTGCAAGTAATACCGTGCGAGGTTTTCGAGCGCGGATCGTATTCTTTTCGATAAATAATTTCAACGTTTCTCTGTTGCTGCAGTTAACTTCAACGATGATTGAGAATCTATACACTGTACCTAGTTGCTAGGAATGGTCAAAATGTATCAAAGGAAACTGTCCAAATGACAAACACTTTGTCACAGTAGTCCCTCGTTTAGTGATGAAAAATCGGGTCCGCCAGATGTTGGTTAGGTCGAATTGGAACCAATTCCTATTTCAAGCTGAGACCCAGATGTGTGTGAACATTTTACCAAATCGGTAATGGGTGAAAGTAAAGTTCACACCTTTCTGCATTCTTGTCACGTGTTCAGCTTTTAAATTAGGGATGACGAACTGGGGGACTCTTTCCTTGCTTTTTTGTTCCGCGCAGGCGTAGAAGAATTACCCCCATTATGCCTACTCCGCAGAGTTGGGACCAAGACTCGCTGGACACCTAACTAACTAGGATATAGGGCTCAAATACCGGACATATAGCGTTGACTATTTGGTTTTTGAATTTTTTGGGGTATTTTCTAATTTATTTTGCAATACTTAGGATTATCTGTCATTTTTATATGTGTATAAAATAAGAAACGAAGATAATTAATTACCGTACGGATGCAATTCTACCTATACTATAATTTTGAATTTAGGTTAGAACATATTTTATTATTATGAAATATTAAACAGGTCAGGCGAACGGATATATACTTATATGATCAAACAATTTGTATTATTATTCACGTAATAGAATATATCTTGTTATTACAAAATGTAAACAAAATTCATTTCTTATACTTTAAATAAACTATAAATTATGCATTTTTTTATCACGTAAATATTTGGTTCTATTTTTTGCTCTTTCTTTTTCTATTTTGCTTCTAATTATTCAGCTTTTTCTACATTCAACTTTCATCTTTTTCACACAAATTTTTTTCTTTTCCTTTTTTTATTGATTGCTTTGCCAATCTTATACATTTTTGTGTATACAATAGTCATTTTTGTTTATTACTTATTTTCAATTTTCTGTAAAATTTCAAATTATGGAAAGTTTATTCCCAAATATAAGTAACATAAAATTACAATATTATTTTACTTACAATCAAGGTACAATTGATTAGAAAATATAATTTTTTTTTAGATGTACTGTCAAATAGATTAAAGCCAGTACTGGTTATGTCATTGTGACAGTCACATGGTAATATTGCAATTTTTAAAATGTCAGATCCAATTGCCGGATTGGCTTTAATTTTTCGTAAAATTTTTATTTCCTTACTGTTTTGATGTATTATTAGAGTAGAAACTTGTATCATGGCAATGTAGTGAATTTATTATTTTATTAACATCCAAAGAGTAGTTATCCCTTAGCACTTTCTACAATGACAGTGAAATACTTATTTTTATCTATTATTTTCCATAATTTGCAAACAGATTATTGCTTTAGTTTTTATTTACGTACATAATGAAAGATTTAAATTTTATTTCAAAACTTTTCATAATTGAGTTACTTCATGATTCTTTCTTAATTTTTACAAAATTAATTGCAAGACGAATTGATTGATATGTAGTGGGAATCCCACAGTGGGACTCACGTAGCATTTATTGCATTTACCAAACTTATCTTCCATAGATCTAGACATCTTAAAGAAAACAAAATTTAAAAAACAAAAAAGGAATTAAAAATTCATCGAGTCTAAGAACTTAGATTTAAAGCAGAAGGGTATTTTTGCCTTAGTTTGCCACCGGCAAAAGTATATTCAAGCAGATGCAAATTATTTTGATGTATACAAATGTGTTTTCTAAGAATAGTTTAAAATTTTCCTCAAAATCTGACGTTTCATACGGACCAACGTAATTCTTATTTTATACCTATTAACGATACCATTCATACTACGATGTGCTTCACGTATGAAAGCTCCAATGATCGCGTAAAACATTTTCTACGGGTTGATCGCGTGCGCGTGTATCGAATACTATTTTTTCTCCGGTGTGCAAGCAGCTAAATATAAGTCCAGGTCCGCAAGCAGCAGCGATTTAGAATGCATTAAGAGCGGGCTAACATCAGGTCACGCCAAAGTTTCGCAATTGGATTCATTTTTGCAGGTCGACGATAAGGAAACATCTCAAATTGAACGTTTCCGCGATCGATCGTTCGCCAGTATGTTTTCTGTAATTGCCACGACATCCGCAGCACAGCGTGCACGTGATTCATTTTAATCGATGGTAATTTTAGCGGTATTTGTTGTTTGTCTTCGTCTTAATATTTCGAGAAGATTACGATCATTGTTACGTACTGTGTCGAGCATAAAATACTTACAAGGACACGAATATCTATGGTTTCAGAATCAATATTATAACAGTTTCTTGTTTTTCGATGTAATTTTTTTTTTTAAATGATGTATTAGTTCTTAAAATTATTGTTGCGTTGGATACGATGATCGAATTCATATTTCTTATTATCCATAAATTTTATAAATCCAAGTATCGTTAATAATTTCGTGTTATGAAAAGGGGTCGCGGATGAAAAGAACTTAAGAAGTATTAGATCGTGACGATACGAAATTTACAGTTGGTTGTTACGAGTGAATGTAAAAATATGAAACCCGAACAACGACGTCAAGTGCAGTCTCTTCAGAAGCAAGGATTGAGTTATCGGAAAATTTCTACAGCTAGACATATCTCTGGAAGATTGTCATCAAGCTGTGAAGCGTGTACACCTTCATAATACAATGGATAATATTCTGCGAAAAAGGAATATCCCAGTATTAGTAAGTCTCATAAATGGAGTGGAATAATATTTTGAACCACCAGGGACTGTTTTCCATCAAAACCGAAACCTGAAAGCCATTATGGTAGCTTAGTTGAATAATTCGTAAGTTTGTGTTCGCAAAAAAAGTGACAGGAAATGTTATTGCCTTATTTAGACGAACAAAATAAATGTTCGATGTCAATTGAACGACAGTGAGAAGAATCGTGCTAGATTCTAATTTGTGAAAGATCACAACTGGACAGAGGAACAATGGCATAGAATTCTATAGTATTTACCGATGAATCTAAATTTAATCTATTTAGTTCAGACGACAGAAGGTATACATATATGTAAGACACATTTGTCACGAGGAATATGACCAGAATTGCGCTAAACCAACTATCAATGGAGCAAGCAGATTAGTACTCGTGTGCATGAGTATGAAAGCCGTTGGATGCATTCGACATAGTGAAGGAATTATGGATTATGCTATATATTTAATGCTTTGTTACTCGCGCGATTTTGAAATCTAAAATTACACAGTATGTATCACGCATTAATCAAATATTATATATTTATTTATTATACAGGGTGTACGGCCACCCATGGGAAAAATTTCAATGGGAGATTCTAGAAGCCACAATAAGACGAAAATCAAGGATACTAATTTGTTGATTGAGGCTTCGTTAAAAAGTTATAGAAACATTTCCGGCCACATAGTATATTATCGGTAAAGAATTTTTTTCTCCAAAGTACATAGGATTTGGAGGGTATGCGTATTCATCAAAAATTATTGTAACTGATCTCCACAACTAAAAATAATTTTTTTAGAATGATTTGAAATTTTTTATTTTCGCCTAAAAATTTTAGTACTTACTTGATTTTTTTCTCGAAAATGCGTAGGATTTCGGGAGTACGTCTATTCACCAAAAATGATTGTAATTGACCCCCGCAACCGAAATTAATTTTTTTAGAATGATTTAAAATTTTTTAATTTCGCCGAAAAAATTTCTGGTCGGTATGGAGCTTTAAACGTTAATAAGTTTTTAAGGAAGCCTCAATTAAAAGATTGGTGTTCTTAATTTTCGTCTTATTTTGGTCTCTAGAATCTCCCATTAAAATTTTTTCCAGTGATGGCCGAACATCCTCTATAAAACCCATTAGTGTACAAGAGAAAATGTGATATTTTTACAGTTGAGGTGCTTGTAGGTAAACAGTATATGGTGTATAATATAGAAATACGCATAGAAGAAAATAGCATTGATATTGAAACTTAAAATTTAATTATAAATTGTAAACTTGATTTATTGGAAATTTTAATGGCCAAAACTTCAAGCCTTGTTGTATATTGATTAGCTAGCGCGCAAATTCTGTTCGTCAGATTCGGAGGTAGTATACAGATCAGAAAGAAGGATAGAAAAATTTCTCGAAGGGGCGTGTAGATTTCTACAGGATAACACTTGCGGGCTGGATATAAGAGCATTTATAATTCTGAAAAGAAACAGAAGGTCAGCCGTAAGTCTCCTAAATTCAAGAAATTTCAGATTTAGAATACATTAAACAGGTTCATAATCATGGTCGTAAATGCTCATATAACAGCTCATGTTCAGCCTATAGGATGCAAATCTTAGGAATCTATGTTGCACCTGTTCAGTGTGGTATTTATGTTCCACTTGGACAGGGAATCAAATCGTAGATGCATACTCCAATCGCGACCTTATCAAACTGCAATAAAGAAGCCTTGAAGAATTAGTATTTTTTAAATCGGTAGAGCGTCGCATGACAAGACTTAAAATTTTGTGGGATTTAATTGAAGGGGAAAATCTAACACCTAGATCAAGTACCTCGCAAATCAATTGTTGAAAAGTGTTACATAAGTGATAGTTCTATCTAATGGAATTTAGACTGCGAGAGGATCTCATCAATTTGCATTTGCACTTTAGTGACATCTCATTAACTCGATTTCTGATACCCAAAGGTTAATCTGAAGCTCGAAACAATCACGAATGGTAAAAAGAGTTTTAAAAATTTGTAAATTGTCTCCACTAAAAACGGACAGACAAATCATTTATAAATAAAATAAACAGTAAGGGTCTCAGATGGGAGCCCTGAGGTACACCAGATGTCACATCAATAGGAACAGAATGGGTGCTTTGAATACGGACGTCCCGGAATACGTTTAGACAGATTGCTCGCAGACCAGGCAAGAACAGAATCTCTAAAACCTAAAGTGTAATTTAACAATCAAAGTTTTATCGGGAACTTTGTCAAAGGCCTTGTTGAAATCCGTAAAATTTGTTACGATTTATTGAGGAATTAAATATCTCGAAATTAGATTGGAGAACTTGTAGATCTCCTTCGATCTTTTGAAATTTTAGTTCAAGAAGTTCGTCGATTTTATTTATCTTCTCTGTTAAGCTATTCATCGCGTTCCAACGGAGACAGCGGGATAACAGTGGCTGCCATTGTTTTGCAATCAAGGAGTCCGTTGAAGCGATTTAGGATGCAAGGTACGCGCAAGGTTACCCTTTTCTGGAAGAGATATAATCCTACAAGATGGGCAGGAAACAGGATTGGTCAATGTAGCGAAACATTCCTTACAGACTTGAGCTACACTAGATTGTTTCTTAGTCGGTGCATTGAAAAGAGAAAAATTTAGAGACGATGAGTAATTCGTAATTTCACAGTTTAAAGAATAACCGCAAAATTTCCAAAAAGTAGGAGATATCGGATCTCTTTCAATCGTTTTAATTTGTTCCTAGATATCAGAACGCAGTCTCTCATAAAAAGTGGGAACGAAATAAAGACAGATGTAATAGTATCTTGTTAACTTCACTACAAACAATAGCAACAAAATTATCACGCCCGATCTCTTTGACGGCAACTGTTCAAATATATGATTATTTACTATGATGTGAGGGCTTAAGTTGAGCATAAAAGTAATTTACTACCATAAAATGAATGCTACAATATAATGCTACGCTGGTGTACTAAAAATACATCACCGCGAGTAACTAAGAGTTAAAACTCGTAAATGAGGTTCTTCTTTCATTAGTTGAAGAGAAACTGTTTAGAGAATGAATTTATAACGCCGATAGCGACTTAAAGCATACAGCACGCGTCGTTAAAGAATCTTTCACACGTAAAAGATAAATCTTTTATAATAACTCTATACTTGAATTCGCTGTAGATAAGGAAATAAAATTGAAGAGATGCATATCAACATCCATTTTAATAAATAAACTATATGTAGATAACCATAAAAACATATATTTTTAATAATATAGGATTTATGGAATTCTATTTTCATAGATCGTTGTGTTCGTTTTCACAAATCTATGCTAAATAAGAAAAGTTGTAAATAACAAGAGCACATTGCTTATCTGACTCTCCTAATCACGGTCATCAGTGTTACGTAATCTAGCATAATAAATAAAATTTCTACATGAAGATTGAGTTCTTGAGTACAAACATAAAATGCCTCATACATTATTACATTTTCAATAGTGATACTTTAATATTTGCATATGCAGAATGGTGATAAGAATTAACTTACGTATCCAAATACACGGTTTCATTTAAAGAACAAATTCAAATGCACATTTTACTTGCATTCTTGCATCAAAACAAAAAAATTTATATCATCACTAAATAGACTCCATTAGAGGATTCCACTTTTTCCTGTATCAATGTTTTTACATTTTCACTTACAATAGAACTACAGCTTGTCCAAGTTTTTAGAATCATTTTCTATAGAACCGGTTACTATTTAAGCTTTAAATGCCAACTTATTGTTAGAATTGAACCTGTGAAAGTAGAACAGTTGCATGCTCTTTATGTGGGACTAATTTGGCGGTTTAAGGATTTTAGAGTAGAAGGGAAGATACAGGCCAAGGCTTAAGACACAACGTATATTTAGTAGCACGAATACGAATTCTTGAAAAGAAACTATCCTTTTTTCATTTTAATCAACCCCTTGTTAATTTACAATTTGTTTGAAAAATTTAAATAAAACTGTTTCATCGCTTTGGTGCTGTCAGCATATATGTAGATACTTTCATTGGATTATTTCTGGGCGTGGGTAACCTACGTTATCGCCAACAAGTCAGATCGTTTGGCGTGTTTTGTCCAACGCTTTTTGTGATTCTCTTTTGAACAGATTGCTTACAAGATTGCTTGGATAATTATCTAGGCTGGCTCTGTACACTTATTCGAGTAACATTTTATTTCTTCTTCAACACTAAACCTACCGAGACTTCATGTATACCCATTCCTACCATGACTGATCAAATGACCAGTCTTTCTTTTTCTCTTTTACGAGGTAACGTAATTCTAATTTTTGCATTATGCAGGGTGTTCGGCCACCTCTGAGAAAAATTTTAATAAGAGATTCTAGAGGCCAAAATGAGACTAATTTGAGGCTTCGTTAAAAAGTTATAGAAATATTTCCGGTCACACAGTATATTTTCAATAAGGAATTTTTTTTTCTCGAAAGTACGTAGGATTTCGGGGGTATGTGTATTCGCCAGAAACGATTATAATTGACCCCCTCAACTGAAAATAATTTTTCCAGAACGATTTGAAATTTTGTAATTTTGTTGAAAAATGTATCCACCTTCTTGAATTTTTTTCTCGAAAGTGCGTAGGATTTCGGGGGTATGTGTATTCACCAAAAATGATTGTAATTGACCCCCACAACCGAAAATAATTTTTTCAGAATGATTTGAAACTTTTTAATTTCGCCGTTTCAGCACTTACCCCCCCCCCGTCGATTTTCCTTAAAAATCCGTTTTTCATTTTTGTAAAATTTGTATGACGCTGCACAGAAATGTTGTCTAATACTTTTTTGTAGATTTCCATAAGCTCTACTTTCAAACTAAATTGCAATGAAATCCACGACTATTGTACGAGTTATGGCTGTTTGAAAATTCGTCCACTTTTATAGGGGTTTTCTCACTTTACGGGGATCAAGGAACAACTTTTTCAATATTATTAGGATTTCTACATATTCTTCACTAAAATATGCCTTATTTGCCTTTTCAAACATTAAAATCCATTAATCCCTTCAGAAGTTATGACGTTTTAAACACATTTTTTTGGCTTGAAATTATATTTTCGGCAAAGAATTTTTTTCTCGAAAACGGTTAGGATTTCGGGGGTATGTCTGTTCACAAAAAATGATTGTAATTGACCCCCGCAACCAATAATAATTTTTCCAGAATGATTTGAAATTTTTATTTTCGCTGAAAAATTTTCCGATCGGTATGAGACTTTAAACGTTGATAATTTTTTAACCAAGCCTCAATCCACAAATTGGTATTCTTGATTTTCGTCTTATTTTGGTCTCTAGAATCTCCCAGTCAAATTTTTCTCAGAGGTAGCCGAATACCCTGTATATAGAAAGTTGTTTTCGAAAGTTTATTCGTAAGATATCTTTCTCTTATATGTCGCATATTTTTTCTTAAAGCATGCATTTTAAAAATCTGCACAAAAATATTCAATAATTTTACCTTAAATGTGCATATTTAGTACTTTAACTTCCTACAGAGAATTTACAAACTACGCCGAAATTTTTTAATTTTCATCGGATAGCAGATAAAACGCTCTTGAAAACGAATATGTTTCAAGTTTAGCAATTACGCAAATGGCATAGTAATTACGCAAACATCCTGTATACAGATTTAAATTCGACATTTTGGATTGCAACGATTTGATCGTTTTAACGGGACTGTCAACTGTTTATCCTCATACCTATATATTATATGTTTTACTACTGGATTCAGCGAGTAATGTTCGTCTATGAATTTTCCTTGTTTTTGTTTTTATTTTCCACTTTTTGAAGTAGCTTCTGCCTGTTAGGTTTTCTACAAAAAACCAAGTACAAAATTAATCGGATTTACTGGTCTGCTATTTTGAAGGAGAGAGATATTCCCTCGTAAGATTCGGTTTCCTGTTTACACAAAGATGCGATAGGACCTCGCATAAACACAGGGAAGATATTGGTCTCCAACGCCGCAGTTCGTCGGCTCTCAGGTTTTTTCTGTACAATTGCAGTTTAGTTCTGCTGTAAAACTCATATAGAAAGGATGTCTCTTCTAACCGTAATAGAAATAAAGTGCAGCGTTTATAGAAAGGAAATCTGAGTACTTTATTTAATAACCAATTTCTAAGACTGCCTTGTGTAGGATATGTATCATGTAATATTTCCTATTGTTAGGTATCCGTGAATAGCAATGATTCTGGTATCGTTTGCGAATCTTAATAGACTTGTTTGGAGGGTGATGGTAATGTCTATTTAGAAGAAAATATCTAGTTAGAAGTTCTAGTTCAGTTATACGGGCAGTCGTGCGACTGGATGCAAATAAAGGATTATCTTGCAGCGGCGATAGCCGTTAAATTCACTGTCTCTCGCTCTTAGCCAGCCATTGCACTTTATCAGAGGTTCAAACATACCGCGAGTATGTGGTAAGAGTAATAGTAAATCGATAAGTAGTATCTTGCCACGGAGACCTTTATCAACCCTTCACGGTATGGTTTTCGTTTTCTGTTCACAGTAGTACGGTATCTGGATTGAAAACATGCGATTACTGGAACCCATTGTTAGCTGATTTATTCCCTCTATGGTATTTCTGGGAATGAAATTTCGCGGTATTTTCGTCTTTTTTCCATTGCCTTGGAAGTTCCTCAATTCACACTTTACTCACCTAATAAATATTATCTTTTCAAAGGGATGAGTTACGGAATGTACGCTCGTTGGAACAAGAGATGGACAAAATTGGCATTTGAACAAAAAATGTTGAGTAACAAATAAAATTTAATTAACTTCCACAGTCTGAATCACACAATCAAATTATGCTTTGTATTGAACGATCAGAAACGTTACGAATAAATCACAATACAGAGTTTTTATTCATTGTTTATTATTCGAATAAAATTCTGTCCACGCTCATCGAACGTCAAATGTTTATCGTGTACTGTGCAATTTTTCAAATACCACTTCCGAATGGTTTGAATCGCGTTGTTTTGATTGATACCGAAATGACAATACACGAAAGCTTTAATGGGGATTGTTATTTTTAGACAACGAATGCGACTCGTAGCGGTGTTAGGTTTTCAACTAAAAACCAAGTACAAAAATTAATCCATCATATACTGGTCTCCTATTCTGATGGAGAGAGATGCTATATCTTGCTGCTTATATTCCCTCGTAAGATTCGGTTTCCTGTTTATACAAAGATGCGATAGGACCTCTCATAAACACAAGGGAGATATTAGTCTTCAACGCCACAGTTCGTTAGCTCTCAGTTTTTCTGTTCGATTGCAGTTCAGTTCTCTTGTAAAAGTCATACTGAAAGGGTGTCTCTTCTAAAGCGTAGTAAAATAAAGTGAGACGATGACTGGAAAGCTGAATCTGAGTATTTTATTTAATAAACCAATTTCTAATAAGCGGCACTGGAAATAGAACGTTCGAAAATTTTTTTCTCGCTGTAACGACGACATCGATGTTTTCGGTGTGTAATCATGTCAAAGAACCAACTATTTCCATCGATATTGATCATTTTGTCTCAAGTGCCTGTGTTCGATTCGACAAGAATTATTAAACAAGTTGTCCGCACTATAAATTGTGCAGCCCGACGTGACATCGTCGACAGTCACGATGTTATATTTTAAATATATTTGCATTTTACGAGTCGAATATTGGATCATCTAATGAGCAATTGGGAAATGAACATCCAACCTCTTCGATAGTATTCTAGTTAGGATCGTTGTGTCTGGTCTTGTATTATTGTTATCATTGGCGCGTAAATATATAACGCTGAGTGTAATGTAGAAAAAAATTTAACCGCCACTGTGACTTTTTATACAGAATATAATTTAAGCCATAAAATTTCTCTGATTTCAATTGTGCCACTTTAGGCTCATGGTGTATATGAATTTGAATATAAATCATGATTTTGAGTAATTGTCCATTAAGAAAAGTCAGAATCAAAGTCGAATAAAAAATGATCATAGGGAAGAAGATCTGTTAAATGGAAATACTAATCGATAAACTTCCAGCAGATAAACTTCCATTCCAGCAGAACTCCCAGTAGAAAGTATTCGATAACATAAGTTTAAATGCACTTGTAGTAACAATCCTATTAGTGGTCGAAAAGATTTTCTGATGTAAGCTACGTCTATTTGGAAACTTATTTCGACGTTTCGTCAGCATTGTAGGTACCCTTATCAGAGACCTGCAGAAGCTCTGATACTGAAGTTTGTCCTCGTCCATTGTCCTTATGTACTTTGTGCTCGTAGCACAGATGTACGAGTACAATTCCCTTTTCTTTTTTAATTGATCATCTAACTGTAGGCAGTCCTCCATCTTACATCCTAAAGCTTCAATTATCGATCTGGCAATAAAGTGGAAATAAAAGAGGTACACAATTTTTATCAACGAATTTCACAACGAATAATTAGAAAAATTATCGGTATTATAACGACGATAAGACATATCGAAAAAATTTCACACTTACACGTAAAGGATTTCATTAATAGTATTGCTAGAAAAATGAAAGATGTATTCATGCAAACAATAGTAAATTCACGTTTCAAATGTGGTGTTGCAATTGTTAAATTTATTATATTATCATTATCGATTAAAAATTGTAGTCACTTTTTATTTTTCTATTCTGAATTTATTTCTTTGAATATACATATACATTACGATGTTAGATATAGTTTTTACGAATCGAATGTTGTTTTTTCGTGATACGACAAACAATTTTTATTTCTTTTCTAATTTTCACCGATTGTCCTATTCTTTCACTTAAATTATTTTTGATAAGCATACTATACTTAGTGTTTGTTTTACTTGCACCCTCTATTCAAATATTGAGGTTTGCTATTCAAGTCCACGCTAATGATAAGGTTTACTGATTGGAGGGGAGATTCTGTATAGCAGCCAATGTATATTATCGTGTGGCTGTGATTTATTGCACAGCTAGTTATCTTTCGTTTGAGCTTTCAAGATGCCTCTGTTTTGTGGCTAAGTAAATTCTATCCTAAAAAATGTATTATTTTTAATATTTTAATACAACGATTTTCTTGCAAATTTATTTTTGGAAATGCCAGCTTGTATCCAAGTAAATCGCACGTAAATCTAATAACCAAAAACAAAGTTCTTATTATTTTTGTAATATATGTATATACTTTTCGTATTTTTTAAATATTCCAGATGCTTGAGTTATAAAAAAACAGACTATAGAATGTCAATACTGAACTGAATCATAAGAATTCAATAGTCGATAGAGGAATGAACTATGGTTGAATGTCGACTTGAAAATGAACTAGTTGCGACTCAGTAATTTCTATTTTGTAGAAGTTGTTTGGATTTTCTGAGGTAGACAGACGTGAGCGGAATAGGACAAGCTAAGGTTTAGGGCATGTTTCGAGGCATACATCAGGATTCATTTACCCAACATGACACAGATAAAGGGCATCTTACTCTAGACTTATGAAAAATTTATGATTTTTTTAAATTTTTATTGAACCAACTATTAAATAAATACTAAATTCATATTGACCAATGTATTTACTACACTTTCAAATATGTACATTTAACAATTTTCGGATTCATTTCACTTGCGCAGATGATTGACTGGAGTAAATGATGACTCTTATGTTTTGCAATTTTTTTCTTCGTTAAATCGTTAAAAAAAATTCGTTAGAAAAATTTTTTTCATTAAAAACGGGTTCAACATCCAATGAAAAGAGTTTTTTAAAAATCTTTAAAATATCATTAAGATATTTCCCACGGTTTGGCTGTAATTTGTCTCTCGATATTGAGAAAAACACCTTTAGAGTTTCACAAAATATTTCTTAATGCAATCTCTGTATGGTAACTTCAATTACTTTTTCAGATTCGACGATTATTTTCTTATTGTTAGATGTGTTCATATAGTACGAGCCTGTGTTCTAAACTTTTACGTTTAGGGTTAACAATAATTCCTACGAACTGAAATATTTACGGAATTGCAGTAAGCTTTTCAAATAATAAAGTTCCTACAAAAACTGGAATTAATATGCTTACAAGCGGATGTCTGAAAAATGGAATTAAAACTTCTCGTTGTTGTTTCGAGTATAATTTTCAAGACCTTTCTTCAACAAATCGTATGTTGGACAAACAACTTGTGCTTTGTCAGATAATTTTTCAACAGTTTTCAAGTCCACCATTTCATTCGAATCTCCATTACAACGTGTATCTGTTCAATTCAACTTAAATATTTTACAGATACATATATTCTACACTTTATAACTAATCAAAACATAGAAAAACAGAGAAATTAATTTTTTGAAATCTTCACGATAGGGGGACACTTAACACTTTGACTACCACGTCACATTTGTTCTCTAGTTCGTATATTTATTTATATAAACAAGATAAAGGGTTCTCCATCGTTCCACCAAATACAATCAGAGTCAAGATAACCATATACATGAGTAAAACAGTACTTGGTGCGTTATATGTAGAAGAGGAAAATTAATCTGGAATGTAAAACTATCGCTACACAATCGATACATCGAAGTAAATCGTTTGAGGTACTCTGATCGTTCAACGATAGTGGACGTTTTGGTTGCTACACAAAGGTTATCAAAGCCATTCAATTTTCGAACGTATGATTATACTAATTGCGAGTAATTAAAAGTGCAGTTTATCCTGTCATTAAGAGACTGATCTTAATTTAACGAGTTAGCTCGTCTTGAGGACGGTTTCCTCGTCGGTGGCGAACAAAGGTGAAACCCACGCGAAAGATCGATACCCGTGATTATCGACTTGAGCAAATTGGAGGGAGTGCGAGCCCCTTAATCAAGCGGATGCGTAATCTAACTCTGTCGAATCCTATCTTACGACCAAGGCAGATGCAAAATAAAAGTGAAGCACGGGGGGTTGGTTCTCCCTGATTATAGAATCAGTCTTGAAAGAACGTCTGAAATGAAAGCGGGCTGGCGTCCATTGATCCGCGGCAGCATATTATACATTGTGTGCCGGCGTCGTTTCGTGTGCATCATTCTAATGCCTTTCAAGCCACTGGATGCACAAAAGGAGTGCAGAGGAAATGGCTGGCGTCGAAATTTTCCCGGAGTACTAATTTTTATCCTAGAACAACACGCTTCGTTTTTAGGTACATTAACCCATACACTACCATCGTTCAATCGTTCGACACAGACCACGCTACATTTTTAGAAATCTTATTCGTTGTAGCGCATAGTTCCAATTATGTTATTTAAATGAAATAGAATAGAATTCTAGATGCCAAAATAAGACGAAAATTAGGAATATGAATTTGTTGATTGACACTTCATAAAAAGTTATTAAAAACTTAAATTAAAAAATTTCAAATCATGCGCGGAAAAATTATTTTCGGTTTAGGGGGTCAATTACAATCATTTTTGGTGAATAGACATAGCTTCGAATTCTTACACACTTTCGAGAAAAAAAATCTAGTAGATGCTAAAATTTTTAGGCGAAATTAAGAAATTTCAAATCGTTCTGAAAAAATTTTTTTTGGTTGTGGGGGTTAATTACAATCATTTTTTATGAATACACATACCTCCAAAATCCTACGTAGTTTCGAGAACAAAATTCTTTATCGAAAATATATTGCGTTTATGTGTTATTTTAATGTAAATGTTTAAATGTTATTTTGGCCTCTAGATCTCCCACTAAAATTTTACCCAAGGATGGCTGAACACCTTGTATAATATTTTATAGAATTATTTGTGTATAAAATCGTAACATGTATTGTCATTACAAACATTTCTTCTGGAAATATATGAACATGAAAACATAATCTCCGATACTTGAAGCTCCAGTATAGTGGTTGTTGCAAGGTTAACGCTACGGTACGCGAAGTTTCGAGCGAAATTGCAGGAAAAATTGAGATCAAGATGAATTGTTCCTGCTGTCTTCACGCAGATTCTCGTTGAGTTTTAGCAATGTTGGCTAAAGGAAAGCTTCAGAGTGGTAATTACTGTGTCAGAAAAGACAAGAAGATTGGAAAAAGCGTTCGAGTTACCAGAGTCGACTTAGATTTTAATATCAAGTATCAATACTTTGGGGTGAAACTATGTATAACAACGGCAATAGAAGATCGAAGGTTAAGGTTTCTATCTTCCGGGACTATGCTTCATTGAATCACAAATCATTAGATAGAAGCTACCAACAGTATCTCGGGAAATCGATTTTATGAAC
This sequence comes from Colletes gigas, assembly GCF_013123115.1. Lineage (NCBI taxonomy): Eukaryota > Metazoa > Arthropoda > Insecta > Hymenoptera > Colletidae > Colletes > Colletes gigas. The sequence goes on from NW_025106677.1 coordinate 122,944, forward strand.
TTTCTATGCTTCTATCCATACTGTACACGAACACGTGAGAATATAGGAATCACGAACCGCAGAACATTTTTATACCAGTTATCAATGCCTGAGGTATACGAAGAAATATAGCGACGAAATTCTGTTGTAGAATTAAAAGACGAAAGTTTCATCGTTTTCAAAGCTTGCCATCGTTGAAGGTTTCGTCGCATAAATAATGTTTCAAGAATTAAATTGCAAAATTTTTTGTTTTAGAATTCATTTAAAAAACTCAATTCATATCAACTGAATTTAGGTTATCGGCAGATACATATTAATCGTCGATGGCTAATATTGGAGATTAGATCGATTTTATTATTCTATTATTATATTGTAAATCTGGTGGTATCTGGTCTATTGGTGAATAGGAACTGTATACAATTTTAAAACAAAAATGAAATAATATTACAGAAACGGAAGTCTCAGGTTTCTTTGCTCTTACAAAAAACTTTATTCGTTCATAAGCAGCTGAAAATAAGAAGTACATATTTTTTTTATCGGCAGTAGCTCAAGTTTAAAACGTAAAACTACTCTACAAAGTTTCACCATCTTATACTGTCTTGAAGATGGTAGATATGAAAAGGAACTTTTATACAAAAATTTTTCAAAAAATAATATTATATTAAAATATCAAAATTGTTGAAAAATTATATAATGGATTATATTTATTTTAAATTTACAATTAGTAATTAAATTCTACCAAACTACCAAAAAACATTAAGATTGGATAAAGCACATAAAATTATCGCCATTCAGTTGGAATTTCTACATTACAATTTCTACAAATTAAATCTTTCAAATAGACGAACTGAATATTCTAAATAATGCGTCCCACATAATATACCAGGTCTATCGTACCCCGTTTGTTTGTATGAGGATTAAATAACAATTGCTGTCATCCGTAGAAGTTTACTATAAATCCGACAGTTTATAATATACATATATATATTCAGTATTAGAAGTGTAAAACTTTGGTGTGTGGTTTTATCTCTTAAACTTGAATGACTAGCATTAAAAATATATGCATTGGGCTACTTTACGAAGTAAAGTTTTATCAAAATCAGTCGGACATGTTACACGGATGTTCCTTGTTACAGCTTTGCTGCATAGGATGAACCGTTAAGCACATAAACAGTATCACAGGAAGTCGATTAAGGAGTTTCTCATCTTCTCGAAACAACATTTATTCTACACACAATCATAAGATGCACAGTACCGAAGGGCAATGTAATATTGCATAAATGAAAGACTAAGGTTTCTTTGCTATCGGGGCTTCGATTGATTCAACAGATTGTTGAATAGATAGGGTCAACAATGCCACGAGACATCGAGAATAGAGTTTCATTGTCATTTTACGTAACTCGAATCCGAGAAGAACTCGAAAAACATACATCTCTGTTTGTAAAATTGGAGATGAGAGAAAAAGCGTAAAATGCTTGGCGAAAGTGATTTTTTCTAAACATCAAAATACGAGGTTATAAATTGCATAATTTGATCGATAAGAGTCTAGGCTATCATCAATTTTTACAATTAATTTTTGCTTATTTAATGCAATTTTTTAATATTTAAAGTTAGGCGTTTGTGTACTTGTTTCTCAACTTGGTTGTATTGATTTCAGTATTTGTTAAAATATTATACTTACATTTGTTATTAATTTGAGGAGCTACGTGTTATAAAAATAATTGAGATGTGTGTGTTAAGATGATCATCAAATTTTAACGTCTAAAAAATTCCTTAATAATTCAAAATCTGTACTAGAGCACATATTTTTGAAAAAAAGTATGCTAATATGTACATGAAAAATGTTTAATTATAGGAGTTAATTGTTAGAAAAATCCGAAGTTTAGTAAGGAACTCAGTGCATTATTCTTGATTTTAAAAACCGTATTTTATATTTTTAGTTGATTCTAGTTTCAGACTGAGAAATATACGTTTCTTAAACAGTTTCAATTTCAAGTTTGTATCTTAATTACTTTTGAAGATATCGCTTCCACCAACTCGAGAAAAAAATTGCGTTTAAAGTGTATATACTATCTATTATTTACTTATCGGTAACATTGAAACTATTGTATTTTAGAAATGTATTTTTAATACTTTAATGATTTTTCAATCTATGTATTGTATACGTTATTTTCCAGTAACACTGAATCTTTTGCTATATAGTTTTATGTTCAACATACTTCGAAAACATTTATTTAGTATGATTTGATGTAATTAATTATGGTTTGATGTAATAAACAATAATTCAAATGTACACTATTATTGTCTATATCTTTTAGGTTTTCATATTTTTTAAAATAAATCTCTGTATTTCTGACTCACTAGTTCTTTAATGTTTAGAAATTTCGTTTCTAAAATAAAAAAATAGGATGGATATTTTTTATGTCTTTAGATGACTAATTCATGATTGATTTGCATTTTGAGAATTAAGCGTGGCAAATAGCCTTATTGAAGATATTATTACATTCGAACTTGTAAATAGTTTGTGCAATACGTCATGCTTTCTGGCTGGCCTCGAGCACTTTTTCGCATGTTGTTGTCTGCATTTTTTAGTACCTTTATTTCTGGTTTCTGCAGTTTCTTTCGAAAATTATTCAATTGATAATAGCGTGACAAAAATAATATTGGCACCGTAATGAAGACTAAACTAATTCTAATTATTTTTGGATACTATTTATACACGATTTTATAACTGAAAAAGTTTGAAAAAGATCTACAGAGAGAATTGAAACGTTATCTACGTTTAATAAAATTCAACTCGCTAGTATCGATTATTTTCAACGTGTATGGAATTAAATTCCAATTTTGAAATATTGTACATTTACTTCAAATGGAAACACAGATATAAAAAAGTACATATAAATGTATATTTAAACTATTGTTTGTTACAGAATATACGTTTATTTTCTAAGCGTGTTCGGCGCGAAGACTTGAAACTGCGAATGACGCATTCGGTGTGCGCGTGACGCATTGAATATGTATACTAAACATTCTCTGGCGGTTGAGGCCAATTTTCTGTAACCAATTTTTCTTTACCCTAATTCCATATGGTTCAAGTTATAAATAAGAACAAAAATTATTGCGGAAATTTGCGAAAATCATAAGTTAATTTAGGATTTAAAATTTGATAGTCGTTTTCTTATACACAAGCATTAAGAATAGTTTATAACAAGTCGTTCCCCAAGTTACAAACGAATGTCACTATTACATATTTTATAGATTAGTTACTGCTGAATGTACACGTCGATATATGTTGGATACAGAATGAATGTGTCGACCCAAAGGGTATAGCCGAATAAGGGGGTTAAATGTGCCCCCAAACCGAATGGAACGAGCCCGGGGTCATTCGATAGCAAAAAAAAAATAACCCATGTGTGCAAATTTTTAACTTGAAATCTCGACCGTGGGGGTAGTAATGGGGTGAAAACGAAAATCATGTTTTTGAATTATTTCTCTTGACCTATTGAGTAAAAAAATGTAAAAAAATTCAGAGACATTTCGGGTACCGGGGCACATACTTTGGGAGATTTTCAGATTTTTTGATTGAAGAACCAGGTAGTGAAAAATAAAAAACAGCAAAAAATGCCGAAAAATGCCGATTACGTATTGAAGGAGGCCCGGAACTACTTTTATACTTTTACAGTAAACAGGTATTACTATTACTATTACTCTCAATTTTTTTCAGATTTTTCATTTTGGTGCGCCGCAGTGAAAAAAAATAAAAACCGAATTTTTCCTCATTTTCTGCGTATTAGAGTAACTTACACGTTGAATTTTTATGCGTCCTTCAATATATAAGTGTTTTGTAGACTGTTTAATGTTTCTACACTAAGCAGAATTACATAACAATTGAAACAAATAAAATAAAGCCAACCGTTGAGCGCAATATATCCTAGAAAATCAACGATATTTTCAACGGCGTCGATGGCGCAGTTGTTAGAGTGTCCGACTGCTGAACCGCTGCAAGTTTTTTTACCATAGGTTCGAGTCTCTCTTCTGGACTTAGGATTTTTTTTCCTTCATTATTTTTTTTTTCAAATTCTAACTATATAACAATGCTTTATATTTATTTATAAATGTTCTGAAACCATTTTACAAATATTTTAACCTGAAATATGTATAAATATAGTTTTGGAGTGTTTTTTGCGTTTTTATTTTTTTTGTCAACCACGATTATTGTTTAACATCTCTTACACTGAAATTAATGTGAAATGTTAGTTTTCAAATCTCTTACCTTTGACTATTGTGAATGGATCGGCGCAGAAGATTGTATATTGGCTTACTATTACTTCTTCTCGCCCTTCGATCAAGCAGATCTTTCCTTCTCGTTCTCTTTCTTTGATAAATATGAATGTTTGCTGCGGCTTTAGTATCTAACGTAGACATGTAAGGGCCATTCCACGCCAAATCTATTAACCCACTCTCTGCCAATGATACTTTTTTCTAATAAACTCATTTTTAAGTACCAGTTTGATCGTTTCATGCTTATTTTTGAATGAAGTATCATTGCTCGATGGAAACCACGGGAAGGTGGTGGGCTTCTTCCATCAGGAGAGGCGAAGGATGGGTTAGAAGTGATTACATGGATCGGATGAGAGTAAATGGCGGACATAAGTGTTGGAAATAAAAAAAACATGGCTCAATCTTGGTCGCTGTCGACGTTAATTACGGGATTTACTTGTTCGATATTAAATAATTTACTCAGAATTTCTGCAGGACGTACAATTCGTGAAAAGTACCGAGCATGCGATAAATAATAAATTATTGCTGCGACATGTGAACAGCAACCGACAGTACGGTTACCATTCGCACATTCGCAACAATAGCGTTTAATCCCGGAGTAACCAATTGAATTTGGTACGTAGTTAATGTAACATCTATATGTTTTACTATTGATGTGACGCGATCTCACTTCACATTTAATAATATTTTTTGTCTGCTTAAGGCAACGAACAATTATATTATTATCTTCATCCATAACTTCCGCTAAGTAAGATATGGCTTGTGATAATTGGTATGTTCCCGTAAATAGAATTTTTTCCCCGTGGTTTCCATCGAGCAATGATACTTCATTCAAAAATAAGCATGAAACGATCAAACTGGTACTTAAAAATGAGTTTATTAGAAAAAAGTATCATTGGCAGAGAGTGGGTTAATAGATTTGGCGTGGAATGGCCCTTACATGTCTACGTTAGATACTGAAGCCGTAGCAAACATTCATATTTATCAAAGAAAGAGAAAAAGAAGAAAAGATCTGCTTGATCGAAGGGCGAGAAGAAGTAATAGTAAGCCAATATACAATCTTCTGCGCCGATCCATTCACAATAGTCAAAGGTAAGAGATTTGAAAACTAACATTTCACATTAATTTCAGTGTAAGAGATGTTAAACAATAATCGTGGTTGACAAAAAAAATAAAAACGCAAAAAACACTCCAAAACTATATTTATACATATTTCAGGTTAAAATATTTGTAAAATGGTTTCAGAACATTTATAAATAAATATAAAGCATTGTTATATAGTTAGAATTTGAAAAAAAAAATAATGAAGGAAAAAAAATCCTAAGTCCAGAAGAGAGACTCGAACCTATGGTAAAAAAACTTGCAGCGGTTCAGCAGTCGGACACTCTAACAACTGCGCCATCGACGCCGTTGAAAATATCGTTGATTTTCTAGGATATATTGCGCTCAACGGTTGGCTTTATTTTATTTGTTTCAATTGTTATGTAATTCTGCTTAGTGTAGAAACATTAAACAGTCTACAAAACACTTATATATTGAAGGACGCATAAAAATTCAACGTGTAAGTTACTCTAATACGCAGAAAATGAGGAAAAATTCGGTTTTTATTTTTTTTCACTGCGGCGCACCAAAATGAAAAATCTGAAAAAAATTGAGAGTAATAGTAATAGTAATACCTGTTTACTGTAAAAGTATAAAAGTAGTTCCGGGCCTCCTTCAATACGTAATCGGCATTTTTCGGCATTTTTTGCTGTTTTTTATTTTTCACTACCTGGTTCTTCAATCAAAAAATCTGAAAATCTCCCAAAGTATGTGCCCCGGTACCCGAAATGTCTCTGAATTTTTTTACATTTTTTTACTCAATAGGTCAAGAGAAATAATTCAAAAACATGATTTTCGTTTTCACCCCATTACTACCCCCACGGTCGAGATTTCAAGTTAAAAATTTGCACACATGGGTTATTTTTTTTTTGCTATCGAATGACCCCGGGCTCGTTCCATTCGGTTTGGGGGCACATTTAACCCCCTTATTCGGCTATACCCTTTAACTTTAAACGTTAAACTGATATATGTAGGTATCTTATCTTTAATGATACCTAAAACAAAATGCAAAAGTGAACTGTTCCCGTCGTTCTTCTTGTCACGCTTACGCTTTCAAATTTTACATAGAGTCAAATGTAAGTGAGCTATTTGTGAGGTGAAATTACATAAGTCACATTTTTAATAAATTTCAGTTTACACGTTAATTGAATTTTGGAATATTGAATGTATTCATTCATCAGGAAGGTACATGAAAAGAAACTTTTTTTCTGTTATAAAAAACAATAGCAATATGTAATTTATATATAATTGAAGTAAAATAACGTAAGTCCAGAAAATGTTGGTGTGGAAGATTTGTGTGGGCACATTAACAGGTCAGCTTACGTTTCATATTTGTATTCTAACAGGAATAACATGTGTTTTATAAAAAACAAAACAGTGCATAGGAGAGGAATAATGTCACATTAAAGGTAATCATTCTTTATTTTATTTTACTTTTTCAGTTTCATTTTGAATTTTTTGGGTTTTATTTTTTCATTGACGCTAGCTTTCTCAGTTTCTCATAATAGCCTCATACATCTATATTAGAATTTTATCACGTTGATAAATGTTTATATTTTCTTGCCAAAGTTATTTTTTCCAAAATTATAGTCTACGATACGCCAGTATTCTTTTCTTTGTTTCCATATAACTCGAATTTTACTAAAATTAACAGCTATTTCAACTATTATTACTTCATGTAAATTATTCTTCTCAACAAAAAACATTATGTATTTTATTTTGTTATACATATTACACAATTATATTGTCATCTTACAAACATGTTATATTTTGTTTATGGATGAAATACTTATATTTAAAAAGATATTGAGTCATGTGTAACGTAAAACTATTTTTTATAGCAACGAGATTATACAATACTCGTGACTGAATGGAACAGTCGCGTATAATTCAACAATGTTTACATTTCACGTTAGAAAAACTCCGTAATTGCGATCCTGTCAGTCAGAATAACACGAGTCCAGTAGACTTACGTCATTACGTTAAAGTTACCGTAAATTATTACTCCTCTGTTCAGTATACGTATTTACTGTTTACGTTCGTTAAACCAGTATGAATTATTCTGCAGAACCAAGAGAAACATACACCTACGTATCGACGTGGGTTACGAAAGGTTGCACGTTTTATTTGTCTTATGAAGAACAGGACGTTTCGTTTTACCAACCAAAGAGGCACGTTTCATCGCTTTTACTTGGTCTTCCGTCACAGAAACTAATATATATTTATATTATTTATTATTATATAAAAAAATTTCTCGGGTGAATGTTATATCATTTTCATTTTTAAAAATAAAACTGTACTAATACGATATTTAAAAAATAAATTCGACAACCTTGATAACTGTACCGATCATTTGATCTCGAGATATTTATATCCGAAGATAATTACAATTTCGTAACGATTCACGCGGCATGTCGATTCACATATTCGATAAAATCTGATTCGATCAGATTTAATCACGTCTTAACTAAACAAAAATTAAATCATATCGGTTGCTACGAGATAACATTAAACATACTTTTTTTATAAGCACCAATCCAAATTGTGATTCTCTCCGTCGTTATAAATAGAACATGCTACTTTTCGTGACAGACCATTCAAATGTGTTAATTTTCACAGTAAAAGACGAAAACCACTATTTTCACATGTACATAGCTGTCAAATTTGTTTCTTTTCGTAGTTAACCTGTCAGAAATGTATTTTTTTTTCGTTGTTAAAAACGGCACGTGCTACTTTTCGTGGAAAATCATTCGTAGCAGAAAACGAACTTCTTTTCATAGCTAATCACGGAAACGAAACGTGAGAATTTTTGCCATAGTCTTGCTGGTTGAAGAAATAAAACAAACCTTACAACTACAGAAATAAATGATTTACAAATATTACAAATTACATTTATTCTATTTTAACTATTTTCTATTGTGCAACATTTTGCATTTATGTCCATTACTTGGTAAAACTTCCATATACGCAGAAGTAAATTAGAAATAGCGTAAGTCAGTGATTCTCAACATATGTTCCGTGGACCCCAAGAGACCCAACTTGCACATAGAAACTTTAAATATTTATTTTCTTTGCATTCATTATGTTTACAAATATCAACTTTGTCTTTTCCATGCTTTGATATTATAGCTAATAGATTAAAATAAATTTTGATTACTATATTTTTGCTGATTACGTCGTTTTGCCTTACAACTATCGAAATAAACGATTTACAGATATTACAAATTATATTTATTCTATTTTTTCGGTATTGTGCAACATTTTGCATTTATGTTCATTACTTGGTAAAACTTCCATATACGCAGAAGTAAATTAGAAATAGCGTAAATCAGTGATTCTCAACATATGTTCCGTTTAAACATTATGTTTAGAAATATCAACTTTATCTTTTGCATGCTTTGATATTATAGCTAATAGATTCAAATAAATTTTGATTACTATTATGTCTTGTACAAAGAGATTACAAGGTTTCTTAGCTGTTAAGACGAAGTTGAAATACCAAAATTCTCTAGCTAAACTCTTTTAACAATTATTTCTATCTCGATGATGTTAAAATTGAACGTGGATCCACAATCCTATCTTCTACAATATAAATTTTATCGAAGATGTAGATCTAGTCAAGGACAAACTCGTTGATCTCAGAACGAAACATTTGATAGAATCGAAACAGAAAATGTATCGAAGGATTCTGATTTCCATGATAATTTGTACCCTGTTTGGTGTGTTCTATTGACCATGTCGGGATTTTCAACAGCGGTTAAAAAACATTGCATTGACACGTTCACTACCAGATGAAAACCGTACAATATTCTGCAAGACTAAAATTTGGATTGTAGACCATTGTAAACTATACAGGGTGTTCGGCCACCTCTAGCAAAAATTTTAATGAGCGATAGTAGAGTCCAAAATAAGACGAAAATCAAGAATACTAATTTGTTGGTGGAAGCTTCGTTAAAAAGTTATTAACGTTTAAAGTGTCGCTCTTACTGAATTTTTTTCTCGAAAATGCGCAAGATTTCGGGGGTATGTCTATTCACCAAAAATGACTGTAATTGAACCCTACAACCGAAAATAATTTTTCCACAACGATTTGCAATTTTTTAATTTTCTCGAATAATTTCACACCTTCTCTATTTTTTTTCTCGAAAGTGGGCAGGATTTTGTGGGTATGTCTAATGACAAAAACTGATTGTAATTGACCCCCGCAACCGAAAATAATTTTTCCACAACGATTTGCAATTTTTTTTCTCCGTTGAAAAATTTAGGCACCTAATTGGATTTTCAGTAAGGAATTTTTTTCTCGAAAGTGCGTACGATTTCGGAGGTATGTGTAATGATAAAAAATGATTTTAATTGATCCCCGCAACCGAAAATAATTTTTTTAAAACGATTTGAAAAATTTTTTTTCGCCGAAAAATTTCAGCACCTACTCGATTTTTTTTCTCGAAAGTAGATAGGATTTCGGAGGTATGTGTACTCACCAAAAATGATTGTAGTTGACCCCCGCAACCGAAAATAATTTTTCCAGAACGATTTGAAATTTTTGAATTTAATTGTTAATAACTTTTTAACGAAGCTTCCATCAACAAATTAGTATTCTTGATTTTCGTCTTATTTTAGCCTCTACTATCGCTCATTAAAATTTTTGCTAGAGGTGGCCGAACACCCTGTATAATCTAAAATTTCACAAATCCCATCCTTTGTTTCCCTCGACGTCTCAAATTAAGAATTAATTTTTCTAGTTCCATAGTGGAAACTCTTGTTACTCATACATGGGTGACGTGGCATTCAAAGTGTTAATTAATATTTAAAAATGCTATTGTAAGGGACGCGGTATGGAAAAGGTCAATACATTATCAAAAGAGATCCGCGACAGAAATAAATTAAGAATCACTGGCGTAATTAGTATTTGGACAAACTATCAAGGGATTTCCGATCACTGTGGCGATGGATAAAATTGTAGACGAAGAAAGGAACGTTACCAGTTGGGAAACGGTTCTCGAAACTGCTGCCTTATGTCGTCATGGGAGCATACTTTTGTCTTTTTAAAGACAAAGGGGCATTTATCGCTGCGGGGTGCTGGGAGCAACAACCCCCAAAACGCACGTATCGACCTCGTGCACGCGCGATTCACAAAACCGAGGGGAAGGCAAATATATCGGGGAAGGAGCCACGAATGGACCTGGCGCGGGTGGATTTGCATCGATGTCGAAAAGGGATCTGCACCCTCCCGGTAGCGTGGATACGTAAAACAATTCGGCATTTGACGCAGGGACGCGGTGCGTAAGGTCGACCGAGAAAAATCGACCGACAGAACGGCCAGCGACCATCAGCCCCCCAAAATCCACGGGATGCTTTCGATCTTTTAGCGAGGGTTGAAATTGTCCGCACGACAGCCTCGAGTGTCTCGAGAATTTCGTTATAAACGATGGTAACTTTTGATTAAGATAGTTATGTACAAAGTTGTTTTAGTTAAATTTAGACCTTGATTTAAAAATTCAAATCCTTTACTGTTCAATTCTTCTTGGACTGATTTCTTAATATTGCTTCGATTGGAATGTACAAAACAAAATTAATAAAAAACATTGTTCTTGAATTGCGTAGTATCATCATCGATTACGATTTGTTACGAGTAGGTGCAACATACAAAATCAGTTACATTATAAAGGATGCTTTATTTTAAAAAAGTGTTAGAATACAAAAAAATAAGCTGCATGGCATAATCCTACTTTCATGGGAAAATCGTACCCATGTGAAAGGAATAGTATTGTAGATTTACAGTTACTTGGGGAAACTTTTAAATGTCAGAATTGTGAGTATATTTTTCATTACGGGAATACCTTTACGAAATGGCTTCTTCAAAACACTTTAAATAACGTGTAAAACATAAAAATTGCTATTCGTAACAAGAAATAGATAAGTATAATAGAACTCAAATTATATTCGTTCGACACATAATAGATAATAATTTTTTTTCCCTTTTTCTTTTTTCTTTTTTTCTCGTAATTTGAAAATTTTGCTTACAGATATTCACGAATCCCAGAATTTATAAAATTTTTAAAGATTCTCTGCAAGTAGAGTAAACATTTAAAAATATATATCAAGTAAAAATTGAGTCTTTATTTTGTATCTACAAATTTGTTTACTAATAATTATCCAAATAAATATTTTAATATTTCCTAATTATTTGTTTACAGTATTATATAAAAGAGGGATACAATGTTTTATCGATATCTACCACCGTTTTGGTGATATTTCACACAATAAAAAAATCTGTATTTTTTGTCGAGGAGTTATTTCGCACTCTCAACTCGTATTCTGGCATCGACGAAAAGTGATTTGTATCACGATTAAACTATTCCGCTTGCATATAACGTTTCAAAATTTTTTCAATTTTCAGGTTCGCGAATGTTCCTTGTTAGTAAAATATTTTGCTCAACTGAAGTGGAATTATGGATTGAACGACAAAAAAAGCGATGTTGTACTTTTATTTGACGAATTTAACAGAGTGTGTACATAAAATTAGCTATAAATATAAAGTGAAAGAATTGTATGTTTTTTCATGTAACAAGAAAGTAACGTAGTATGGTGATAATAATTAAAAATTTCAGCTATAGATTTATTTTAACAAATTCGTCTCGAAATACGAAATATCTCAGTCTCTTCGTCATAATTTGTATAATTGTGCAGGGTAATTCTAAAAACTGGAACAAATATTAGTACTTTTCTAAGCGAAGATACATAAAATTAATATCGAAGAATTTGAATACCACAATAGGGATATTTTTTTATAATATAACTCATTATCTTTTTTTTTATATAATGAGTCAAGTTAAATATAAAGTTGTACTTGACCTTTAAGTGAAATTGTGTCATTTTATATGTATATGAAAATATTAAATTATGACTTTCGAAAATGTAATATTTTACGAGATATTTTATCGTTAATGTTCGAAAATTACTTTATTTCAGTAAATGTTGAAACGTTTCAACATTTCATTATGCCATTTTTTACGTTTTTCATTAGTCTTTAAAATTGTGTTGCAATTATACTTACATAATTAGTGTTCGTTTGAACGTTTATGTCATCGCTTGAAACAGAAGGTCTAATGATAAGATAAAAAGTATGTCATACATTTTTTATTCCATAAAAAACTATTATGAAGTTTCTTATGGAAACTCTGTCTTTTAAAAAAATGGATTTATTCCAATTCCATAATAAATGGCTCGTATAGTCTAAGTTGTAGTTCACTTTTAATGAAAATCACTCGAGGTAGTAATAAATAAGAGACGCAATAATTTTAGAAAATGACACATTATTCATCGATGTCGTATTCAATAAACTGGCAGAATAATTTATTTCCATCTGTACGATCTAGTTACATACGAATTATTCGGCATGTTTCTGTTGCTCTTTTACAACATTATTTGTAAGCAATTTCGTAGTTGAGGTAACGTCGAGCTTTTAATTTAAGAATTGTTATTTATTTCGTATTATCAAATCATTGTTTCTAGTTGCCGTTGTTCTGCTTTTTTGTTTGGAGCTATCGAGGAAAGCCTTTGTTTAGCATTTTTGCAGTGTGCTTTCAGTTTTAGCACAATAACTGTATTCAAAACTTATAAATAAACCAAATACAATGACGTACTATGAATTTTTCCGAGGCAATTTCTTCTTGCTTTTGTACATTGTATTTCACGATGCATAGATTTTTAATGACGATGAGTAGTGTTTAATCAAGAAGTTAGAAAGTTTATAACGTTCCAGTCTAGAATCAAATCATTGTCAATTTAAGCAATGTATATGTATACGCAAATGGGAAAGTTAAATTTCAAATTACCTGCGAAACTAACACCGAAGAATGAACTAGATTAACGTAATATACATAAATTTTCAAACATTCAATTTGCATTTCCAGCATGGCCAAACTGATTTATTTTCCATAAAGACTTATTCAACTATAGATTTTATTTTATTTTTACGGGTATGTACGCAGACAAATGTGTTGATTTTTGTAATCTATAGAATATATTCAGTTTCTTGTCGTTGTATAAAATTCTGAAGAAACGTTACAATCTCTAAACCTATTCCACCCCATTTTTCCTCTCGAGTTGGGGTGATCAATTATTACCATGTAAATAACTCTTAAAAACCAGTCGAAAATTCGTCTTCCCGTATATCGTAAAGTGTTTTGGCTATGCACTTCATTCCAGAGCGATAAAATTAACTTTGCAATATTAATTTTTATCGGTATTTCGATACGGACGTTTTGTACCGATTAGCATTATTATCTCTGGCTGTTATAATTAATAGGAGTACCAACGATAAGCAAATAACTTGCAATACTTTCAGACGATATCTTCGTTTCCCGCTCACGCAGACAATCGAACGCGTAAAGTCTAATAATGCCAGCGCGTCTAATTACTCTCTTTCAGCAACGATTATTCGCGATTTCGGGATCGACGATGGAGTTAGTTTCCGTTCCGGATTGTAGAATCGCAATCAAGCAGCAAACGCGATTCTAAATTCCAGCCAATTTATTCGTGGTAATTTCGCTGCGTGGTTTCATCATTCCACGCAAAGCGGCTACAAAATTTTATCAACAAGCGCATCAACCGTGTCTTGGAACAACGAAGCTCTTCCGTTCCACCGAAATTTATCGAGGACACGAAAAGTGACTCTGCAGACTGCATTTTTCTCGATTTGCGAACACGATTACGTCAGCTCCCCTCTCTACCTCTTTTTATAAACAATTTCGGTGGACGAGGAGTTTCGCGAAATATTCCCGGTTACGATATTATTATCATCGTGAAACGTATAATTCCGTTAGTATCGTCGAATACATCTGAGGGGGCTGGCGGTTAAAATAACGACTTCACGATCCACCCCACAATTATTAACTGTTTATTTGCGGGTGTGTACACGTAGGTTAATATTACGAACGTCTTTACCAGACTGCGTTACGACAACGTCTTTAACAGACTGGCTATGTAACACGACGACGTCTTTACCAGACTGATGTTATGAACGCGTCTTTTCGGACTGGCTTATGCAACGGCGTCTTTACGAGACTGGCCATAACAACGTCTTTCACAGACTGAGTCTTTCTTAAAACTCCCTTCAATATATACTATACAGTGATGACTTGATGGCTAGGCACGCCGATTGGTTGTGGCGTAATAGCGACGCCTGCTCTCACACGCATTGTCGTTATTGGCTGAGTCGCTCACAACTACAACTCTATCGCATGACAAAGGACGCGAGCGAAACGTATAGGGACAGAGTAGGATAAAACAAGACTGGGAGGCGTTGGCGTAACCATACGCTCAAAATACTAGCCATGAATAGAACAAAAGTGTATCTCTCGTGGTTATGGAGACCCTACTACAGTGAAAACTCGATAAATGTCACTACTCCGGGTCCGGTCAGGAACACTTATGGAATAGGAGAATCGTTTTTCGCATTTGATTGTAGTTTGCCGACGCCTCGAACATAGAAAGAGTCAGTAGTTAAAGAAGAAAGAGGGACTGAAAACCGGATTTATCGCTCCAGTTTATATATCCGTTACACGTTACATTTCTGAAAATATTTCAGTTTGCACAAAATCTGAAATTGTGTGCCAAAACGTGTTCGATTTCGAGTGAAATGTCTCAGTAAAGTTAGGGAAGGGTATTTAATGACACCTCCAAAACATGTACGTACTCGTATCTTCGCAAGGTCAGTGACTAGTACATTTATCGAACAGAGGTAACTAACGAAACCTCCTATTCCATAAGTGTTGCAGTTTCTGATCACTTACGGAACAGCGGAAGCGTTGCGTTTGAAGATAGCTACCTCCTATTCGATAAATGTACCCAGCACCTCGACCCGTCGTTCTTTGATGTTTCCGAAGATACAAAAGAACAGCACAAGAAGGATAAACAAAGAGAAAGACTCGCAAGTACAATATTTAATTCAATATTATGCTGCTAAATATTGACCGATTTATATCGCATTTAGTTTCATTTTAATCAGCAAAATCTCCCCCGCATGATAGTAAAATTTTTATTAACAAAAAATAAAAAATAAAAAACTTTCTTCTATGCAGTAGTGTGGTCACACTGGCAGAGGCATTTAAACGAAGGTGACGAAGGCAATAAAGATATTTAAAGAAAACCGCTACGTCTCCGGTTACACTTCGCCTAGCTGATTCAAGGGGGATCCCCCTAGTGGTGGGGATAAAAATGTATCATTTACGGAACAGCTCTTGAGGACATTTATCGAGTTTTCACTGTACTATGTAGCATGACGTCAGAGCGGGCCTCTATGGTGGGAATAAGGCGGCGCGTAGAGCTTCTCTCCTTGCCCTTGCTGCGTTTAGTTTGTAGGGGCCTAGCTAACAAGTCATCTCTGGATAGTATAGGGTTGATGCATAATTATCCGGCGTTTTCTCAACAAATTTTATTTAACAAAATTAATAACAATATTTGACAAAAGCTTGTTTAAACGATTATTCTGGAGCGTAGTCACCGTCTACTTGAATTACTGCTTCCCATTTGCTTGGCAGACGGTCGATTCCACGAGCGTCGAAGACACGATTCTTAGAGACGATCCACGCTTTGACATCGGCCACCAAGTCATCCATATCGTCGTAAATCTTATTTATTTGCCAGTTTTTCAAAGAGGGGTTGACGTGATAGTCCGTAGGTGCTTCGGTCGGTGGTATCACCTGATTTGAAACGGGCAAACCACTCCCTACACTGACTTTCGCTGATTGTTCCTTCGCCAAAAAGTTCGTTGAGATCGCGAAACGACTGTGCTGCTTTCCATCCTTTCTCGAAGTGGTAGAGCATAATATGGCGAATATGAATATGGTTTTCGACACGCATTTTTCTAAAACAATACAGGAGATTATTTTCATACAAAAATAATAAACAAAACGCTACTTTTCACTGATGAAAAACGAGCCGATATAAACGCCGGATAATTATGCATCAACCTTATATAGTCCGGGCTACGATACAGCTGCTACGGCACTTAGGGCCATACATGACATCTTGCTTGAGGGTGCCTTTTTGAATGTCTTTCTGTGTCCGTAACTGCACTTTTTTCATTTTCTACATGCATATATTATAAGCAGGTAAATTAAGATATTAACCTCTTCACGCCCTTGGCCACATATGTGGACGTTTAGTTTTTTATAATTATAGTTACTGTCAATAATAAATAGACCAAAATTTTCATTACAGATTATAAAAAAAAAATCGTCCTTGAAGAGGTTAAGGACTTGAGTAAGACCTTTACCTGTTATGATACATCTAAAAATGGCAACATTAGGTAAAACATTTCATCGCACGGTCCTGACTATGGTCTAAGCTCCTTGGCTGTTCGTATTTCTGTCAATTCACTTGTTCCGGGAGCTGAAACGTGTAAACTTCGACACCTACTCGAGTTTACGACCTCGCTATATCGTGACCCGGACTATACATGATCTTACCCTAATAGCAAAGAGAGAGTAAAAGAGACAGTGCAGAAAGACGGAAAAACGAAACTGGAAAATACTCAGCGTAGGAAAAGTTTAGCGAAAGAGAGTCGTAAAAGTCTAGAGGCTTGCTGGGCCCAGATCGGCGTGGTCCGAGGCCCAGGCGAAAACTTGAAGGAAAACAGACGCCTCGCACGGCTCTGATCGCCAAGTGTTTAACAGGACGAGCAGGCTTGCACGAGACCCTGGGAAAATGGAAAAAATAGAAAGCTTAAAACTATCCTTACATTCCATTCCATTCATACCATGGCAAGGGCGTAGTGGCAATACAATGGCCGCTACACGTCCTATCGTTGGGAATTCTAAAGAATAGGAGCATATCATAAACCTACAACGGTATAAAAGGATATTTTCAGCGTAGAAAGATGCGAATAAATTAAACATGTTTACTGCCGGATTAATACCAGTGAAATTTTCTACGAAACCAACATTTTGTTGTTAGAGTTGTTTTCGTAAGTTATCTAGAAAATAATACTCGTGTATGTATAGAATTCATATAAGACAATTGAATGTGCTACGATGCGTAATCGTATGTAATCGATTGTAATGATTTCATTATAAATGATTGACGCATCAAACTCGACGAATTCCATGAGTGTATTCGTTAATAGCTTTAAAATTTCGCGTAGAAACTTCGAGAAAGGCTATCCACCAAATCGAGAAAATTGATTGAATGGTACTACGCACAATAACTCCCCTCGTGGCGAGTATAATGACAATTTAGTCTGTTTAAACTGTAAAATAAGTGGAGAAAGACGAACAATATAACTATGATATTCAGTGGAAACTGAAGATTTTCTTCTTTCATCTTTGCTATATATTCCTTATTTACAGTAAAATTCCGATTATCCGGCATACACGGAACTGGGGTAATACCGGAAAATCAAATACGCCGGATAATTGGACTATAACTACATATGAAATGATAAAAACGAGGAATATAATCACAGACGAGGTACACAAGTAGACGTTACATCCAATGTACTTCTTTCAACCATTTTTCTGGTCTTTTACTTCCCAATACCATTTTTATGTCACTCGCAACATTACCAACAGATTACAAAAATGAAGACAAAAAAAGTGAGGCAGAAAATGAAATTACAGAAACATTTTGGCTATACATTATATTTTCGGCAAAGAATTTTTTTCTTGAAAGTGTGTAGGATTTCGGGTGTATGTGTATTCACCAAAAATGATTGTAATTGACCCCCGCAGTTAAAAATAATTTTTTTTGAACGATTTGAAATTTTTAATATCATCGAAAAATTTATCCACTTATTGAATTTTTTTCTCAAAACTGGATAGGATTTCGAGGGTATGTCTATTCACCAAAAATGATTGTAATTGATCCCCGGATCTGAAAATGATTTTTTTAGAATGATTAGAAATTTTTTTTCGCCGAAAAATTTAGCTACCTACCCCTTGTCGATTTTTCTTAAAAATTCATTTTTCGTTTCTAATATATTTGTTTAACGCTGTACAGAAATGTTGTCCAATACTTTTTTGTAGGTATCCATGTGCTCTACATCAGAAATAAATTTTAATTAAATACACTCACTATTGTAAGAGTTATGGTCATTTGAAGATTGGACCATTTTTATGGGTGTTTCCTCACTTTACGGGGCTATGGAACAACTTTTCGAACATTCTTGGAATTTTTACATATTCGTCACCAAAATACCCGTTGATTGCATTTCGAAATATTAAAATCCTTCAATCTGCTCAGAAATGATGATGTTTTAAACATACACATGAAATATCGGGGAAATATTTCTGGCCACACATTATATTTTCGGTGAAGAATTTTAGATAAAATTTTAAAAACGGTTATATAAATCGTGATAGGTATAGTGTTAAATAACGAAAAATTAGATCACTTTGACTTTCCACTATTCGAAGTGAATAATGCAAACTTCAGAAACCATTGATCATTTGACTTTTTTTTTTGGCCATTGAGCTTTAATAAATAAATCAACAACATTCAAATAATAATTTCGTAATCATTGTCATTATTCTTTTAGAATTTTGATACTGATTTTCGGTTAAATGAAATTTAAGTTTACATCGTTATGTTTTGATAGTAACTGTTCCTACCATTTGTCTATCTAATTTTGTTCCCGACTGTAATTGACGAAACATGCGAAACGGTCGTACAGAACACCTCAAAAGTCAGCAGGTTACCCATCCGTGACTTAATCGCGTGTTCGGGAATAGTCAGCGCGTATAATCATTCTGTTGATCATAGATACTCGGTTCGCGAAACGGATTTACCAGGAATAAATACTGGCGCCGTTGAATGAACTAGTATCAACGGCTGTGGCCCAATTATCTAAGTCGATTTTCGAAAGAACACGCTTGCATCGCCACCAACCGCACCGGTAATTAATCGACTTTACTCCACGGTTGCTTAATTTACGATTCCTCGCGACACGATCGGTCCACAGGGCTCAGCGATGTTGTGTTGCCTGCCAAAATAACGATGCATACGGGAACTGTGGCCAATATGGCCAAAATTAAGTTCTGTTTACCAAAGTAAAAGAACAGTAACAAGAATGCAATATTTTTAAATTACAAAATTAATTTCTAACCATCGTATATTTTCAAATATAAACTAAATCACGATAATTCCTTCACTTTCCATTTAGGCGGTTCAAAGTGGAATATTTGGGATGAAAATTTGGCCAAAACTATTTTATTAGTTGTACATATGAATAATCCAATATTTTCAGCAACATTCAATGCTTATTTTAAAAGAAAGTAAATTGAATTGTTCAATCAAAGTATTCGCTGTTACTTTCTATAACTGTAAGCCATCTTTCAGGCAGCTGATGAATTCCATTTCGGAAAAATTTTACGTTTTTGGACCCGATAAATTCGTCAGGCCATTTTCGGGTCTCATCCACTGATTGGAAGTGCATATCAAATAAGGCGTGTTGCATCGACCGGAACAGGTGATAATCAGATGGAGCAATGTCTGGTGAATACGCCGGGTGCTGCAAGGTGTCCCAGCCAAGACTTAATATGGTGTCTTTTGTATGGGAAGCAATATGTGGTCTGGCGTTGTCATGCAACAATTTCACTGGACGTTCTCCTTTGCTAGTATACGGACGTTTTCATTCCAATGCTTGACTCAAGCAGATTAATTGACGTTGGTAGCAGTCCGCAATAACTGTTTCGCCCGATTCCAACAACTCCTAATAAACCACGCCCTTGATATCCCACCAAATGCAGAGAAGAACCTTCTTTCCGAAGCGATTGGGTTTTGCAACCGATGTTGACACTTCGCCGGGATTTACTCATGACTTTCTGCGTTTCGGATTGTCATAGAGTATTTACTTCTCATCGCCCGTAACGATTTTCCACAAAAAAGTCTTTTGACGCTGCTTATTGAGAAGAGAAAGACACGCTGCCACTCGTTGATTTTTGTTGGTTGCAGTGAGTTTATGCGGAACTCATCTTCCTTCTTTCTGGATCTTTCCCATCTCACGTAGGCGTTTGGAAATCGTTTGATAGATTACTCCTAACTGTTCTGCAAGTTCGTTTTGCGTTTGTGCCGCATTCTCAGCGAGCAGTTGTTCCAAATCATCGTTGTCGCACTTTCGAGGGCCTCCAGAGCGTATGTCGATTAGACTCAAATCACCGCTCTTAAACCGCTTAAACCAAAATGCGCACACATTATATGATACAACACCTTCACCGAGAAAGGAACCAATCGATTCGCGTGCTCTTGCAGCATTTTTCCCTTGTTGGAATTCGTAAAGAATGCAGTGTCGGATATGCACCTTATCTGTTGCCATTTTCGACTCTACTGAATTGTATACTTTTGAAGGTTATATTGGGCCTTTCGCTAAACTATCTTTTGTTTTAACTAGCTATATGTCAACACTATATGACCGCAAAAGAGCGGGAAAATCTATTGACTTTAAACTTAATTTTATAATTGCAGATAATTTGGATTATTCATTTGTACACCTAATAAATGAAAATTATTTCCTTCTGCGATAATATACACATCCTATCGACGTTTCCACGACTATGTCGAGTATATGTAAAAATTATGCATATTATTAAAATTTATTTGTTAAAGGGAGCTGCTCACCCAAGCAAACGAAACATTGATTAAACGAAAAATATTATATACCTGTCGTTGCTCACTTATTATGAAATAATCATAACACGTACTTCACACATAATTCTTTCATGTTTGAGAAAATGCTTGAAACAGCTACTTGTAATAATGTTCAAGAAATATGATTAACGTGGACTTCAGGTTAAGGAGATTTATAAGCGGCAATTATAGAATTATTGAGATTTTATCACGAAAACGACGGAAAATATGAATTAAGGGGCATTATTGTTTTTATTACAGTCGAAGGAGAGCTTTGAATGATCAAAGAGTCTGATAAGGTTGCAAAGCAAGGTTATTGCATACTGTTATAATGAAATCTACGATCGTTGTATTTTTCGCTCGACTTCTTTCTGTGCTGCTTTCACAACTGAAAAATAAATCTACTATAAACCTATTCTAAGTAATTTTATGTTGATGAAAAGGATCTGTGGATTATTGTGAAAAATAAATCGAATACTAGGGATGAAAAGATATTATGTGTGAATGTGTTCTCATCGATTTTCATATCATATCACATTTAGTAGAGGAGGAGTATATAAATCTAGATTTTTAGGAACGCTTAAACTATCGTAACTTTCTTAGAATTTGTCTAATATTCATAAAAAGAAATCATTTTTAAGCTTGAACCTTCTACTTTGTGAATCGACGACCCGGTACAATTTAAATTAGAATTTAAATTACAATTTATTTACATATTGAAAGCAGTAGTATATGAATTTCACAGTCGAATTCGATTTATTTATACCAGACGAATCTTTAGATCAAAAGTAAGAATAGGGCGAACGGTAAGTCACAGTCACAGAAAAATAAAACGAACAACACAAGAAAATTGTAAAGGATGTACGAAGAGAAACATTTCTAAATCATATGTATATGGTAATATGGTATAAATATTTACTGAATGTTTGTGGTCCTAGCTCGAGACAGTTTAGACTCTAGAAAAAAGAATTTATAAGACTTTTTCCCCAAAAACACACACTCTATTGGCGGAGAAAAATATTTTGTTTAATTTTCTAAAGTTTATATGATAAATTAAGGGATTTTGCATAATACATACGTCTCCATGAAATATTCGAACTAAACAAATATTTCACTTTTAACCAAAAAATTGAACAATGATTTCCATCTGATAGTTGACGATGCGTAAGTGCAATATTGCATATATTTATTTCAAATAAGCAAGAAAAACACAGGGATTGCGTAACATTCACAAACCGTAAATTGTAAGGGGAAGACAAACATGTTATATTTGTGCGACGTACAATAGAAATCCTGGGTTGCAAGTTGGAAATTGTAGAAAAAGATATCATACTATAATTATATAAATTGTAAAACATATTTTTGTAAATTATTGCTTGACTTATATGAAATAGGTTACTGTAAATTAATAGTAACCGAATTACACAGAAGGTCAGGGTTAGGTTGAGAAAAATCGAAAAATTTTCTTTTATTTAGATATGTCCGTCGAAATAGTATAGAATAGGTTGTGTTAAAAAAGTCGTAGTAATGATAAAAATATGGTACCTAAAGCGATAATCTGTACCGACAAGTGGTGATGCGCCTGACCAGAGTTTCTGGCATGCGTTCTTAATAAGACCTTCGTCCGCTTTGTAGCTATACAGTATCTAAAAGGAACAGATTTAATCGAAGGCTGAATGGTTTAATACCCCAGATAGAAATTATTCCACATCGGACATTTTTCAATCGCATAATATTTAGTGAATATTATTCGATCTAGAAAAAAGGTTTGTATAGTCCGGGCCACAATATAGCGAGGTCGTAAACTCGAGTAGGTGTCAAAGTTTACACGTTTCAGGTCCCGAAACAAGTGAATTGACAGAAATACGAGCAGCTAAGAGCCTTAGAAATGTTTTATCTAGTGTTGCCACTTTTAGAAAGCCATTTTTAGAGGTATCGTAACAGGTAAAGGTCTTATTCAAGTCTTTAATTTCTCAATTTACCTGCTTATAATGTATGCATGTAGAAAATGAAAAAAGGTGGTGCAGTTATGGATACAAAAAGACATTCAGAAAGACACCCTCAAGCAAGATGTGATGTACGGCCTTAAGTGTCGCAGCAGTAGTCGGTCCCAACCCTCAAGAGTTTAGTTTACGACCTCGCTATTTTGTGGCCCGGACTATACGACTCACGGATTCGCATTGACAGATTTTCGTTAAAGTGGTGTCAATTTTTTAAATATAAACCGTACAATTCATATTCGACAGAATTTTCACATAAAAATATCACTCTGTCGTTTGTAGACAAATTTATCTTACAAGGGGAGGTCATACCCTGTCAACCTGGGATTTCAACCAAATTTGGCAGAGTTGTTGGGGCTGATGTCCAAACGCAATCTGTAAAATACTAGACGTTTATGGCCAGCCATTTTGTTAAAAAATTGCCTTAAAGTTTAAAATTTCGAAGTTGTCGGATCGACGTTTTTTTTTTTAAATTGTCGGTCTCGAAGAGGGGAACACAAAAGTCCAATACATTTTTGCCGTAACATCAATAGTTTAAACAAAAATTTGAGTTTTTGTGACGGGATAAATGCATATGTACCGTATAGTTGAAGTGTATTTTCAGCAGTCATGGTAGCCGTGGAGTTAGCGTCGAGGAATTCGGGTCGGAAGACTGGGGTTCGTGTCCCCGGAACTAGAACATTTTGTTTTTTTTCTTTTTTTCGCTTATTTTTGAATGTTTATTTAATATTAATTTTAATTTTTAAGTTCATGGAAAAAGATGGCTGTTACAAATAAATAAAATACTATTATGGTTATAAATGTTTATTTTCACACATACTTACAAACATATTCTCATATATATTTACATCTCACGTATAAATAAATACAAAAATTAGATATTTATTTCATACGGGTTTAGCAATGCATTGTATGATTTTTATCATAAAAACAGGAAAAACATAATGGTTTCATACACCAAGCGTATGTTATAAATGCTTGTTCTGTACAGCATTTTTTATTTCTTAGGTCGTGTGGAAAACATACTTGATTCACGTTACAAAAGATTTCTTTTTTATGATTCGGTGAGTTTAGACGCATACCATGCATATTTAATCATGTCGGTAAAAATTGGAGCAGATAATTGATAATGAGTTATGGAATGTAATTTTATTATATCCTGTCTATTGGTTAATTCTCTGTTTTCGCGGATTAATGTTAGGGTGTTTTGTAGTCTTGAAAGAAAGTTCTTAATCTGTCTAAAAAAATACACGTCACACGGTTGGCAAATGGGTGTACATTTTGGTGGTACCACTTTTAACGTGCAGGTAGCCATATTTTTATCTTCCGGATCATAAAAGATCCTGTCATATAATGCTGGATTTGTTTGTCCACCCCACGAATCGATGACTAATAAGAATTTATTTGCTTTTACGTAAGGTTTTAATATATTTTCCAAAAATAATTGATAGGTATCAGATTGCAATTTCCCTGACTTTGTGCAAGTGACATGTACATTGCCTAATTCCTCTTCTTGTTTTCGAACATCTACTGCTACCCGTGGTCCAAAAAATGCTGTACAGAACAAGCATTTATAACATGCGCTTGGTGTATGAAACCATTATGTTTTTCCTGTTTTTATGATAAAAATCATACAATGCATTGCGAAACCCGTATGAAATAAATATCTAATTTTTGTATTTATTTATACGTGAGATGTAAATATATATGAGAATATGTTTGTAAGTATGTGTGAAAATAAACATTTATAACCATAATAGTATTTTATTTATTTGTAACAGCCATCTTTTTCCATGATATTAAAAATTAAAATTAAAAATAAATCAAAAATCAAAAATAAGCGAAAAAAAGAAAAAAAACAAAATGTTCTAGTTCCGTGGACACGAACCCCAGTCTTCCGACCCGAATTCCTCGACGCTAACTCCACGGCTACCATGCCTGCTGAAAGTAAGCTCCAACTATATGGTACATATGCATTTATCCCGTCACAAAAACTCAAATTTTTGTTTAAACTATTGATGTTACGGCAAAAATGTATTGGACTTTTGTGTTCCCCTCTTCGAGACCGACAATTTAAAAAAAAAAAACGTCGATCCGACAACTTCGAAATTTTAAACTTTAAGGCAATTTTTTAACAAAATGGCTGGCCATAAACGTCTAGTATTTTACAGATTGCGTTTGGATATCAGCCCCAACAACTCTGCCAAATTTGGTTGAAATCCCAGGTTGACAGGGTATGACCTCCCCTTGTTAGACTTATTTTTTTTACACGAACTATCCATTAGCCCTTTTATGTCAGAACCACCAATGTGAAAACTTCCAGTTTTTGCAGTAACCGTGTGTTTTAGATTGTTGAATGTCTTTTTTATGTTGAAACCATAAATGTGTATAACAGATAATAATAGATAACAACAGTGACTGTACTCTAAACTTGATTCATGAATGTGAATTAGGTATTACCTAGTTTACAGGACTGGAATTCCGAATTTTAGAATTGATCGAATCCTACATTCTGCAACCTAGTTCTGGTATAAAAGGGATGATATATCGGTTATTACTAGTGGCACAATATGCCCTCGGAGCAGTGGATAATACTTATTATGAAAAGGACCCTGTATGTTGGTCTCATTCTATCAAGAAATCATGTACGACAATTATATATTCGTTGTACAACCTAGGTAATATAAAAACTATAACAAGAGTTCTTTCAAAAAAACTATTATAATAGAATTGATAAACAAAATCAAGCACATGCGAATGAAATCTTAGAAGCAGGGACAAGTTTGATAAATGGGTGTGTCATGCAAAGATACTATCCCGGAAATTATATAACAATTGGTATATTTATCAAGTTATTACTTATCCCAATTTATCGTCGACATCCGTTTACATAATACAATTTCATTAAAATCGCATAAATACGGGATACAAGTTGTGATTACTTGCGACGCAAAAACGTATATACAACAAATTATTATCAATACACTTACATTTCCAAAATGATTACATAAAATAGTTGAAAAGTCTAAATTATACAGGGTGTTCGACCACTCCTGGGAAAAATTTTAATGGGAGATTCTAGAGTCCAAAATAAGATGAAGATGAAGAATACCAATTTGTTGATGGAGGCTTCGTTAAAAAGTTATGAACGTTTAAAGTTCCGCCCGTACTGAATTTGTTTTTAGAAAATGCGCAGGATTTCGGGCGTATGTATATTCACCAAAAATGATTGTAATTGATACCCGGAACCAAAAATAATTTTTTTAGAATGATTTAAAATTTTTCATTTTCGTCGAAAAATTTCAGCACCCTGTCGATTTTTCTTAAACATTCGTTTTACATTTTTAGTAATTTTGTTCAACGCCCTATAGAAGAGTTCTTTAATACTTTTTTGTGTGTATCTATGGGCTCTACTTCGGAAAAAAATTTCATTGAAATATATTTACTATTGTTGGAGTTCTGGCTGTTTGAAAATTGGGCCATTTTTATGGGGATTTTCTTACTTCACGGTGTTAAGGAATAACTTTTCCAACATTATTAGAATGCCCACATATTCTTCACTAAATTACGAGTTGTTTGCTTTTTGAAACATTAAAATCCTCCAATCCGTTCAGAAGTTATGATATTTTAAACATTTTCATGAAATTTCGAGGAAGCATTTCTGGCCAGAAATTATATTTCCGGTAAGGAATTTTTGTCTCGAAAGTGGGTAGGATTTCGGGGGTATGTCTATTGACCAAAAATAATTATAATTGATCCCTGCAATCAAAAATAATTTTTTTAGAAGAATTTGAAATTTTTTACTTTTGTTGAAAAATTTCACACGTTCTCGAATTTTTTTCTAGAAAGTTGGTAGGATTTTGAGGATATGTCTATTGACCAAAAATGATTGTAACTGACCCTCGCAACCGAAAATATTTTTTCCAGAACGATTTGAAATTTTTTAATAACTTTTTAACGAGGTCTCAATCAAGAAATTGATATTCTTGATTGTTGTCTTATTTTTGGCTCTAGAATCTCCCACTAAAAGTTTTCTCAGTGTTGGCCGAACACTTAGAAATACTTACAAGCTGGAAAAGAAATTGTATTCATCCCATACTATTGACATCATTTGAGTAGCATTCTATTTTTGTTAAAAATGAACCAGCAGATAAAATGACGAAAGAAATAGCCAATCGTGTAACAGCACTCTGTGATCAATTTTTAATGCCAAACAACCTGACCTTTCTTATAAGGCCGAAAGTACAAGGAAATTGAAATAAAAAATGTAAATCCATAACATTTCCGTGTCTACTATTAATTAAAGATGGGTAACTTGTTAAATAATTTCTCAAGACAGGATTTGGATGCTATTTTAAGAATCAGAACCGACCACACAAGATATACCTACTCGTACTTATTAAATAAAAATGATACTCGGATATGCGAAAGGTGCAACATAAAAGCTACTGTGGATCACCTTATTCTTCGTTACAATGAATTCTCTTTCAATAGATTACGCTTTAATATTAATTATACACTTATAAAAGTTAATTCGAAGCAACCTAAAGTATTGCAGCTTTAAAGATTTTGGCCCGAAATCTGTATTTATCATCAGACGGTTCATATATTGTTTATATTATTGGTGCTTTAATTGGAAACCAAAGTCTAAGAAGATCGTCTCAATAGGTTACACTATAATGACCTGAAACAGTCATTTTTAACGAAATCAAGAGACTACCCTAGTAGCACAAAATATTGTATACACATTCATATAATATTAAAAAGAGATTCAATCTTTTTTTAATATTCAAATATACATACAATATTTATTTTATATTAAGTAACAAATATTTTTTTTTAAATATGCAGGAAATATCTATTTCATGTTACGAGAAAAATATGTTTTTCTGAATATTAAATGAATCTTTATTCCATATTAGAAATAGAATATTTTTTCCTAATATACAGATAATATTTATTTCATATTATGAAAAAAATATTTTTTTCTTGTTATAAAATGAATCTTTATGTAATATTAGAAATAGAATATTTTGTGTAAATATGCTTATAATATTTATTTCATATCATGGAAAATATATTTTTTCTCATTATAAAATGAATCTTTATGTAATATTTGAAGTAGAATATTTATTTTTAAATATTTAGGAAATATTTTATGTTTATCATGGATGAATATTTGTTCCAGAATATGATGCGAAGTAAAATGTTTACTTTTAATTTACATTAATTCGTGTATGTCACTTAATCGACATGTGTTTATATTATAAGAACATTAATGCAACAAAGTTATGTATGAAAAATAATCGTGTAGCTCTTACGTCTTACGTAATATGATTGAACTGTAAGATTAAACATTCTTTTAATTATTATTAAATTTTTGTATGTGTTAATAAAATAAATGAATTAACAAATAATCAAAATATTATTTTGTTAATTGGATATAATTTATTGTAGTATTATAAAATAAATTTAAATTATTAGAAAATGGTGAACTTGGATCTTGGAAAGAAAATATATTCGCAATTGTAGTACAGTTAACAAATATATTGTATGTGTTTCGATGCTTACCTACGATGGAACTACTTGAGGAAATATATATCTGTATGTCGTTAACATACTATTAATAATATGCGTCATTAAAAAAAAGTAGTTTGATTTTTAACTAAACAATTTTTTTAACAGAAGTTTATCTCTTCTAATAATTATATGATTTGATACGATATATACAGGGTGTTCGGCCACCTCTAGCAAAAATTTTAATGAGCGATAGTAGAGGCCAAAATAAGACGAAAATCAAGAATACCAATTTGTTGATGGAAGCTTCGTTAAAAAGTTATTAACGTTTAAAGTGCCGCCCTTATTGAATTTTTTTCTCGAAAATGCGCAAGATTTCGGGGGTATGTCTATTCACCAAAAATGACTGTAATTGAACCCTACAACCGAAAATAATTTTTCCACAACGATTCGCAATTTTTTAATTTTCTCGAATAATTTCACACCTTCTCTATTTTTTTTCTCGAAAGTGGGCAGGATTTCGTGGGCGTGTCTAATGACAAAAACTGATTGTAATTGACCCCCGCAACCGAAAATAATTTTTCCACAACGATTTGCAATTTTTTTTCTTCGTTGAAAAATTTAGGCACCCCTAATTGGATTTTCAGTAAGGAATTTTTTTCTCGAAAGTGCGTACAATTTCGGAGGTATGTGTAATGATAAAAAATGATTGTAATTGATCCCCGCAACCGAAAATAATTTTTTTAGAACGATTTGAAAAATTTTTTTTCGCCGAAAAATTTCACCACCTGCTCGATTTTTTTTCTCGAAAGTAGATAGGATTTCGGAGGTATGTGTACTCACCAAAAATGATTGTAGTTGACCCCCGCAACCGAAAATAATTTTTCCAGAACGATTTGAAATTTTTGAATTTATTTGTTAATAACTTTTTAACGACATCAACAAATTAGTATTCTTGATTTTCGTCTTATTTTGGCCTCTACTATCGCTCATTAAAATTTTTGCTAGAGGTGGCCGAACACCCTGTATATTTGAGCCTTTATAAGTGTAAAAAGTAATGAATGTAACAACGTAGGTTCGCATGGCTCAGCGAGGAAGCACATCACACAGTAAACGGTAGGTCCCAAGTTCAAATCCCGCCCCAGCAGTATAAAAATTTCTGAATGTAACAAGGTTTTTTCGAAGACAAAGTACAATATTTCCTGAAGCAGTGTACAGAAAGTAGTTGATATATATATAGAGATTAATTTTTTGTATAACTTTTTCTTAAATTTAAAGATTTTATTGAATGTTATTTAAATATCTATTTTATATTCTCCGAATATTTAGCTTATATGTTCTAAACATTCAATTTATATTTCTTGAACATGTATACAATATTACATCTAATATTTATCTAATATTAAAAAGTGTGGCTCAAAAAATATTTATCCAATATTCGAAAAAAATATATATCCAATATTTTTGTGCTACTAGGGTATTTTGTCTTTTAACAGTTGTTTTCAGTATTACGTTGCAATGTTTAAAATATATTTGTAAACCACAAAACAATCGATTTTCAAAATACATACTTTGTGCACGAGTCGTGAAAATATACAATAAAAAGTATTTTTATTATGAAATTCTGTAATTTTGTGTATAAGTCGTAAATTTATAAATATGTGTATTTTAATATGAAAACAGAAAGCTTAAACGCGTGGAGTAGAAGTGATCCGGACTGTTGGAAAAAAAAAATATATCACGTTATATTATTATATTTCTATTAACGAAATACAGAATATAGGGCAAAAATCTTAGCATAACTGAAAATAGGGTGACTTTCGAGGAAATTGATTACGAAAATTCGTCGAGTATGCTATGATACAGTTTGTCCAATATGTTTGCATGCATGCAATTACGTTTGTTTGCGTACATACAATTGCATATGTTTATTTACGTATTTATACGATTGCGTTTGTTTGACGTGTTTCCGATTTCAAAATTGATAAGACAGTGAAATGGCAATTTTGTGAGTTCATCGCGAAATTCAAATGGAAATCCTCCTCAATTCGCGGGTTATAGCTTACCGACCCCTATTATAGTGGATGGGTCGCGCAATTGAAACGACTCGTGGCTCTTATTTTCTTGGAGATATAATGAAATGGTAGTCAAAAACATTGAATAATATATCAAATCTTGTCTTTCTATAAACTCACTTTTTTCATAAATGTAATAATACATCTGCAAAGCACAATTGTTTTTTGATTGATTGATTCTCTCACTATTCGAGTCTCCATTATTCTCCTAAATACCACATTAATCTTGTATTCCAACGTCTTGACTGGCAGAATACAAGACAGAGATTTTTAATTTCTGCTGCTTTGAGTATAAAGTCCTTGCTTCGAAGTCTCTTATTTGCCTGTTTAATTTACTTCTTTTCAACCTGTTTTGGTGTATCAATAATTCTTCAGTTATCGAGTTGTATTGTTGCCAACCTGCTTTAAACTTATACATAACTTATTTTGTGCGATCGAAACGCTACGGGAGCCCAAGTTTCGACTTGAATTTGCTACAAACTTAAACTTAGAAACTTAGTCCAACTGAAAATAAATTCTGCAAATAAGAGATGTCTTTTTTTTTTATTTAAAAAGGTACTCATCCATAGGTACTCTCAGTACCTAATCATTTTCTTGTTCGATTATTGAGATGTAGTTTATGGTCGTTGTCTTTCTTCTCGATTATCCACAACTTGTTCAGATGTATCCAAAATTCGTGTCTCCGTAAATATTCATTTTCAATTAGTTTAATATTATGATAGTTTTGTATAAATAACATGAATTCTATATCTACATAAATGATGTAAAACTATTGAAGAAAATTGTGTTCCCTCTTTGATGGCCACAAAATACACGTCAATATTATATATGATTAATATCAACTAATTGTTTGATAGATATAACAATCAAGAGGTAACAGTTACCTTTAAAAAAGATAGGAATTTCAGTTTTCGATTTCTTTATCTTTCTGAAACGTTCGTTTCAAAGGGTATAGCCGAATAAGGGGGTCAAATGTGCCCCCAAACCGAATGGAACGAGCCACGGGTCATTCGATAGCAAAAAAAAATAACCCCTGTGTGCAAATTTTTAACTTGAAATCTCGACCGTGGGGGTAGTAATAGGGTGAAAACGAAAATCATGTTTTTGAATTATTTCTCTTGACCTATTGAGTAAAAAAATGTAAAAAAATTCAGAGACATTTCGGGTACCGGGGCACATACTTTGGGAGATTTTCAGATTTTTTGATTGAAGAACCAGGTAGTGAAAAATAAAAAACAGCAAAAAATGCCGAAAAATGCCGATTACGTATTGAAGGAGGCCCGGAACTACTTTTATACTTTTACAGTAAACAGGTATTACTATTACTATTACTCTCAATTTTTTTCAGATTTTTCATTTTGGTGCGCCGCAGTGAAAAAAAATAAAAACCGAGTTTTTCCTCGTTTTCTGCGTATTAGAGTAACTTACACGTTGAATTTTTATGCATCCTTCAATATATAAGTGTTTTGTAGACTGTTTAATGTTTCTACACTAAGCAGAATTACATAACAATTGAAACAAATAAAATAAAGCCAACCATTGGGTGTATATATCCTAAAAAATCAACGATATTTTCAACGGCGTCGATGGTGGAGCGTTAGAGTGTCCGACTGCTGAAGCGCTGGAAGTTTTTTTACCGTAGGTTCGAGTCTCTCTTCTGGACTTAGTATTTTTTTTCTTCATTATTTTTTTTTTTCAAATTCTAACTATATAACAATGCTTTATATTTATTTATAAATGTTCTGATAGCATTTTACATATATTTTAACCTGAAATATGTATAAATATAGTCTTGAAGTGTTTTTTGCGTTTTTATTTTTTTTGTCAACCACGATTATTGTTTAACCCTTTTAGTGCCAGGCATTTTACGGAGTACATGCGAAGAATGCCACGGGCCGATTTGATATGCGCGAGGTACGCCACAACGCATCGGCCCTTGGCAGTTTTCGCATAAGGACCGCGGGCCGATAAATCGGCCCGCTGGCACTAAAAGGGTTAACATCTCTTACACTGAAATTAATGTGAAATGTTAGTTTTCAAATCTCTTACCTTTGACTATTGTGAATGGATCGGAGCAGAAGATTGTATATTGGCTTACTATTACTTCTTCTCGACCTTCGATCAAGCAGATCTTTCCTTCTCGTTCTCTTTCTTTGATAAATATGAATGTTTGCTGCGGCTTTAGTATCTAACGTAGACATGTAAGGGCCATTCCACGCCAAATCTATTAACCCACTCTCTGCCAATGATACTTTCTTCTAATAAACCCATTTTTAAGTACCAGTTTGATCGTTTCATGCTTATTTTTGAATGAAGTATCATTGCTCGATGGAAACCACGGGGAAAAATGATTAATTGTCCTACCTGCGTTACGAAGGGAATAAAGGTTCGTTGGGTGAGGGCCCAGACCGTTCAGGTCAATGGGTGATTGTCGCGTTCGGGTTTCACAATGTATTTTTTAATTACTCAGTTCAAGCTACTGTATGCGATGGGATTTATATATAATTACTTGGCATGGTCCGTAGAGGTTGGTCCTACAAGTGTTTTCATTATCTTTAAAACCAGCAGTAAGGAAAGGATAATAACCCTTACATGTCTACGTTAGATACTAAAGCCGCAGCAAACATTCATATTTATCAAAGAAAGAGAACGAGAAGGAAAGATCTGCTTGATCGAAGGTCGAGAAGAAGTAATAGTAAGCCAATATACAATCTTCTGCTCCGATCCATTCACAATAGTCAAAGGTAAGAGATTTGAAAACTAACATTTCACATTAATTTCAGTGTAAGAGATGTTAACCCTTTTAGTGCCAGCGGGCCGATTTATCGGCCCGCGGTCCTTATGCGAAAACTGCCAAGGGCCGATGCGTTGTGGCGTACCTCGCGCATATCAAATCGGCCCGTGGCATTCTTCGCATGTACTCCGTAAAATGCCTGGCACTAAAAGGGTTAAACAATAATCGTGGTTGACAAAAAAAATAAAAACGCAAAAAACACTTCAAGACTATATTTATACATATTTCAGGTTAAAATATATGTAAAATGCTATCAGAACATTTATAAATAAATATAAAGCATTGTTATATAGTTAGAATTTGAAAAAAAAAATAATGAAGAAAAAAAAATCCTAAGTCCAGAAGAGAGACTCGAACCTACGGTAAAAAAACTTCCAGCGGTTCAGCAGTCGGACACTCTAACGCTCCACCATCGACGCCGTTGAAAATATCGTTGATTTTTTAGGATATATACACCCAATGGTTGGCTTTATTTTATTTGTTTCAATTGTTATGTAATTCTGCTTAGTGTAGAAACATTAAACAGTCTACAAAACACTTATATATTGAAGGATGCATAAAAATTCAACGTGTAAGTTACTCTAATACGCAGAAAACGAGGAAAAACTCGGTTTTTATTTTTTTTCACTGCGGCGCACCAAAATGAAAAATCTGAAAAAAATTGAGAGTAATAGTAATAGTAATACCTGTTTACTGTAAAAGTATAAAAGTAGTTCCGGGCCTCCTTCAATACGTAATCGGCATTTTTCGACATTTTTTGCTGTTTTTTATTTTTCACTACCTGGTTCTTCAATCAAAAAATCTGAAAATCTCCCAAAGTATGTGCCCCGGTACCCGAAATGTCTCTGAATTTTTTTACATTTTTTTACTCAATAGGTCAAGAGAAATAATTCAAAAACATGATTTTCGTTTTCACCCTATTACTACCCGCACGGTCGAGATTTCAAGTTAAAAATTTGCACACAGGGGTTATTTTTTTTTGCTATCGAATGACCCGTGGCTCGTTCCATTCGGTTTGGGGGCACATTTGACCCCCTTATTCGGCTATACCCTTTAACGCTGATATGCGCGTGTAACTTCTTAAAGTTTTCACTAAAGTTAACTTTCTATTAGTAAATTCCTTTATCGAAAATTAGAGTTGGGCAAATTTTATTTTTAGCTTTCGCGAATATGCTTAGTTTTCGAATTGATCTGATTTTCGAAATGTGAAACTTAATTTCACACAAGCATCGTTCAACTTTATCGATATTTCTGTTAATATTAAATCATAAATCTCCATAGACGAACACAGGCGATAGCTTCAATGGGATTTTAAAGAATTTCGAAAGAGTGCATCCGACAATCTTACAATTAATTATGAATCGTAATGAAAGTAGGTCGTCTTTGTGCTGAAAGAATTTTCATGCTAAAGTGCCACTTTATCGCGATTTTTCAATCCTGCCAATTTTGTCTGCTATAGATTTCTGAAGGTAAGGACAGACAACGATCTTAATGGGATTTCGATGAACATCGAAATGGAGTTCAAGAACTTCCATCGCACGAAAGATTGTTATACGCTGATAAAGCATTCTTAAAGAATAAAAATAGAAGATTACGATAAACAGATAAAGATCAGTAGAATTTTCTGTAACGAAGATATACGTTTCATTGCTAAAGGTTCAGTTTAATCGTTCGGTGTTTCCTATTGAGGAGTGCATTACTCGTACAAGGATCTATACATCGGCATTCGCATTAACTAATTATCTAGTTCTTAACAGATATCACGATTTACGATCGGTGAATTAGCACTGCAATGTCTGTTCGAAAATCTATGAGGCAGTTGGATAGATTTACTATTCCACCGAGTCGATGTTTAGCTGAAGTAACTCTTAAACCATTTAAATGTCGCTTAAGGCGTGCCAAGAACTATTTTGTAGATTTTGGCATATTGAGACGTTAGAACAGGTAAGATGACAAAATTTAAATCTACTTTAAATAACTTTATGGCTGATCAAATTTAGCCATTAAAATCAGGGACATCCTGCATAACGATGGTAACAAAGTCGGCGAAACACTCGTATTAAAAAGTCTCATAGTTTTCTCGTAAATAATTGTACGTGTTCTTCGGAATTAAAACAAAAAAGAAACTATATCACTTTTAAATTCGAGTTTTACGTCGCATCGACCTATGGGTCATTAGCGACGATTAGGATCTGTTTCCTTCTTTCTGTCCGGTCATATGCAGTGGTAGATGTTGATGTCCTTCAGGTAGTTCAGGGTATTTTCTATGTGCTTCTTTGTCGTCAGAACTTCTGTCGATGTTATTTTATATTTCTGCCTTTGCGTGTTGAATCTCCTGCATTCGAATAATAGGTGGTTGGTTGTAATGGTTTCCTTGCAGACAGTGCACATTGGTGGTTCTGTTTTCTTAATTAAGTATTCATGTGTGAGTTTGCAGTGACCAGTTCTAAGCCTGGCCATGATTATCCTGTCTTTCCTTCTCATATTGCTGCTAGGCATTATTTGGAAGAAATCTTGGGTAACGCCATATGTTTTTATTTTCTTGGATGTGGTCCATATTTTATTCCATGTTTGTTGTTCGATATGGCGTAATGCAACGATGAGGTCTTGGTGTGGGACTTGTCTGACGATGTTATCTGGTGGAAGTGCTGTTGCTTCTTTAGCGGCTATGTCGGCTGCCTCATTTCCTTTGATGCCTTGGTGAGATGGAACCCAGGCTAGGGTTATTTGTTTACCGTTATTGATGAGATCCGTATAGGTATAATGGATGTTTAGAATGACTCCATGTTCGGTTCCGCAATTTACATTTGCTATTGCCATGAGTACACTCATTGAATCGGTGAAAATGATGGAGGGTTGGACATTGTAGTTACGTATGTGGTTAAGAGCTTCAAGAACTGCCCAGGCTTCTGCTGTAAAAATGGATGAGGTTATTGGGAGGTGGAATTTCTTTGTCGTGGTGTCGCAGACGATGGCAGCTTCTACTCCCTGGTCAGTCTTTGATGCATCAGTGTATATCGTTTGATGGTTTGGGTATTTGTCATACAGTTGTTGGAAGTAAAATCTATGTTCTGTGCTGCTTATTTGGTCTTTAGGAAACCTTGCGATGTCGACGTTGATTTCTGGTGTTTTTAGAATCCAGGGAGCTAACTTCCTGAATTTACATGGAATAGTTGGTGTTGATATAATCACAGTGAAACTATCGCATTTGGCAATTCTTCCATAGAATGGGTTTTGAAGCTTGGGGTTTTTAGCTTGTAGGTGGGTATATCTGTTTGTAAATATGTTGTTGTATGTGGGATTATTTGGAGTGGAGGACATTTTGGCTGCGTATTTTATGCTCAGGTATTTCCTTCTTTGTTCTAATGATGGGTCTTTTGATTCAAACAATATGCTGTTTATTGGGCTAGTCCTGTAGCTTCCAGTGGCTGTTCTTAGAGCGGCGTTATGTATTGAGTCGATTGTTTTCAGGGTATTGGGTTTAGCCGAGTTATAAACTATTGACCCGTAGTCGAGTTTGGATCTGATTAAAGCCTGGTAGGTTTGTATGATGATTTCTTGCTCAGCTCCCCAGCTATAATTTGCCAAAGCTTTAATGATGTTCATTTATTTTGTGCATGTAGTTTTTAGATATTTCATATGTGGCTCCCACGACAGCTTATGGTCAAAGATGAGTCCAAGTATTCTAATGCTGTCTACTTTTTCGATTACAGTATTTCGCATGTAGAGATTAGGGGGAAGTACGATTGTCTTGCGTTTCCTCGAAAAGATGATGTATTTTGTTTTTTGGGGAGAGAATTTAAGTCCTGATTTTTCGGACCATGACAGAAGGTCGTTGATGCTATCCTGTAGGAGTTCAATGATAGTGGATTGGTTTTTCCCGCTGCAGGTCATTGTTAAATCGTCCGCGAACAGTGTTCCTTGAATTGATGGCTTGATGTTATTTAGAACGTCGTTAATTACTATCAGGAAAAGCGTAACGCTGATGACCGAACCTTGTGGAACTCCATTGTGTATGGTGGTTGGTTTGGAAAAGGTTCCGTTCGTTCTCACTTGGATGGTTCTGTTTGTCAGGAAGTTTTTGATGAAAGCTAATATGTTGCCGTCTAACCTAGCTTTAGTTAGGGCCTTGATAATTGTAGTCTTTGGTATTGAGTCGTATGCTCTTTCAATATCCAAACATACTGTGATAAGGAATTCGTTTTTCAGAAATGCTTCGCATATGCTTGTCTCTAAGTTTATGAAACCGTATTGGTTAGGTGATAGCATATTGTTTGATTCGAGGAACCATCTAAGCCTTTTGTTAATTATTCTTTCTAGAAGTTTACACATGCAGTTTGTTAAGGCGATCGGCCTATAGCTTTCGGGTTTGTTTTTGTTCTTACCTGGTTTAGGTATGGGTATAACTGTAGCCTTTCTCCAGTTGTCCGGGAATGCATGGTGCGTCCAAATGCAGTTGAATATATTGAGGAGATGGTTGATGCCGATTTGTGGTAGTTCCCTTATCAGTTTATTAGGTATATTGTCGGGCCCAGGTGTAGAATTGTTTGAGCCCCGGAGAGTGTTCATTAGCTCTTCTAGGGTTATGATTGAATTTAACATGAATTCGGAAACGGGGTCTATTAGATGGTTGTTGTCGTTTTTTGGGTTTGTAAGGGGTGGCGAGGGTATGTGAACTATTTCTTCGTGACTTTTATTTTCTGAATTTTTTTGAAACGTCTCTGCAAGGGTGTCGGCTATATCCTGAGGATTAGTTATAGATTTGTTATCCTCTAGATCGAAAAATTGGATTTCAGTGTAAGATTCTATCACTTTTATATCGGATTTTATAGCATGTTTTTGTTCTATATTCATAAAGTATACACACTTTTCTTCATGCGAAAATATTTAAAAGTATTGAAGATACAGTTGTTTCAGTGGAACCTCTTTTATTGAACATGCCTTCACCGCTGCTACGATTCCCGGATAATTTTATTTATTTAAACTGAAAAAACTAAAAACCATTTTATTCGGCATGAACGTGACTATATTCGGTATCAAAACTGCACAAAGATATTGAAAAATAAAATTTTGGTAATAATTTCAAGCTAGTTTATCGATTTTTTGTTTTATCTTTTGCGTGTAAAGAAAAGATAGTAAAAAACATACTGAAAATTTATATCAAAATTTGATGTCAATCAACTAGAATTTAAGATTTCATAGCAACTATTACTGTTATAAAATATATGAACGGATTTAAAAAGAATATTGAATATTTAAAAAAAATGCAAAAGCAATTTCTGTTCAATTCCGTTGAAGTTACTCAATTTCCAGTTTGATTAATATTTGCTACGATGATAAACAAATTACAAAGCACTCAAATTACAAGCTATTGCACAGAATTCGTAAAAATAACGAAGTTACAGCCA
Organism: Colletes gigas; assembly: GCF_013123115.1. Taxonomy (NCBI): domain Eukaryota; kingdom Metazoa; phylum Arthropoda; class Insecta; order Hymenoptera; family Colletidae; genus Colletes; species Colletes gigas. The sequence goes on from NW_025106677.1 coordinate 161,726, forward strand.
TTTGGATGAAACAGTACTCAGAGGTTAATAATGACACCAAAACCTCTGAACACGTTTTTTCTCGAAACTAAATTTTCGAAACTGACTGTCGCGATATCACAACTTCTAATTAACCGATTGAAATTAACTTTTTAAACATATTTTATACTTAAAAAAATGCAAAAGCAATTTCTATTCAATTCGATCGAAGTTAGTCAATTTCCAGTTTGATCAACATTTATCATGACAATAAACAAATTACAGGGCATACGGTTAAATAGATATATCAGAATTAATATTCACAGACCTATATTTAGTCACTGTCACTTATATGTCAAGTTATATCGATGCATAACGAAGAAAAGTATAAAATACAATGCGAGACCGAAATTAAAAAAATTGTTAATAAAATTCAGTAAAAATACTTTTAGTTAGAACAGTAAAAACAGTCTTCACTGAGTTTGTGTTTTAAGTAGTTCCACATTTTTTAACTTAAATCTTTTATACATTGCTCGTTATAACAACGCCCACAAATTAATACGAAGACAAATTAACGAATTCGCGTGTGTTTTCTTAGAATTTATTTAAAGCTATACAGGGTGTTCGGCCAACCTGGGAAAAATTTTAATGTGAGATTCTAGAGACCAAAATAAGACGAAAATCAAGAATATCAATTTGTTGATCGAGGCTTCGTTAAAAAGTTAATAAAAAATTAAATTAAAAAATTTCAAGTCATTCACGAAAAAATTATTTTCTATTGTGGGGGTCAATTACAATCATTTTTGGTCAATAGACATACCCCCGAAATTCTACGCACTTTCGAGAAAAAAATTCAGGAAGGTTGACAAATTTTTCGACGAAATTAAAAAATTTCAAATCGTTCTGGAAAAATTATTTTTGGTTGCGGGGGTCAATTACAATCATGTTTAGTAAATACATATACCCCGGAATCCTACTTACTTTCGAGACAAAAATTCTTTACCGAAAATATAATCTAAGGCCTGAAATGGTTTCCTGAAAATGTGAATCTTTGAAACATCATAACTCCCGAACGAATAGGACGATTTCAATGTTTCAAAATGCAAACAACGCGTATTTTGGTGAAGAATATCTAGGAATCGCAAAAATACTCGAAAAGTTGATCGTTGACTCGGCAAAATGAGAAAAATCCCATAAAAGTGGTCCAATATTCAAACAGCCATAACTTCTACAATAGTGGATATATTTCAATGAAACTTTTTTCTGAAGTAGAGCTCATGGGTACCTACAAAAACGTACTAGACAATTTTTCTGTAGGGCATCATCAAATTTATTAAAAATGAAAAACGATTTCTTAAGAAAAATCGACAAGGCTACAGCTGCCGGCGAAATTGAAAAGTTTCAAATCGTCCTGGAAAAAATTATTTTCGGTTGCGGGGGTCAATTACAATCATTTTTTGTGAATAGACGTATTCCCGAAATCCTACGCATTTTCGAGAAAAAAAATCGAGTAGGTACTAAAAGTTTTAGGCGAAAATAAAAAATTTCAAATCTGTTGAGGCTTATATGCAGTGGATAGGTGGATATGAAAGAATGAAACCACACTGTATTATTTGTAACGTATTGTATTCGGTATGCCGCGACTGATTCGCACGAGGACAATATTTGAACTGATACATGTAAACCGTAAAACACGGTAGCTCAGAGACAAAAGAAGCGCGTCTTCTCGAGTTCGCTCGTGTTCGCTCGTGTTCGCTCGTGTTTGCTCGCGTTCGCATGTTTTGCCATACATACACTTGTTTTAACAAAATCATTCTAAAAAAATTATTTTTAGTTGTAGAGATCAATTACAATAATTTTTTATGAATACGCATACCCTCCAAATCCTATGTACTTTGGAGAAAAAAATTCTTTACCGATAATATACTGTGTAGCCGGAAATGTTTCTATAACTTTTTAACGAAGCCTCAATCAACAAATTAGTATCTTTGATTTTCGACTTATTTTGGCCTCTAGAATCTCCCATTCAAATTTTTCCCAAATTTTTGTGGCCGAACACCCTGTCTAGTAATAAATATACTAATAAAAATTTGCCAATAATTTAGAATGAAACTTTGAACTAGAATACTCCTTAATTCATGTAATCGAGGTTTGATCATGTATGTATAAACAAATCTAAACCTTCGTGGCCCGTACAGCAAACAATACAGTTACTGGAACGCAATTGGAACGGTCACGTTCGAATAAGTTTGATTTATATTCATCGGGTAATTGCGGCAGGCTTTCGACGAGCCACACGATTCTTCCGGCAACAGGCACAAAATATTTCCGCGGTGACGTACACAGAGCGTATTATCCAGTGTCATGACCGCACGGACGATCGATCAATTTGCTCGGATCGCGTGGAAATGGTATTTCGTTCGAATCGTTCCCTACGCGGGAAATTGGACGGTGGCGTCGCTATCGTTTTATTTTTCTGTTAACCAATACATATATTCGTCGATACTGTCCGTGTCGCGCAACGGGGCTCGAAAATTTTCAGAATCGAACTCGATCCAAGTTTCCGCGTCCGGTAATTTCAATCGTGCGCGACAAAGTTGTTGTGCAATGCAATTGCAACGAAGATACATTCCGTGACAAAAAGATAGCTACGCGATTTTGTTGATTTTTGTAAATGGAAGTACCGACAGTTACAGTGTATTTATTTGTAAAAGAAATTAAAACAACGGAATTGTGAAGAAATGTATAATGCAATGGAAATAAGTGTTTATTCATTCTCTTGTATCTTTATTAACGAAAGAAGGTGTCAAAATTCGAGATAAAAAAAAACAACACGGCTACTGGGTAGAGAACGTTAGCTGCACAAGTATCGTATAAACGAAAATACACATTAATGTGCTCGTTTTTGAATTATTAACGAAAAACGAATGCGAGCGATCGGTCCGACGGCAAAAATCGTCGTAGGACAAAAATTCGACACGCTATCCTGTAGGAAAAAATCAGGGGAACACAATGCCGTCGTTAAAAACATAGGTCAAAACAAACAAGTGTTTATTCATTCTCTTCATTGTCTTATCGTGTATTCCACGAATGTTAAAAAAATACTTTGTTTTCGTTCACCGAGTTTACTCAAGCTGAAAATGTAAAGATTACTACTGACTATTGCGACACAATGATAGCACACGTTCAAAGTTTTGCATTGTCAGTCAACGTAAAGTTGTCAAACTGTTTAGACGTGCAAATGTTTCACATTGTGCGAATACCAGTTGAAAAATTTTGTAAATTTAATAAAAATAGGTCGCAGTAAAAAATTAACACGTACGCGGAATAATACAAATTTTAATCCGCTGCAAAAATGGCGGTTTACATCAAGTGTTTCAAGTCTACTTAATTTATGCAATGTACTAGCTAAATAAATTTTTAAATATACAAAGACAAAATAAAATGAATATGCTCAATGAACCAGTTAGTCATTACTTTAAAGTGCATAATAATTTCAAAAAATAAATATTGTATCGAATTGAAGAATACATGATAATGTGGCGTATAAATTTGAATGTTTAGCATTCATGTCATTTTGCATCACAATGAAAATGAATGCTATGGCATTCACGGTCGCGAATGAATTAAATCATTTCGAATAGTTTTCTATTGGATAAATTGCAAAACTGTTAAATCGTAGTCGTAAAGTTATATGTATAATTTCTTAAAACACGACGAAAAATATGGTAAAAAAAAAGTACTGGATGCTCAAAAGTGATATCTGATCGTCAGCGATGACCAATTTTAAGAATCACTTTACTGCTAGAGAAATTGCAATAATAAATGTGCAATAAAAGACTGTAAACACATAAAATGCAAGAAATTAATGCGTAAACCACAGTTTACAAAACAACATAAAGAAGCACGTTTACAGTTTGCTGAAAAAAATTTAAGTTGAAAGAAATGGCAAAATGTAATTTTCAGCGGCGAAAAAAAATTCACACTAAATGAATCGGATGGATATCGATCTTATTTTTACGGTTTCCGGAAAGAACAACACATTTTAAATCATCGACAAACAATTGGTGAAGGAGGTATGACGTGGGCTGGAATTGGCTATTATGGAAACACTGATGCTAACTTTAGAAGTGGTAAAATGAAAGTTCAAGTTACATTAATCCAATTGATGAATGGTTGAAGAAACATGAAGTAAATATTGCGGGTACAAAGCAAGATTTTTCACAGAGAAAAATATTCGAGTTTTACAATAGCCAGCTAGGTCACTAGACTTTAACGTAATTAAAAATTGTTGGTCACAAATATCGAAAGCAGTGTACCTTAAAGGAAACTGAATATATTTGCATGGAAAATTTATTTAAAATTTATTCAAATCGCAGTTTGCGATTATGAAATTGCGGTTATGCATTATGAAATAGCAGTTTCAGAAGCTAAAGGTTGATCAACAAAGTATTAAAGTAATATATTCCTGCAACTACTACATTTTTGAAAGAAGTGTACTATCTTTTTGTTGCACCGATTTTTCGTTACTTATCAATATTATTAAATAAAACTTTCTTTATATAATAAATATCCTAAAACATGTTTATATAATTTGTTATCATTACAATCAAGATAGTACCAACACCAAATTCAATAAAAAATATTTTTCCAAAAGTTAAAAATCTTTAAATTGTTACGTATGCCGAACGTTTCGTTCCCCAATTTTTCCATACCACTTGCGTGCATTAGGAAAACGCCCTGCTACTTATCTACCCTTTGGAATGTAGAGTCAGTTCCCACGAAATGCAGCTGCTCGGTGACTAACGAAGTTCGGAGATTACCAAATATGGTAATGTCTAACGTGCATCCGAATCCTCCCCCACAGATTTTTGGGTATATAAACCCCTTCGTTTCCTTACTCGGGGGATCAGAATCGTACAGTTACGTTTAGAGTCAACATCACGTCTCGTTACGCTGTCCACGGTTCTGACAGTCAGTTGCATTTCGTGAGATCGGGCTACAGTACCCTTTCGTATCAATTTTAAACCATATAGAATCCGGGAACCGGTATAAATTCTATTACGGCCTCTATTGTCAACCGACTTACCCCCGCATCGCCAGTGCGTCAACACCGTGCAAAAATCATTCTTAGGTAATTATAATCATTCTTACAACGCGACATAACTGACACAAGACACGTGTATCTTATTTGTTTGTTAAGAATATATCTAGTTTCATTATTAAATCAGAGTTACTTATCTTCTTTAACCCATCATTATATAAAGCGATTATTGTTAGTTAAACGTTCCCACAATAATATAACCTTACCGCTCGGGTTATATTATATTTAATAATTGAAGTTACGAGGTCAATTAACATATCCTTAATCCAAATACAAATTCTTACAACCTAGTGGCTCCTCGATTACGCATCGAGTTCGTCCACGCAATCTAATACCATCCTAGCGGCTCCCCGATTACGCATTGGGTTCGTCCGCATCCTACAGCTCCCTGATTACGCATCAGGTTCGTCTGTGATTTATCCAACCTCCCAGCAGCTCCTCGATTACGCATCGAGTTCGTCTGCGTTTGTTCCAACCTCCTAGCAGCTCCCCGATTTCGCATTGGGTTTGTCTGCGTCGTTATCAACCATCCTAGTGACTCCCCGATTACGCATCGGGTTCGTTCACGACATTACACCCTCCTACGGCTCCCTGGTTTCGCATCAGGTTCGTCCTCGTTATCAACTATCCTAGCGGCTCCCCGATTTTGCATCGGGTTCGTCCGTGCACCTCACTAACAAATTGATACCATATTCCATACTCTCTCTTGCACTCGCAGGCCACGCGCGCTGCACGGCCCTGGCTCGTAACAAAATCGTGAAAATGCAAGCTACTGACTCACAATAAAATTCATTACCTCGTTTTCTTTGATGTCTTGGTGAGATGGAACCCAACATAGGGTTATTTGTTTACCGTTATTGATGGGATCCGTATAGGTATAATGGATGTTTAGAATGACTTCATGGTTAGTTCCGCAATTTACATTTGCTATTGCCATGAGTACACTCATTGAGTCGGTGAAAATGATGGAAGGTTGGACATTGTGGTTTCTTATGTGGTTAAGAGCTTCAAGAACTGCCCAGGCTTCTGCTGTAAAAATGGATGAGGTTATTGGGAGGTGGAATTTCTTTGTCGTGGTGTCGCAGACGATGGCAGCTCGTACTCCCTGGTCAGTCTTTGATGCATCAGTGTATATCGTTTGGTGGTTTGGGTATTTGTTGTATAGTCGTTGGAAGTGAAATCTGTGTTCTATGCTACTTATTTGGTTTTTGGGAAACTTTGCGAGGTCGACGTTGATTTCTGGTGTTTTTAGAATCCAGGGAGCTGCTTTCGTGAATTTACATGAAATAGTTGATGTCGATATAATCACAGTGAAACTATCGTATTTGACCATTCTTCCATAGAATGGACTACGTTACCCAAAACTTCTTCCAAATAATGTCTAGCAACAATATTAGAAGAAAAGACAGGATAATCATGGCCAGGCTTAAAACTGGTCACTGCAAATTCACACACGAATACCTAATTAAGAAAACAGAACCACCAATGTGCACTGTCTGCATGAAAATTATTACAATCAACCACCTACTATTCGAATGCAGAAGATACAACACCCAAAGACAGTATATGTCGGAGGAACCGTTTCATTGGTAATTTCTCTCGGGCGACGAAGCCTCTGTCTCGTTATTCTGTGCATTTCTTTTTTTCCTTAAATCTTTGAACTAAATAAACTAATAATTGTTAACTATCACACAAACACTTTAACAATATGAAAGTATGTACAACGTTAACCGATGAATCCTTTGCAGGAATTCTGTTTCTGATTTCCCCGCACGTCCTGTCCGTCTGGAAACCCTTTCAATTCTATTCTTTTCTTTTTCGAATACTTCTTTTTTTAAACGTTCCGGTAACCAGACAACCAACTCGAGTACCTTCAAAGGCCATATCCAAACGTCAACGCCAACCAGACGCACGTTTGCGTTACCGATGACATTCTTCGCATCGATTGAATTTGAATATCGATTAAAACCAATATAACTTTATTAACACAACGTGAAGTAACATTCAATTTGAGAACAAAAACTTTTTAATGGATTCCGACAATAACATCGACAGAAGTTCTGACGACAAAGAAATACATAGAAAATACCCTAAACTACCTAAAGGACATCATCATTTACCACTGCATATGATTGGACAAAAAAGAAGGAAACAGGTCCTAATCGTCGCTAATTGATGGTCGGTAACCGACATTACCGATTGACGAACGATTGGCGTCGCTGCGTACGCGAGCACCGCGATGCCGATCTGCGCTGAATATTAGGCAGTCGTTAACGAGCTCACAAAGTAACCACATGTAATTTTTTCTTTTAAATATACTATTATATCTCATACAGTGCGTTATATTTTACAACAATTGTGGTAGCAGAGCGTGGTTGTGCGATTCAAAAGTTTTATTAAAGAAGATGGAAAATTCGTTACCACGTGCTCCCCTATTGACCGGTTCAAATTACCTGGTGTGGGCTATGAAAATGGAGGCTATTCTTAGCTTAAAGAAATTGCAAAGCGTGCTACAAGAGGTAAAACCAGAGGACTCAGCCGCAGATAAAGTGAAAGCCGAATGGGAATCAAGAAATCAGCAAGCAGTCGCGTACATTCGGTTACATCTGTCTGACGAGCAAGCCCTACAATATGCAACGGAGATAGACGCACGTAAGTTATGGGAAAAAATAAAAAAGGATTACGCAGGAGCGGCAGAGGATCAAAAAATTGATGCCGGAAACGATTTAAAATATCTACGCATGGGAGATAAAGAAACCGTGGGTGACTATATCGCTCGAGCACGTGGCATCGCAACAAAATGTGCCTCTCTCGAACTGCAAGTAACACCACGGGAGCTCGCTTACTACACGGTTAGAGGCATTAATAATCAATATAAAGATATACGTGAAATTCTGAAAACGCAACGAGACAAATCCATAGAAGAAATTCAGGAAATATTGAAGGAGAAAGAGAAAGAAGTTTCTCGAAGAGACGGTTACAACAAGGACACAAGAGGGGTTGCATATACAGTACGCAAGGAACAGTTGAATTCGAAACGATGTTTTGAATGCGGACGGATCGGACATCTAGCCAGAATATGCTGGTATCGAAGGAGCGAGAAGGATGCAAAGCAGACAGAACACAACCAAAACAAAGGCAAATCAAGGTACGTTCCCAATACCAAATGGAAGGAACACTTTAAGAAAAAGTCGGCTAACAATATTACGAGACAAGGTAACGACGATGATAAGGTATATGCGTTTAATGTAAACGGTTCTGCAAACGAAGGTAATGTACAATGCGTAAATAATACATGGCTGTTCGACAGCGGGGCGTCTAATCATATGGTTAATAATTTAAAATGGTTCAATGGTATTGATTTCCAGTCTGGAGAACTCAGTCAAGCTGGAGAAAATTCTAAGTTAGAGTATAAAGGCGTAGGCACCGTCAAAATGAAAGTACGGCAGGATGCGAACAAGGAAGTTACGATAATTATGAGTGATGTTCTATACGTTCCTAAACTGAGAGAGAATCTACTATCGACGACAACGCTCATGTCGAAAGGCTACACGGTTATACAAAAACAGGATACTATCACTGTATACGACCAACTAGGTAACAAAGTCATATGTGGCGAACTTAACAACAAACGCGTAAAATTTTCAGAAAACCCTTGTATTGATTTGAATTCGGAACAATTATCATGTAATGTAGAGAAAGCGACAAAGAATACCTTTAATGTTTGGCATAAACGTCTAGGGCACATTAATAATCATTACTTATCAAAAATGTGTAAAGAAAAATTAGTCGAGGGTATTGATATGTCTTCTTTTGATCAAAATTTTGTTTGCGATAGCTGCAATGTTGGAAAAATAAATAGGAAACCGCATAAAATAATAACACGAAATCAAAGTAGATTGCCGTTAGAGCTGTTGCATGCAGATGTTTGCGGACCAATGCCAGTTCCTTCGCTGAGTGGATCGCGATACATGATAGTCTTCGTGGATGACTATTCTGGTATGTACTTTACGTACTTCATAAAATACAAAAGCGAAGTATTCGACAAACTCAAGCTATTTAAAGATAAATACGAAAACTTAGTCGGTACAAAAATTAAACGTATAAGGACCGATAATGGGCGCGAGTTTCTGAACAGGGAAGTAGACCATTTTTTAGAAATAAATGGAATAGTACATGAGAAAACAATTCCCTACAACCCAGAAAGCAACGGGAAGTCGGAAAGGTCGAATCGAACAATTCTTGAGCGTGCAAAAATTTTACTACACGATAGTGGGCTAACACTTGAATTCTGAGCGGAGGCAGCTGCATGTAGTAGTCACATCAGCAATATCACGCCTCGGAAAAACAAATCCAAAACTCCGTTCGAATTATTTTTTGGGAGGAAACCTAATATTAATTATTTAAGAGTTTTTGGGTGTGTCGCATATTTTCATATTCCGAAAGAGAAACGTAACAAATTAGATAACAAATGCCTGGTAAAGTCGGAATAATGATAGGTTACTCTAAAGAAAGACGCGGATATAGAATTTATGATCCGGAAAGTAAGCAAGTCATAGAAGAAAGGACCGTCAAGTTTAATGAAATAGATTTAGGGAAAAGATTTATGGAAAAGGGTAATCGCGGAGAAGTAAATAATCATGAATATGATAGGATAGTATTGAACGATGAAACAGAAATGGATACAGTTAGAGAAGAAATAATAAATGAGTACGCGGGTGTTAATGAAAATACGGAAGACAATATTGGTCAAAATATAGGAGAGTTTAACACAGATAGCATAGATTCTAGATTGGGTAGCGAAAAACCGAACATATCGCGAACGGGTCATTCCATGCGAAATCGGACACTTTTCGGAGTACCATGTCGGATTTTGTTCTACTTTGAATATGTTGTAGTCTTTAGTGATATATAAACGTATCTCGAAGGATTTTTAAAAATTTTAAAAATTGTTGGTTTTACATCTGTTTGAAATATAGAGCTCCCTTTTTTTCAATAAATAATAGCTGCTAAAGTAAAGAAGTTATAAAAATGAAATTTTAGGTACTTGTAGCAGACCCATGGGAGTATCAAATAAAAATTATTTCAATTAATAAAAAAATTTTTTTGACTATCTATTTTGCAATTGTTTACAACAAATGTCATTTTTTTATAGCGGGGACATATTTAAAAATCTGAAAAAAATGGGCATATAGTCCTGTTTGTCCCCTTCACGGACCAAGTTTTAAAAATACGGACACTTTAAAATTGGCCTTATAAAAATTAATTGAATGGAACGTTGCGTCGCGTCGTGACATGCTGGCTCGACCGGCCAAGTCGCGCAGTGCCTGCAACCGCCAAGCGGCTATACCTGCTATTGTTATACATAGGGTGTTGGACTGCTGGAAAATGTAACAGTTATTGGACACTCACTCTTTGTCAATGACACTTAGCATTATACACATTTAAGTTGTCAATATTCAATGGGATAGGATGTTCAATGTTCTAATGGGATAGGATATGATGGGATGTGATGGGATTAGGTTCTGGTTAAGAAATAATGGTTGGATTGTACCAATGATCATCTACCGGATTAAATTGTTTGTTATAAAATTACTTACCTCATAACAGCTACAACTTTTGATTTTTCACTGTCTGAATAAATTCGGGCAGTTAAATGCGTTCTTCTTTAGTTGGTGTAAATAAGCGAAAATTGCGTGTTCCACAGATTGTTGTAGCCAGTCCACGCCTTTCCAGCAAGAATTCCGAATGTTCCTTATATTCTTCTGTTGAGCTGAATTGCAAATGTATATTTTTAATATTGGCCGTTGCCCAATCAAATAATTTTTGTGGTGTCGTTATCTGGTCTTCCAACGGTCTTTGTAAACTAGCTTGAGCAGCAAGACGTTTTAAAGAACCACCAATACCATTTCATGCATTTTTGCCATGCGATGTTGCAAAGTAATGCCATTCGGCGTTGATTCCAAAGTCTTCAAAATGGAAATTGAGAATTAATAAATTATATTTATTTTTGTACTGTGATGATGCTCCGTCAGAAAAATATTTGATTTCCTTGATAGTTGTGCCATGTGTTTCCTTCAAAAATTCCACTAATTTCTTCTGGTATAAATGGACTGCAGTGCTGTCATGTTGGAGACAATCCGAAATAATTACAAAGTTTTCATGGTTTAAACAAATATCCACCTGATAATATGCAATGAATGTGTGTATTGTCGCCTGTTTGTTGGACCAATGATAATTTTGGATTTCGTCTTGGATAGCGAAGGAATAATTTTCCGCAAAATCGCCGACGACAACAAATTCATCAGATCCTACATTTTCTTTAGAATATTTAAAAAAGCTGCTTTGACTTCTTGCAATAAAATCGTGAATTTGCAACTTTGGTAATCGGATTTCTAATTCATCTACAAACTGTGTTGCTGTTAAAAATGTACATTTGCAATTCAGCTCAACAGAAGAATATAAGGAACATTCGGAATTCTTGCTGGAAAGGCGTGGACTGGCTACAACAATCTGTGGAACACGCAATTTTCGCTTATTTACACCAACTAAAGAAGAACGCATTTAACTGCCCGAATTTATTCAGACAGTGAAAAATCAACAGTTGTAGCTGTTATGAGGTAAGTAATTTTATAACAAACAATTTAATCCGGTAGATGATCATTGGTACAATCCAACCATTATTTCTTAACCAGAACCTAATCCCATCACATCCCATCATATCCTATCCCATTAGAACATTGAACATCCTATCCCATTGAATATTGACAACTTAAATGTGTATAATGCTAAGTGTCATTGACAAAGAGTGAGTGTCCAATAACTGTTACATTTTCCAGCAGTCCAACACCCTATGTATAACAATAGCAGGTATAGCCGCTTGGCGGTTGCAGGCACTGCGCGACTTGGCCGGTCGAGCCAGCATGTCACGACGCGACGCAGCGTTCCATTCAATTAATTTTTATAAGGCCAATTTTAAAGTGTCCGTATTTTTAAAACTTGGTCCGTGAAGGGGACAAACAGGACTATATGCCCATTTTTTTTCAGATTTTTAAATATGTCCCCGCTATAAAAAAATGACATTTGTTGTAAACAATTGCAAAATAAATAGTCAAAAAAATTTTTTTATTAATTGAAATAATTTGTATTTGATACTCCCATGGGTCTGCTACAAGTACCTAAAATTTCATTTTTATAACTTCTTTACTTTAGCAGCTATTATTTATTGAAAAAAGGGAGCTCTATATTTCAAACAGATGTAAAACCAACAATTTTTAAAATTTTTAAAAATCCTTCGAGATACGTTTACATATCACTAAAGACTACAACATATTCAAAGTAGAACAAAATCCGACATGGTACTCCGAAAAGTGTCCGATTTCGCATGGAATGACCCGAACAAGAGGCAGACCTAAAGGCTCGACTCAAAATGCAACCGAATTTAAAGACGATTTACGTAGAATAGAAGAACTAGAAAGGGACGAACAGGATAACTTACGTAGATCCGAAAGAGTCAAAAACCGAAATCAGGTAAACTTGATTGAAAACGACAAAATACCAACCAGTTATTCCGAAGCGACACAAAGCGTAGATTGTGTCTGTGAAATTAGCACGGCCTTCTATTAATAAATAAAAAATAATTGCAGTTCTGATAGCACTTTTAAGAGTTCTAGAGTTCCTGATACAAATTAGAAATAGTTCTAATTAGAAATAGTAGAACTTTCAAATAAGAAAAAAGTCCGTGCTAACTTCACGTTCCAGCACGGACTTTTTTTCTCTAAAGTACCAATATTTATTAAAAAATTCAATGTTTTTTGGGAGTTCCCGACAGTTCTTGATTAATAATGGGACAATATAAATTTTCAAGTCGATATCTTAAAAAATACCCTGTTTTTAAACAATTTCTCTTCGTCGGCCAGCACGGATCTTTCTCCTCTAAAGTACCAATATTTATTAAAAAATTCAATGTTTTTTGGGAGTTCCCGACAGTTCTTGATTAATAATGGGACAATATAAATTTTCAAGTCGATATCTTAAAAAATACCCTGTTTTTAAACAATTTCTCTTCGTCGGCCAGCACATTTTTCTCGTTGACATTACATAGTCATCTGACCTGCTGAGGTGCCAAATATTTTTCGAAAAATAAAAAAGTGTGCATTATTGGTTGCATATTTGATCTTAATTCGAGTACTTTAATCTTACCTTTATCATATTTATAAATTAAATGTTTTTAATAATAAACATGCAGAAATATTTGCAAAAGAATCTTTTGTCTTTAAATTTTTTTAGTTTTGAAATGTTTGCCACTACTGACAAAATCAGTAGAATGCTACTATTTTATTATTCGAAGTATGTAGCTGGCGGTGCCGAGAAGCAATTGTTTTACAATTGCAACAACCAATTGATTGGACCAATTGGTGCTCTCGACGCCTGATAAGCTTTTACTTATCATTGATTCTTGTTTGTTTGTTTCTTTCGTGTTTGTCTACCTGTGTTTTTGGATTATTTTGTCCAAAATGTAATTAAAATACATTAGGTTCATATAGAAATCTTTAATATCTTACGAAACATTTACATATTGTACTAAATGTGGCGTTATTTTTGTTTTATTACTTGCAATAATTCTCTTATGTTTTAAATCGTCATATTCATACCATTTGTCCTTTGTACGTGCGAAAGTAACATAATGACCGGTTTGGGCAGTACCAAATGAAATATAATTTACTATACCTGCCAAAATGAACATTTTTGTACCAATATTTATAGTCGTGGCTATAGTATCAAGTGTATTTACGATTCTTGTTTCTACTTTATATCTACTATCAGTAATAACAGAGGTGTCTAAAAATAGATGTTCCCAGTATTCAATCTCTGGTGAAATCACTTTTTTACATTTTCGACACGTTATCGTGGAAAATATCGTGTCGTTAATTGCTTCTTGCACATATCCCAGCCCTTTTTTTAAAATTATATCTACATTTAAACATAATTCTATAACATTTCTTTTTTGTATTTTTCCGCATGAACAATTTGATGTAATTGTATAGCTAGGTAGGTCTGTAAGTAAATAATTGCATAAATGTCCTACATTGCAATTAACATCCAATTTTGATATAGTACGCGTTAATGTATGTATTTCTCCACTGAACAATGATAAACTCATCAATATTTTGGCTCTCTCAATATAATGGTTAACATTAATTTTTCCGCTGTCCAATATCGACATTATAAGGGTAATCATGGTATTATTACTACCTTTATTTCGCATTGCTTTTTCATATTTTTCCATACACGTAATGGAATTTGCTATCAAATGCACTATTGCGTCAAAAGCGCAAGTTTGGGAAATTTTTACAATTTTCCCATCAATCTTAACCGCATCGCAATTATTGCCATTTCGCATAACAGGTATATTCTGATCTTTTGTTAATTTCATGTAATCCCATTCAGGGCAATTATCCAAATAGGAAGGTCTACGTCGAGGTTTTGAAGGAAAACTTATTTCTTTAGGAGATTTACGAACGAGGCCTCGCCAGTTTTCACTCGTGTTGTAATCTTGTTCTTGAACGTTTACAACTTCTCTATTGGACATATCTTCTTCTTTACTAGTTTCTATAGTTTCTATTGAACATTCTATAGATCTATCTGCATCTGTCTGTATCGAACTTGCAGAAGAAATGTCATGTATTATATTTTCTACATGTGCACTTTCAATGTCTTTTGGACAAGATGCTAATTTTAGTCTGCCATTAATATATTCTAAGTGCTCATAAACAAATTTGTCGGCTTTCATTGGTAGTTGGCCTTTGAATACACGATTTTTTATTTCTGCAAACTCTGTTTCAACATAGGTAGAAGTAGCAACTTCTGTGTTTATGTTGAAGAAGGTTTGCATAATGCCACTCCAGATGGCCACATACGGCATAAGTCTTGTTTTTATAATTGCCGCAGCATTTGGATTAAAACATGCATTTATTGTAATACCTTCATTACTCATCTTTGCATTTTCTTGGGCACAGTGATATATTTTATTAGTCCATTCTGTCCAGTTACCGATATCTTGTTCGCTCATTTCCTCCGTTTGCTGCATTTCACTACATTCATCGTGTATTTCATTAGTATCACAAATTTCAGGTGGTGGTACTCCTTTTATTATTTTATTTAAGTACCGCAATTGGGATTCAGATGGAAGCACATCTCCATTTTCATCATAACCGATGAATTCGCTTAATGCTATAGTTAATATAGCTTCAAAGAATACCTGTAATTCTTCTAATGAACGCATCTTATATGCCTGGCATAATGCACGCAGGTAAAACTTTTTGACAGGCGATTTATCTTGTTTAAAGCATTTCCACCTTGAGATCATTTTTACAAAGTGGCTTACATCTAATCTGATGTAACAATGCGGACTTAAAATATTATCTGGTCCATTTAATATGTTAAAACATGTGTTTAAGTAATGTTTTAAATCAATGCATCTAGAAAATACTTGGGCAACAGCAATTAAAATCGCCCAACTAAAATCGCTAACCACCATACGTGGAGGTAAATTTCCCATTGAAATTATTTTTTGTAAAAAATATGCAATGTGCATAGATTTATGGTCCGCGGAGATCATTTGAAATACGGGAATGCCACCTTCAGGCGTTGCATACACACATTGATATAAAAATATTGGAGCTCCGCAATTGGAATCTTTTTTTATTATTCCTCCAGTAGCATCAACGGTCATGTATCCATTACATTCCCTATGTCTACTTTTATACAGTAGTTGCTTGCTCACTGGCCCAATATATACAATAAAATGGAACTAATCCAACATTATGAATTGCTCCGTGGAATTTTCCTTGTTTTGAAACAGGGTATTTTTTAAGATATCGACTTGAAAATTTATATTGTCCCATTATTAATCAAGAACTGTCGGGAACTCCCAAAAAACATTGAATTTTTTAATAAATATTGGTACTTTAGAGGAGAAAGATCCGTGCTGGCCGACGAAGAGAAATTGTTTAAAAACAGGGTATTTTTTAAGATATCGACTTGAAAATTTATATTGTCCCATTATTAATCAAGAACTGTCGGGAACTCCCAAAAAACATTGAATTTTTAATAAATATTGGTACTTTAGAGAAAAAAAGTCCGTGCTGGAACGTGAAGTTAGCACGGACTTTTTTCTTATTTAAAACTTCTACTATTTCTAATTAGAACTATTTCTAATTTGTATCAGGAACTCTAGAACTCTTAAAAGTGCTATCAGAACTGCAATTATTTTTTATTTATTAATAGAAGGCCGTGCTAATTTCACAGACACGCGTAGATTGGCGCGAATGGGAAAAGGCGATGTTAAACGAATTAGATTCGATAGAGAAACGATCGGTATGGGAAGTAGTTAACAAGCCTAATAACGTAAAAATTGTTAAAAGTAAGTGGGTATTTACTTTAAAAGATAATAACGATTACAATGCCAGATTTAAAGCACGATTAGTAGCATCCGGATGTAATCAAGTTAAATATCGGGATTATAATGAGTCGTATTCACCAGTGATATCAATGGAGGCGTGGCGTTTGTTGATGTGTCTGACTGCAAAGCTTAATTGGAGTTTTCGACTATTCGATGTAAAGACCGCATATTTATATGGAGACATCGAAGAAACGGTATATCTTACCTTGCCTCCAGGATACGAAAGAAAGTATGGCGAGGGGAAAGTCTTAAGGCTTAAAAGGAGTATCTATGGTCTCCCACAATCAGGAAGGAACTGGTATACCAACTTTAGAAATACTCTCAAAGAGGTAGGATTCAAACAACTAATGTCAGAGAACTGCATATTTTTGTTAAAGCAAAGTAATGATTATATTATTGTGACAATATACGTTGATGACTTTACAGTCTTTTATAACAACGGGAAATTATGCGATACTATACTGTCACAACTTAGGAAATCCTACGAAATCACAGAGACGACGATTACGAATACTTTCCTAAACATAAAAATTGAACGTTTTAAAACAGGGATAGGATTATCTCAAACAAAGTACATGGAAAAATGATTAGTTAAGCACAATATGAATGATTGTAATGTAGCTACTGCGCCTATGGTACCTACCAGGGGAGGATAAAACGTTTGAACCATCAAACGATGGTGTCGACCAAGAGCTGTACCAGGAGATAATCGGGGAGTTATTATATATAGCGGGTCGAACTAGGCCAGACATTGCTTTTGCAGTGTCATATTTGTCACAATATAATAGTCGACCTGAGAGGAGACACCTTACATTAGTCAAGAAGGTGTTACGATATCTGTGTGGTAGGAAAAATAAAACACTCTTTCATAGTACGAATCAAGGCGTTTTGACGGTGTATGCGGATGCGAGCTGGGGAAACGGAGAAGGAGGAAAATCGTTTTCAGGGGGAGCAATATTAATTGACGATTCTATAATTATGTGGCGATCAAATAAACAAAAAACCGTTGGGCTTTCGACATGTGTCACTGAATTGTTCGCATGCTCCGAAGTAGTAAAAGATGTTAATTGGGTTAAGAATGTTTTAACCGAGTTGAGTCTCCAGGTATTTTACTGTAAACCGGTAGTTCTATTTTGCGATAATAAAGCGGCAATCGAATGGATAGGAAGTAATTGCTCGTCAAGTAAAACTCGGCACGTCAACTTAAAATTCCATTTTATACGGGATGAAATAGAAAAAGGAGAGCTTGATGTTAGATATATAGATACTAAGCATATGATTGCCGATTTTTTAACCAAAGCTGTAACGCGAGAAAAACTTTTCTGGACATTAAGCGAGATTAATCTGAGAGATACAGGAATGTAATAGAACTATAAGCGTTAATCTACCAGATTTAAGACGAGTTATATGTAATAGAATTGTAAGGAATGTCGATGCGTTAGATTTATATAAAGATAATGGGGATAGTTTAGTTTAATGTTCGTCACTCGTAGGGGGAGATTGATGGTCGGTAACCAACATTACCGATTGACGAACGATTGGCGTCGCTGCGTACGCGAGCACCGCGATGCCGATCTGCGCTGAATATGTATTAGGCAGTCGTTAACGAGCTCACAAAGTAACCACATGTAATTTTTTCCTTTTAAATATACTATTATATCTCATACAGTGCGTTATATTTTACAACACTAATGACCCGTAGGTCGAATTGAAAAAAAAAAATTTTTTTTGTTGTTTCTCTACACGTTGACAAAGGAAAATTCTGATAAGATTTTTACTGATTGAGCACACCTATACTATATTTGTACAAAATGACAAATTTATTTTGATCAAAATACGTATGTCTACCTTATACCAACAAAATACTTAATGAAGTAAAATCAGTTAACGTTCCATAATAAGTTTCCATAGTTTTTTCACTATTACTCCTCGTAGAGTAATCGTTCTATGCATATTTCAATATTCCCGGCGCGATAGCTGTTCAAAGTGAAATAGAATGGTGATAATAATTTTATATCAAGTTTTATAGCAGTCGTTTTAAAACGTAGACTTTAATCTCTAAATCCATGGTAGTTTCGGTTGCATAACAAATGTTTTAAACTTTCGGGAGTCGTTAGTACTAAATTTTATAGGGCGAGAACCTACTCGCTTTTCAGTGTAAATGGATTTTCCAGCTTTTTGTAAAAGTTTCAACCTTTAAAATAACTACAGGAAGATTATTCAAGACGACTTCTTTCCTTGGAGTTGCAATAATTCAAAGTATAACAACTGTTCCAGCGTTGTGATGTTTATAAGCGACTGTCTACAGGATGTTACAATATTTCGAATTCGAACCTAATTAATTCGTTACTTGTCGTGCAGGTTGATACCAAGCGTCAAGGTATTTTCTCGGTTCAAAGGTAGTTCCCGAATGGTATAGATTACCGCAGGAGTTAATTGAATAAGGATCATGTTAATAGAATTTCGAAACCAGGCGTGTACGATAACGTTGTACGGCTGCACGGGGCGAGAGACATCGCATGGTTGGGGTCAACGACTCGTTGAAATAAACCCCGTTCTCGAATTAACATCGAGCGATTCTTTCGGTTCGCCTCGATTCCTTCGTGTCTTGCAAACTTGCCCGAGACGATGAGCGAACGTCGCGAGATTGTCGTTAAACCGATCGTTGCTTCGCAGACTGCGTCGATTGAATTAACGCCGGCTAAGGGTATCGAATCGATAACCATTTACCGTGGAATTCGATTATAAATCGGTGTTGTTCATCCCTTTGGTGCACTGCTAATGCGTTTCCTATGAAATACCATCCGAACGTTACGTCCACGAAACGATAATAATTCGTTTAGTAAAACATGAATTTTATACGACATCCAAGGATTATTTGGTTAGATCGTTTGTTTCAAAGAAGATTTAATGGATCATAATGCTGAAAAAAGCGAAAATTTTGTTATTATATATTTCATGAGTGAGCATGTTCGTAGGATCGTCGTTTCGCGAGCAGAGAAATCAATAAGATACGTATTTCATAGCCATTCTGGACATTTTTCGATAACATGGACTCAATGTATTACTACTGTCTGCAGTAGTATCTATAATCCACACGGCAGACGCGTTTCTGATACACCGTTCCGTCAGTTTATATCGTGTATTACTTTTTACTTCAACCATCAAGTATACGAAGAAAAACAGGTATCGGAAGAAATTATTTTTAATCAATAATTCCGAATATACGCGTGCTTGAGTTCGAAGTAACTATCCTGTTGTCGACACAATTTTTTAACGTTTTATTTTATTTATAAACATGGTATTTAATTTGACATTCAAATTTTTAAAAAAACTATCTACGAATATCTACCTAATACATAGCGCAATGAAAAATAAAATAATAGCTGTTTCACATTTATTTACGAAATTAAAACAAAGTTAGTTACGTTTGAACGATATTATGATTTATTTGCGCATCAATAAGTGTGGCGTATAAAAAACACTTAGCGTTGTTCGCATGTTTAATATATGCGGTTATATTGTGTGCATCATAATTACTTTGTACGTAGAATAGGAATCATTTGCGTTATTTTTTCTTTGTTGTATCGATTTAACAGGTGGATTTTCATCAATATACATATCATTTTAAATATGTTAGTTAGCAAGAAACGCTATTAACGTATGCTAATTTGATCGACGTTGACTCAAAGAATGAATTAGTGATCTGAACAATAGGTGCGCATGGTAAAGAATTCGTTTAAATTTCACAGCGATGCACAGAGTTTGAAGAATGTTCAATTTCCTCGAGCAATAAAGATAAAACATTAATACGAAGACCATTTTATGATTCCATTTTATACTGCCGTGTCATTACTCGCGAATTTTATACTTTACTACTCTTCTCCGCGTCGATGCAATGTGGGTTGAATCTATATAAGCTTTAATGCCGCCGGAATTCTCTACTATATGGATCTGTTTTTATGATCTCCTTTGGATCTTTCTGATCCCGTCCACAGCAACCTTGAACATTTTTCTACGGCAGCCTTAAATGCAATATTGAAAACGGAGTATTCTGGAATGTTTCATCATTCCTCTCGAGACTCCTATTTAATTATAAGATATGACCCTGTTATTTTATTCTAGTTTCATTTTTCTAGATAATTAATTTTCTTTACTCAATTTTTACGATGATATTAGAGATAAATGCTGTGAAAGGCGGACCAAAAATAACAAATTGATAAAATCGTTTTTGGTTTTAAATTCGAAATTAACAAATCTATCTTTCACAAGATGGGATTCGTGAGAAACTTATTTTAAATTTTACGATAGACTCGAAATGTCGACATTAGATTAGTAAAAAATAAATTGAACAATAAGACCAACAGTTTACGCGTCGTTGTCTGAGATACAATATGCACAGATGTATGAAAAAGAGTAGAATTCGAAAATTCACTAAATAAATATGGGTGAAACTGACCCGATATCTAGTATTTAGGTTAATTCTAGACACTACATATTCAAAATTATAGCTTTCTACGCGAAGATATACATATTGATACAAGACAAAGCAACTTAACCAGGACTATCTTTCCATAATAATTCTTTTTTTAGATGCAACTTAAATACAGATGTATTAGGTGTTCCAGTAAGTTCATGCAGTTTTCATAGCTTAGAAACAGCAGTGTGTTTTAACCCTCCATGTACTGAACTTCGTAGCCTGTGCCGGAGTCATTTATGACCCACACTGATATTTCGCTAACGTAAATATAGTTTCTGTTGCTTGAAATTTCAGTTCACGCATACATTGACGTATACGTTTTCTTTCGACAGAACGTTGTAAAGGAATACGGCCACTTGAAAAATCTTATAAACAAATAAAGAAGACTGTTTTTGTTCTCTTTTCTATCTGTCTTGCTTGCAAACCTATAGCTAAAATTAATTCAGTGAATCGGAGCATCGGCTGAGTACCAAAAGTAGGAAAGGACAACAAATAAAAAACAAAGAGGTCCGTGAAAAACACAATGAGTATGTGGAACGATAGCCCCATCGCATCGGTTGTGACAGTACATACAAGACGTAGGTATACACGTATACAATTATCCCTTCACGACGAGTCACCAGTGACTCCGGCACAGTACACGGAGGTTTAATATCATTTTAATCGCTTTAATCATTCAAACAGTCGTTACATGTATAAATAAAACAAAATTCTAATTTGAAATTGCGATGAGTATAAATATATTTACTATATATTATGCACTGTGCATTAGCCACTATGTGCCCTATTAAAAAGGATGCAAAATTCAATTGAAAGTTTAAAGTTAATATGGTAAGAATAACAGCTTCTTTCTGTTGCATAAAACGAGATAACATATGTATAAAACTTATTCTGTATTCAATTATTATTTATTGACTATTTTTGAACAACTCGAAATTAAATCTCTTGATTTTTGCGAAAACCCGATTAATATTTCTAAAATAAAAGACAGAGTATAAACATTAAAATTTACATAAGTTGCTATTCACTCAGGTTTCGCGAGCGTCGAATCATAAAAGTAACGAGAAGGCGCAAGTTCTCGAAACTCGAGCTATTACATTTCGAGTTTCGAGGCTTCAGGTGTTCTATCTTTAGTCCTTTCGTATTTCCTGGGTTCCAAGGTATAACGTAGCCGTAAAAAGATAGCGACGGCGTCGTTTCGAAACGCTGGCTGTACGTTTGAAACCGTTTGTGACGTTTCAGTTTAATTGCGCGCCTCGTTTGGACTGCGATTTAATGGTGTCTGACTCGCTGGGGATGCACTTCGCCATCTTCGTGCGCCCGTGTCCTGGTGGTACGTGAAAAAAAAAAGAGGAGAACCAGTATCCATAAAATGCACAAAGGAGGATAATTCAGCGATACGGGGAACGCTCGTCGGGTTTGAAATTGTTCCTGCTGCGCCAGCCAAGAGAATCGCGACAATACGACGGTAACGTTTCCATCGTGCTGAGGTCTGCGCCTATGTTTGTCGTCCTTGCTCTTCGTAAATGGACGCGCGTGTTCCTCAAAGGAACGTTTCTCCCTGTAGAAAAAAAAATGTGCTACGCTCGTGCACACGATTTTCTCTGGCAACTTATCAAAGCGCAAGTACTCATTGTGCATGTTCGATGTATCGCGACGTAGCAGGGTGGCTTCGGTGCGTGACTCCAAATCCAACTTCAGGAACTCGCGGAAGAAAGCTTGGAATTGTGCTCCGCGTACAACAAAAACGACTTTTCATTGCGAAATACTTGTATCGTTCTTCTATTCACTGTCTCAGCATTATTTCAACGGGTGTTTATAAAACGTGGTCTACGTCGATGTTTATTTTTCACGTTATCAAAGGAGAGTTGCCTAACGCGTACCTAATCTAAATTGTAACTCTTCAGTTTCTTTGTTGTTACTAGACTGCGGTTGTTTAAGCACCTGGATATTTTTATGAAAAACGGGTAAAGCAGTGGGACCTGGATAGAAATATATTTTGTAATTCGGGGGCTCTAAAAATATACTGTTTTGCATCTTATGCATAATGTATATGTTTTGCATATGTATGTTTAAAAACATATGTAGGAATATATTTCGTATGTTATTTACCGTATGTAGATAGTTATACAGAATTGCTGAGGATGTACATCTACATTTTTCAATAGTCGATAAATGTACGTCATTGGTAAAAAGATAAAATAAAATACTAAAAATACCAATTTTGGGTAATTATTTACTTTAGTGATTCCTCACCGATTTCGATGACCTTGAAATATGTTGTCAAGGTCACTGTTATGTACATTTTTTCTATATACATGTTACCGCCACTCGGCCTTAGTTTCTGAGATTTTTCGCCAAAAAGATCGCTCCCACTACAATGAATTCCGTCTATACGTACGTGCCTGTGGCAGCGTGTGTGTAAGCGTTGAATCGCCGATTGTTTATTGTTTCTATAGATACATCGAGGCAGCCGGCAATGGATGCGTATAACGGGTGTGCTTAAAAACTCGATTGGAGTAAAGAAAGGAGAAAATCTAACCCAGACCTAACCCAAACCTAACTATTCTACCTAGTAACTAATATAATAAATTAGGTCTGGGTTAGAATGTTTTATACCGGCCGCCGTAAGGCGGCCGGCCACGCATTCATTTTCTATTTCAATTTTCTTTATTAATATTATCCGATATTAGCTTGACACAGTATACTCAGAACATCGAACGTTGTTGGTGTGAAACAAGAGCGAATATTCCACGATATGGGACCCGGAAAGAGCATTATGTCGGTTACATAGCTGAGTTCTTGTTTCAACGACAATATGACTTCAATACAAGAATACCTGCATTTTTTGATATAATGGCAGAAATTTTTCCAATTTCTGTTAATAATAACGATAATAGTAATAATAGTAAAGAATAAAGTATAATATTTTATCTCCAACTCAACCAGAGGCTAATTCAGACATAAAATTATTTTTGCAAATATCTCGAAAACAAAGGGCGAGCGGCGGTAACATGTATAAAGAAAAAGTATTCATAACAGTGACCTTGACAACATATTTCAAGGTCATCGAAATCGATGAGGAATCACTAAAGTAAATAATTACCCAATTTTGTTCAAACGGAGTACGTGGATTGAGACAGCACTATTCTATGGCGAACATTTTAAGAATATTAAAAAGGTTACTTGAGGTTTGTTTAAATAATCGTAAATGGTGACATGAACTTATGTGAGGCTTGATAAGAAACTGTATCCAGTTTTATAGTTAACCTTAACAGTAATAAGGGAGAAATCGTAGTTATGATAAAACTAACGTAATAGTCTGTATAGCAAGCGTTGATGCGCCTGACCAGTGTCTTTGATATGCGTTCTTAATAAGAAGTTCGTTTTATAAATATACAATATCCAAAAGGGTCGTGTTTAATTGAGGGCTGAATAATTTAATACCTCCTGTTAAGGATTCTAAACGAACCTTAACATCGCGGGGTTTGTGATACGGACGTGACTTCTTCGCTATTTTTGAGGATTAGGCCTTCAAGACATTTTTACTTGACAAATTAGGATACAATCATTAAGGAACCTCCAAACTCCACACTGGATTTGGAATCTTTGGAGCTCTTTTTTTTTTTTTTATGTAAGGTTTTACGTCGCATCAACATCGTGGTCATTAGCGACGTGTTACTGTGTTGGTCTTAGATTTTGTGGAAGAGGTTGGTTTCGTTAAGAAATTCGATGGTGTTTCTTACATGTTCTTCGGGCGTAAGGGCCGTGTTAGAATTGATTTTATATTTGAGTCGTTGGGTAGAAAGTTTTTGGCAGTCATATAAAATGTGGTGCACTGTAGGGACTTCGCAACAGAAGGGAGGGTCAGTCTTCTTTATGAGGAATTCATGTGTTAGCTTGGAATGGCCAGTTCTCAAACGAGAGAGTACGATTCTTTCTTTCCTACTCATGTGGCTGCAGGGGATATCTTGATAAAAGTTTGTGATTTGGCTATGGATTTTTGATGGTTTCGATTTCCATATGTTGTTCCATTCGTCTTTAATTTTTTCTTTTTCATGATGGATGATTTCTTGAAGTGGGATAGGCGTTGGATGTTGTTCCATTTGGAAGGTGACTGCTTCTTTGGCCCTCGAATCAGCTTGGGTGTTACCAGTTATTCCTTGGTGTGAGGTCACCCATATGATGGTTATCTTTTTGTTGGAAGAGATGAGTTCCGTATACATCATTAAGCTATTTTTAATAATTTCGTTTTGGTTTCTTTTGGCGGTGTTCTTTAAGGCTTGGGTTACGCTCATGGAATCAGTGTAAATTGCGTGGTTTTGAAAATCAGAGGTTTGTATATGTTTAAGTGCGTCGTGTATTGCGTAGGCTTCTGCGGTAAAAATAGATGTTTGAGTAGGTAGATGTTTCTTGATAACGTTATCATTTGTAATAATGGCGTATCCTACTCCTTGTTTGGATTTAGATGCATCAGTGAAAATTTTTTTGCAAGATGTGTATTTTCTGTCTAGTTCTAGGAACTTGGTCTTATGTTCGAGGCTTGATCTGAGGTTCTTGTTGCAGTCGGCTAGAGTAGTGTCTACTTCCGGGGGTTTGGTCTGCCAGGGGGGGATTTTGTCTTGCTTCCGTTCTATAATGCTTGTTTTTTGTATTGTAACTGAGGGGAGGTACTTTTTAATTGTAACATACAGTGGTGATGGCAGGTTTGGTTTTTTTCCGTATAACTCATAATATCTATTGTCGAATATATAGTGATACGTGGGGTTGCTGGGAGTAGATGACATTTTGAGTGCGTATTTTATACTAAGGAATTTTCTTCTGTGCTCCAGTGGCATCTCACCAGCTTCAAATAGCACACCACTGATTGGACATGTGCGATATAGTCCCATGGATAATCGCAGTGCCGCGTTGTGGATGGGGTCAATCATTTTTAGAATATGTGGTTTCGCTGAATTGTATACGGTACAGCCATAATCAATTTTGGATCTGATTAAGCCTTGGTATGTTTTGAGTAGGATTTCTTGGTCGGATGGAGCTCTTCCTTGCTTGAATTGCGATTGACGTATCGTAAACCCGCGGTAGCGAACAGCTGCAGACCACAGTTGTCTCGAGGGCTTTGGCTTTCCCTAAATTGTTTATTTAAAAAGGGGCAGCGTTCTCGCTCACCACTTGCATGGTGTACTTGGACACTGGACAGCAGGGTAGGCGGGAATGTTGCAAAAGGCAAGAAACGCCCTGCCAAGGCGTCGACTTGAAGAATTGGCTTGACCAATCCTCCCACCGGTTAGCGCTACGCGTTTTCGTCACCTTGGTAGGGAGAGCCGAGGTTAGGTTAAGGGTAGCATTACGTTTTGGGATCAGATTAATTTTGACAGAGTTACGCCTTCACAGTTAGTCTCCGCAGCAATCTATTTCTGCGTAACAGAAGCATCGTCTTCTGTGGGTAAAGGGCAAGGTTATCGGGTTTTTTCCCAAACACTAGTTTGGGTGGTCCTTTGAGCATGAGGTCAAGGGTGTAAGGTTAAAGAGCACAGAGTGGCTGTGCAATAAGCAACGACCACGAGCAACATTTGAAACAACACGAACTTTTGTACGTGGCCGAAACACCTCCTATAGAAATTGTTTCACTACATTTGAAATTTTCTAATTGTATAATATTCCTTGAATATTACTCAAAATGGTCGAATTTACATTAACGATAACATTTAAAATATAACAAATTTTATTTTAGAGCTTGTTTTATGATAATTTTGTACTAAAATGTACACGTATAAAATTCGTAAAGATACCCTCTGTTTTGTTATTGACAAAATAACGTAGCAACTTGAACCATTTTGATAAAAAAGTAAACTAATACATTTGTACATTTGTTGTCAGGTTGAAACCGATATTTTATTCATTTATTTTTAACCATAGTGAAAACAAGTTTACGCGATTGAAAAGTATTTAATCATTCGTATTCTGTATTGATTAAAAGTTTTCAGTTTTTAGTAAATAATAAAGTAGTTTACTAAAATTTAGTAACATAGTAGAATCTCGATTGTTGAAAGAAAAACAAAATTCTTGATAATATCTTCACTGCTTATGGTTCATGTTTGACCTCGTAGTTAATGGATTGTCTCTTACCAACAATATGGTTTGTTTCCAACGACGTACTTTCACTTTCGCTTGTTATTAAGTGACCATCCCTTTCACTTGTCAACACAGTATAACAATTGAGTTTCACGTACATGTATCGAAGTTGCATCTAACGAGGTTGCAACTAACGAGCTTCTACAGTAGTTCAGAATTTACGAACAAATTTGCGCTCATGATTGCTGTATTTACCAAAAGGAAAATTGTTTTGCGGATATTTAAAAATTTGTACGTAATGTTTCGTATAATTATTTAATGTAAAATGGTATTATTAATATATATTTTATTAGTCTTTCCGATGTGCTTTTATTAAGTCAACCAATTCTGCTTTTCTGTCAACAGTCATTTCTACCCTAGGAATTTTCTTTGTTAATATTTTTATTATAGTTCCTTATACACTTCTACTATATTCCTTTTATTTTTGCTCTTGTAAATTTATCATTCCATGCTTATCGAAATCTGTTAAATTAAAAAATTCTGATTTATCTATATTTAAAAATTTAACATTAAATATTTTTATTTTAAATAATTTGAACTCTGACACAACAAGTGTATGCATAAAAGCAAGTTGTATATGAAGTGCTACTACTTTTTTGAGAATAATAACTTCCCACGCAATTAAGTGTATGAATAAATATAGAAAATATTTGTGTGAAGTCAGTTTTAACGTTGCCTGCACATTTTTCTTTTCAACGACCTACTTTAGTGTGTATTCAGGGAACTTTTTGCTCAAATGTGGCAGTTACTTTTAATGGAAACATATACAACACGTTATTAAATCGTAGAAGGCAAACTTTTCTTTTACAAAGGTGAGAACACGTGGTAAAACGTTTGCTTCAGTATTTTCGACAAAGTGTAAATTATATACAAAGAGGTAAGCATTCGTATACGACTGCACGTTGGGAGTTTACTAATTAAAAGTTTTTTCAAAGTCATTTAATAACCATTTTAAGCTCTGTATTTTCTCTTTGAATGGTAATTTATAAAACATTTACAAAGGTGTACCTTCGATACAAGTATCATGATAATATATTGTTTCATACCTTCATGATCTTTTTGTCTTTCTGTTATAGCATGAAGTTTTCCATTAAAACGAATCTCAATTGGTCTACTATAATTGTTAATTTGTTAAATTGTTAACTAATTGTGCAACTGAAACTGAATGCCTAAAATTCTGCCTGGGCCAAAACGAATTTTCGTTTACTTTTCTTGTAGCATAGTTGTTTGTTTCAATATTATTTAATTTATTAGTTCAACGGTAAACAACATTTTTTTTCAATTTCAATGGTTCTTCTACATTTGTAGATATCTGTAATTCTGATCATTTTTTACCATAAATTTTATTCTCAATGCTATTTTTTCCAGATTCCTTACAAGTTGTTTTGAAATGTCATCTCCTACTAATTTACAAATTTTATTCTTGTCATTCTAAGGATCAATGGTAGGAACTTATGGGATGCTTGATACTTTTACCACGATCGTTGAATCTGAATTTTTATCACTATTTCAAAGTGTATTGCTTTACACTTCGTAGAACAATAGATAAAGATAAACTTATTCATGAACCGATATTGCTGTCGATGCTTCGAGGTTCAATAAAATCTAACATAAATAAAGATTGTTATATCTTGAGTTGAGTTACAAAAGGTTAAAATGATGTCAATTCTTATCTAAATGTCTCGATAAATTAATTGTGAGGGGGCTGGAGGTTCAAGTGACAAACCTCAATCTACCCCAACAATTATTAAAGTGTTTATTTCGCGGGTGTCGGGGGTGTAGCCACACGTAGGTAAAATCGACACTATAACTGGCTTCGCAAACGCGCGACGTCTTAGCCAGACTGAGGTCTAAAATAGACTGGGGGTCTTTCTTCTCACGTCCCCTGAATATATACAATTTCTTACCCTAATAGCAAAGGTAGAGAAAAAGAGACAGGACAGAAAGACGGAAAAACGAAACTGGAAAATACTCAGTATAGGAAAAGTTTAGCGAAAGCGAGTCATAAAAGTCAAGAGGCTCGCCGGGCCCGGATCAGGGTGGTCCGAGGCCCAGGCGAAACCTTGAGGGAAAACAGACGCCTCGCACGGCTCTGGTCGCCAAGTGTTTAACAGGACGACCAGGCTCGCACGAGACCCTGGGAAAATGGAAAAATAGAAAGCTTAAAACTATCCTTACATTCCATTCCCATTCATACTCTGGCAAGGGCGTAGTGGCTATACAATGGCCGCTACAATTGTAACTAATTGCTTGTTATCACGAGACGAATGAGATATTTATGTGTACTTAAGAAGGTACTCCAGTGTGAAGTGCGTTTTGTTTTAAACTTTCGCAGTAAAATTTACAAGGTTTATTTATATATGTTTTAATGACATTTTACAATTTTTTGAGCGAATGCAAGTTAAAATTGGTGGCATTGTTTACTCTCAAACGTAGTCAAACATAGTCGCTTTTAAAAAAGGTCGTCTCAAGGTGTCTATGATTTCGGCGATTCTGTTTGTTTGAAATGGAGAAACGTGAAAGATTTTTAATTAATACGAATTTGACTATAGGGGGTACTAAAGCAAAAGAAAAAAGTCGATAATTAAAAAAATGGAAACACTTTGAAGTTTGATTATCGATTTTTTTGTTTCTTTTTAATATCGAGGGCCTAAAAAAATAGAAAACGTAACAATTTTTGGTTTATTCTAACATTCTAAAATTTTAGTCTAATTGGTCAAGTAAATTTTGAGATATCATGGACACCGTTCTGGTAAACATACTTTCGAGGAAAATGCTTTTAACCATCACATCCTTTAAACGGCCATAACTTCGTTGATTTTAGAAGTTCAGGCGTAAGGTTTTGTAAACATTTTTTTCAAATTGTATTTTAAAGAAAAATGTAAAAAGAAGAAATCGATTTTTTCAAGGATTCAAACTAGAATGCCTTCTTAAGATGCTTTCATCAAAAGATGGAAACACTGGTGCACTATCTCTTTAAAGTATTCCTAAACATAACGTTATTACTCGGTCGATATTTTATCTGCGAATGCAAATGGGAGATAACGCGGGAATCTGGTGTGCGAAAAGACATTAAGGAAATATCGTGAGAACGAAGAAAGCAACGGTATCGAGGCTGAAGCAAACCGGGTTCCGGGACGCGATTGGTCTGCGCAAGCGTCGACCCTTTTCACTCTCGTTATCTGGTTTTCCCCGTAACCGAGTGTGTGCACCCGGTCTCGAGCGCCGCTTCGTTACGACACGCTGGTGTCCAGAATTTGTCTGAGCAAGTAATATCACCCTCTACTGCGCCTTTGTACACGTAGATGCTTCACAAATTACGCGTACGTGACCGAGAAAACATACTCTGTCGCGTAAGAGTAAATTCCCGCTATGTTTACACGATATAATTTCGTAGGATGGTGGAAATGGTGATAATCTAAACACGTACCAACCTTTTACTAATACTTTTGAAGACTCTTATAAGGAATGCCCACGAAACGTCTTCCTCCCACATTCATGAATGTTGACGAAATTGTTCAAATGTCTGGAGTAGTTGAAAATAAGGGACACGGTATTTATTTTTTGGCTGCTGTTTTTTTAAATTTGCAATGAAAGTTTCAATGTCATAGAGTATTTTGAATTTTTTCAAAACCAATTCTCCAGAGTTAAAATTTGAATATGAATTCTTTATCACTTAAAAAAATCTAAAAAAAGAGGGGAACGTTTCGTCCTAGGCCTGTTATACAAGGTGTTTGGCCACATCTGGGAAAAATTTTAATGGGAGATTCTTGAGGTCAAAATAAGACGAAAATCAAGAATATCAATTTCTCGATTGAGGCTTCGTTAAAATGTTATTGAAACATTAAATTAAAAAATTTCAAATCATTCTGGAAAAATTATTTTCTACTGCATGGGTCAATTACAATCATTTTTAGTCAATAGACATACCCCCGAAATCCTACGCATTTTCGAGAAAAAAATTCATTACTGAAAATATAATGTCTGACCATAACTGTCTGTTACTCTGAAAATTGAAAAGTTTCAAATCATTCTGGAAAAATTATTTTCGGTTGCAGGGGGCAATTACAATCATTTTTGGTGAATAGATATACCCCCGAAATCCTATGCACTTTCGAGAAAAAAATTCAAGTAGATGCTGAAATTTTTCGGCGAAATAAAAAATTTTAATCGTTTTAAAAAAATTAGTTTTAACTAGGTGGTCCAATTACAATCGTTTTTGGTGAATAGACATACCCCCGATATCCTGCGCATTTTCGAGAAAAAAATTCAGTAAGGGGGGAACTTTAAACGTTAATAACTTTTTAACGAATCCTCCATCAACAAATTGGTATTCTTGATTTTCGTCATATTTTGACCTCTAGAATCTCCCATTAAAATTTTTCCCAGGGTTCGGTCGAGTACTTGCGAGAGAGCGTAGCCCTCTGCTGGCGAGTGCGTGAAGTGTCGTCACAATCTAACTTTTATTCTGTATTGCTCAGATTCTGAATCTAATTCTTTATGATTCCCCCTGTCACAATTAATTGTTTTTTGTAAGATACCAATCTGTTAAATAATTAGAATAGCAGAGCATGTAATGGAACTATAATATGCAACTACTTAACATTGGTGTACTTGTTTCAACTTAATTTAAATTACATTTGTAGTTTTCTTTAAGACTATCTATCTCAACAACATCAATTTATCTATTCTCATTGGAACGTGTAATGTAAGAACTTTGTAAAATGGAAGTTCTATTAAAATTATATCAATGGTATTTATTAAAAAGAGTTTTATAACTGTTTCGATCAGTGGTTGGTTTTAATAACTAGGCCGTTATAATGACATTTGTTTCTGCTCTGTGACGAAGAAAACAACATTGCAGGTTCAAATGTAACTGGTTAATGGAATTTGCTAACCTGTCTCTGCAGAGCATTATTTCATAAAATCAGCTTTTATTAACAATCCAGCACGAGTTTCTGCACAGTATTTTGTAAATGAAAATATACAATGGAAAATCTCTACAATTATTTTCGTTGCTTGGTAACCAGTTATAATGTAATGCATATGCATTACGTATGTAAATAAATTTATATAAATGTTTATATATGCATGAGCGTAAATTGACGGATCATTCACGGACCACTTATTAGTGAGGATAAGCTCGCGTGATATTAATCGTGGTATAGAATACATAATTTTACAATGAACTATTGATTGTATCTTGCGTTGTTGTAATTCTATTTTGCCATTTTAATTTCACAGTTTAATTGGGATTTATGAATAAAACGAACGCATTCAACCCTCTTATAACACGGTGTTCTCAAATCACTCTAATTCAAACCACTTGAATAATCTTACTTTTGACGATAGAAAAAATGCATTAAACCAATTTTGCTTGGTTTCCAGATTGGTATGAATTGATATCAATAATTTTTTTCTTGGTGGAGATGCATGTCAATTTCTTTTTTTAAATAGAATTATGTATTTTTGTTAATGGAACGTTTTCAGTAAAAATTCAGAAGTAAACATTAAATGACGAATCAAGGCAATCAACTGTTTATCCATTATTCTTA
Organism: Colletes gigas; assembly: GCF_013123115.1. Taxonomy (NCBI): domain Eukaryota; kingdom Metazoa; phylum Arthropoda; class Insecta; order Hymenoptera; family Colletidae; genus Colletes; species Colletes gigas. The sequence continues at coordinate 194,422 of NW_025106677.1, forward strand.
CATAAATAGTTTAAATTCCAATTAGAGAGTAAAATATTTCACAATTACTAGAGTTAATTGTTCGTTCGAATAAATATTTTTATTCCCTCGCTTTTTTTATTACTACTTTCAATAAATCAGAGTCATCAATTCTAAACACATAGGAAATATTTTACGCGCGGTAAATAGCATATTTTTAAGAATTTCTGACTAGTGGGCCTAACACGCTCCCTCTTCATATTTTTAGGTTAATAAACATTGAAATCAGATTCTAATTTTGTATTTTTTCTTGTGTACACGGGCAGATCGACTAAAAAAAGTAGCTCGCACGTTCGAACAAGTTGAGCAAAGCTGATCTATAGGTTTCGCGTTCTGGCGTTGCTTTTGTTAAAAGGTAAACAAAAACTTCGCGGGCACCGCGCATAATTTACGAAACGAATGCCCCTCGTTTGTAGAAGAATCAGGGAACTGTTCACGGTTTTCCGCTCACGGTTTTCCGCTCACGCTTTTCTCTATTCAAGTTGTTGCGGTCTACCAAAATTCACCTATTTTTAACTAAACTTGGTCGTTTGGACAATTAAAACTACCGACAATACAACTGGTGGCAAAAAAAAAAAACGATTGAGCATTTATGTGGTAAATGGTACACACCATACTGAATAAAAAAACCTTAGTAAACATACAATCAATCTTCGTATAACACGGTACTTCTACGATATGACTTCGCCCAACCGCGAGTTTTTCTCGTCGAATAAATAATCAAGCGGAACAGTTTATGGATAACAATACAATGAGCATACAGGACGAGGTATAGCACAAAAAATACATTTGTCAAATCTTTAGATCAACAAGCGTACTTGTATGGTGTGAAGAAGTGTATGGATCGATTTTTATTAACGAGATGCTTGAAGTTGTTGATTATAACACTTTTTTACCATGATCGGTCACATGACTTTCTTTTTCTTTTTTACGAGACAACGTATTTCTAATTTTTGCATTATATGTATAGAAAAAAAATATTTTTATGAAAGTATATTTTTTCTTAAGTATACATTTTAAAAATTTGTACAACAATATTCAATAATTTTACTCTAAATATGCATACTTAATACTTTAACTTCATACAGAAAATTTACGAACTTTAAAATAAAATTTATGAAATGCCTTTGTAAACGAATATTGCTTCAAGTCGATACAATAGTTAATTCCGGAGAAAATCATTATTTACGAAAAAATGAACATCCTGTATTCAAATTGAAATTCATTATCAATTACATAAACAATTTATGATGCAGATCGTATAATCAACAGGAATTGCCAAAACTTCTTCGTGTGTATAGTGTTAAAGTAAATGTGAAAATAAACGTAGAAGGCAGCATAAATTAGAATGGTTGTTACGTTCATAGGATAGCCGTTGAAAAGCTCTTTAAATATGAAACTTGTTTCAAGTCGATATAAGAAAAGTCGTAAAGTTAAATGACGCTAAAATAGCATTGTATGTTAGAAATTCTAAACGAAATTTGAAAAACCGATCGTGATAGGTTTAGTGTTAAAGAACGTTGTTTACTCTGGCGAAGAAGGAACAATGGCACAAACTCTAGTTACACCATCGAAAGGGGTAATGTAGGCTGCCAACTCAAACTAGTAGAAAGTATCCAGAATGTAAATTAGTGTTTCGCCAAACGACGAACGACGAACTCTCTCACCGCGTTAATTTACTAGCGCGGTTCTCGTTTGCGGAAACACGATCCCAAATCTAGTATTGCAACAGAAATGGACTCAACGATGAATCCTCAGTGCTTTTACTCGCCGGGAATGAACATTGTTGTTGCATTAAGCGCGGTAATGAACCTGGTATTTCTAGCGACGCTATAGTACGAGGATGAAACGTCTTGGTTTCGCCACCTCTATCCTCACCTAATGCGATAAAACCATTTTGGTGCTACGGAATCGAGTTACGTAGAAACGACGAAGAAGACAGTAAAGGTTTTTAACAAAGTTCCTTGAGGTAAACGATGGTTTGTATAATACAAAGGTGGTTTTGACCAACTTTAGTGGTTCTCTTTATACACAATGAAGATAATTTACACGAAAAGATGGCTACGCTAAGAAATTCGAAACTGTTTAGAGCAGTGTTCCTGAAACTTTATCTTCGTTCGCGACTTACGACGGACGTTCGAAAGTACCAATACATTATTAATTTTGAAAAATGTACAGTGGCTCACGGAAAATTTATTCGTCTTTCTTGAATGCACTATAAAGGGTCACTCTAAAAGCTGTCCATCTGTTTTTATTTATAAAACTTAAAATATTAACATAAAAAATATATGCAAGTAATATTTTGCTGAATGTCCTTTACTATTTTCTACAGCTTTCAATCTATTACACATTCCATCAACGTTTCTTAAGTTTTGTTTATGCGTAATGTTGTCGAACTCTAGTTTTTAATTCGTCCTATACAGGGTATTTCACCTAACTTGACCACCTTAAATATATCGCTTATTTTGTATGATAGAAAAAAATGTCAAGGGGAGAAAGTATTCTGTTCGAAGGCGCCAATACGGTGATGGATCGAATTTTTTTTTCAAGGTCATTTTTTTCGAGATTTCAAGGTCATCGTATTTTTTTTAAATGGGACCACATATTTTCGCTACAACAGTCTTATAGCTTATAAAAAGACGAATCCAACGATGTGCGATATGTTGACCTTCACGTGACCTTTAGCAAAGGAATTATGAAATGTTTGTCAATAACTTCAGTACGCGTTCGGAGACGGTAAATGAAGGAATTTCAATTTCATTGAAACAGTGTACCGTGTAATTGTCTCTGGTGCTTATAAATAGATATTCATATTCTCCTTTCAACGGTTGAAGTATGTTTACAAGCATTATTATTGTAAGAGGGGAATGACCGAAGCGGGTCAATAGCGCGTTGTCAAAAAGCCGCGACGTACACAACAAGTTGCGGTATCGATAGCAGTGTAATAAGATTCTCCATCATGTACACTACAGCAGAAAAAGTGGAAATGATTTTAATCTACGGAGAAGCAGGAAGGAACTCAACGTATGCACAACGGTTGTATGAAGAAAGACATCCTGATCGTCGCGTTCCTTCCAGACGACATTTTGACCGCATAGTAAAATTATTTACTGAATCAGGCAGTGTCGTTTTACGTAAACGTAATCGTACTAAAATTGAAACTAACGAAGAAGCTGAAATCGTAGTTTTAGCTGCAGTACAAGCAAACCCGCATATCAGCTGCTCACAGATTGCGTCCGAGTCTGCCATGTCTCGTACAAGCGTGTGGCGAATTTTGAATCGCAACCAGTTCCATCCATATCATGTTTCGTTGCATCAAGCACTTGATGATAGCGATTTTGAAAAACGACGTGTCTTCTGCAACTGGGCATTGAATCAAGTGCAGAACCATAACCAAAATTTTTTTGATTATGTATTATTTACCGATGAGGCCACATTCACGAATAACGGGCAAATAAATAAGTACAATATGCACTATTGGTCTGCGGAAAACCCACATTGGCTGAGGCAAATTCAGAATCAGCGTCCATGGAGTGTGAATGTGTGGTGCGGTATAATCAACCACCGAGTTATTGGCCCATTCTTTATCGAAGGAACATTAAATGGTCGAAAGTATGAAGATTTTTTAACAAATGAATTATTCATATTGCTAGAAGAAGTTCCATTACAATATCGGTCAAGGATGTGGTATCAACATGACGGCTGTCCAGCTCATAATGCACTCGTCGCACGCAATGTATTAAACAGAATTTTTCCCCATCGTTGGATAGAACGTGGTGCACGAATTTGTTGGCCAGCTCGATCGCCGGATCTTACGCCACTTGATTTCTTTCTGTGGAGGCACCTAAAAAATACAGTTTACAATGATATTCCCACAACAGCAGAAAACATGCGACAAAGGATTCTACATGCATGTAGATCAATTACTGTAGAACAACCGAAAAATGTTCAGCAAGAATTTATTTACCGCCTCCAAAAATGTATCCAGGTTCATGGTGCACATTTTGAACACCTTCTAAAATAAACATTTAATTTAAGACTGTTTCAATGAAATTGAAATTCCTTCATTTACCGTCTCCAAACGCGTACTGAAGTTACTGACAAACATTTCATAATTCCTTTGCTAAAGGTCACGTGAAGGTCAACATATCGCACATCGTTGGATTCGTCTTTTTATAAGCTATAAGACTGTTGTAGCGAAAATATGTGGTCCCATTTAAAAAAAATACGATGACCTTGAAATCTCGAAAAAAATGACCTTGAAAAAAAAATTCGATCCATCACCGTATTGGCGCCTTCGAACAGAATACTTTCTCCCCTTGACATTTTTTTCTATCATACAAAATAAGCGATATATTTAAGGTGGTCAAGTTAGGTGAAATACCCTGTATACAACGTGTTCGGCTATCCCTGTGAAAAATTTTAATGGGGGATTCTAGAGGTTAAAATAAGACAAAAATCAAGAATAACTATTTGTTGATTGAGGCTTCGTTAAAAAGTTATTAACGTTTAAATTTCCGCATGTAGAACGGCAATCTGTGAACAGCTGACGTAGCGACAGCCATACAGTTTTGTGAGTGAGAACCACTATCACGCGTGCGCAGCTGTTTGCAGATTGCCGTTCTACACGCGGAACTTTAAACTTAATAACTTTTTAACGAAGTCTCAATCAACAAATTGGCATTCTTGATTTTCGTTTTATTTTGGCCTACAGAATTCCCCATTAAAATTTTTCCCAGGGGTGGCCGAACACCCTGTATAAATTGTTCTTAAAGTTAAAGAAACTGTGAATGTGGTTTATTTATGATGACCATACACACAGTTGAGTGCTAGATTTAATAAAAAGAAGAAAACAAAACGAAAAGGAAGAGTTAAAACATTGTTAGCTCTAGTTAAAAATAAAGATAAAGTAGAAGAAAATGGCCAAACACCCTGTATTTTCTGTTATATTTAAATCCCGAGACTGAGGTGGTGTTTTAATGACTTTAGGACAATTATACAGTAACTATTGTCCGAAAGTGCACAATTTTTCACGCACTTTCCTTAAAATATGTTTTTAAATATTCATATATATTCATTTATCAATAATAAAATACAATTGTACAAGCTTTTACATTCCAATCTGGAATTTTTTGTGAAATTATTTAAAGGCTAGTTTGACAGTGTCATTGTTTCTAAAATTGTTAGAGGTTCGAAGAGAGGATGTGGTGAAACTCTCTATCTGACATCCGTCATCTATCTGTATTCACATAATTCTTCATTCCTGATGACGCATAGGCGCCTTGAAAAATGACTCGTCTTCTAGCCTTTCATTGCTTTTCTTAAATCGTATGATTTATTTTTCTAATGTCTTTCATTCATTGAATTTTCCTCGCAACATTAAAAGTTGATTTTGTTGTAGCTGCAGGCTGAATTATCAAGTTTAAACTCGTGAAGCAAAAAGGCATGCATTTTTAGTTTTTTTCTAAGATATAAACAAGTTTCGTTTACATTGAATTTTTTTGAGTATTCCCTGTCGATATTGTTTTTTGTTAGAAATATAAATAACGTAGTATAGCATACTGTCCTAATATTGAGGACAGCGTGTGTTGTAGCAAATCAATCCGAGTTTAACGTTTCATAATTAAGGTAGTATTACAAGGATGGCTTATTCTGATTTCGAATGTGGAAGGTCGATGTTTCTATTGGGAGACCGTTCCTTGGAGACAATGTCTTGCCAAGAAACTGGATCCTTAACAATTAACCGAGGTCAAAGCAGATATGTTTGGACTCGGATTGTCATTATTAGCTAAGTCGATGCACGAGTATATCGCGTAACGTAGGTCGTGTAGAAGAAATATCGAGCAAGTATGATTGTCGAGAATCTAAAATGACAATTTTTGGAAAGTATTAGATGAAGTGAGTGAGTGAGTGAGTTAGGCTCTTTGAGGGCTTTTTCAACTTTTTTGGATGAAACAATTTTAGGAAAATGTCCTCGATCGTGCAGACTTCATTGTTGCTTTTCATTTTTAAATATGGCTAGAAATATCACTTATCAAAAATTAATGAAATTATTTTACTATTATTTGTATGCGTTATAAATTGTGGTAAATACTAAACTAAGAAAATTTTGCGATAAATGTATCGTGCCTACGCAAAAAGAAGGCTAGAGTGGGGATGTCAACACAGCCTAGCCTTCTTTTCGTGTAAGCACAGTACGTATCGTTTGTTTACTACATCGAGTACACTAATGCCTAGGATAATGGCCTACTTTCGGGAATAAAACTGGCCAAAGTTGAAGGGAGATAGATTTTCCAGGAAATTTCTCCTTTTTTCAGAAAGTGAGATAGAGATGCATAAACATGGTACATCGATATCTCACAGATTTAAAAATATGAACATACTTGACCACCGAGACAAGTGGGAAACCAGTTCCAAGAACTGATGAGGACAACAAAACGTCCAATTTTCAAGAGAAAATTCGGATCAGTTTCCTAAGCATCGCTGTACTATCGACCATCAAAGTCACATGACGTGACACGCACGTCATTTCAACGCAGAGGTTTAATCAACGCCAACAATATATCAGTTCCTGCATAATTTTTTGTGAAGAAAATGGGATATAAATTACAATAGCTACGTTTCACCTCGCAATCAGTATTTCAATTATTGGTTATCAGCTTAGGAAATTTGCTTTTCGTCGCGCTTGAACGTCAAGGGACCGAGCAGAAAGCCTCTATCTATAGCTCTATCTAGGCAGGTCCCTAGAGTGTACGACAAAATGCAAAATTATTCTCGTGTTACGCGTTTCGGTGAACTAGATACAAGACCGTACGGATACAAGGATTATATAATTCGCACGGGTCTGGACAGACACTATTTTGGCCCTCCGTGTCACGTTTACAAGTTGTATCGGTCCCCTATACAGAGTGTTCGGCCAACCTTAGGAAAAATTTTAATGGGAAATTGTACAGGCCAAAATAAAACGAAAAACAAGAATATCAATTTCTCGATTCAGGCTTCGTTAAAAAGTTATTAAAAAATTTCCAATCATTCTGGAAAAATTATTTTTGGTTGTGGGGTCAATTACAATCATTTTTGGTGAATAGTCATATCCCCGAAATCCTACGCATTTTTGAGAAAAAAATTCAGTACGGGGCGGAACTTTGAATGTTAATAACTTTTTAACGAAGCCTCAATCAACAAATTGATATTCTTGATTTTCGTCTTATTTTGGCCTCTAAAATCTCCCATTAAAATTCTTTCCAAGGGTGATCGAAAACCCTGTATAGAGTAAAGGTCAATTACTATTATCCTAAACAGTTTCATGTAAAATATTGAATGAACCTTAGAAAATTACATGCCAGAAGAAAACAATGGGTACCAATTTCGAGTGAATCGGATAAATACTTTCTGAGATCTATCGGATGTCAGCTGACAACATTCTACCAAACATATCGGTAAAATAATTAAAATCATTAAAATAACAATTGTAACGAGCTGCGAAAGTGAACTGGTGATTTACGTCAAGTGTTGCAATTCTACTTAATTTACGCAATGTGCTAGCTAAAAAAAATTTTTAAATACACAAAGATAAAATAAAATGAAAATACTCCATGAACCAGTTAGCCATTCCATTAAAGTGCATAATAATCTCAAAAAATGCATGATAACGTGGCTTATAAATTTGCATGTTATAGCATTCTTGTCATTTTGAATCACAATGAAAATTACTGCTATAGCATTCACGTTTGCAAACGCGCTAAGGTAATAAATAGACTGCGGATCTTCATACAAATTCATATTATTATTAATAAAATTAATGAAATTGGAGCTTTGTAGAGGGATGTCTCAACCCCTAGATATAATAATTCGTACCTTACTTTAAGTATTTCTTATATTCTTGCATATTAACTGAATTCTGTAATTTTTTGAAAATTAAAATTTCCCATAAATGCATAAATATCCGCAGTCTAGTAATAAATCTTGCACGACAATAAAGGTAAGATGTTGCTTAACACGAGCTGAAATGATCTTGTTATGCTACTTAATAGTTACCCCAGGAAACAGATTCAAAATTCACCTGATTTCATAAGCTGCCTGAATGGAGCACAGTAATGATTCTTAAAATGAACATGTGATTCGAAAATTGAACATTTCTATCCTTCCCAACTGGGAGGGATCCTCCTTAGAGCCAGTAGTGAACCAGCTACCAAACATATCGGTAGTAGACGTTATATAACTTTTATAAACTAAAGTAATAAATCTTGTACAATAATAAAGACAAGATGTTGCTTAACACGAGCTGAAAAGATCTTGTTACGCTATTTAATAGTTACCACAGGAAACAGACTTAAAATTCATCTGCTTTTATAAACTGCCTGAGTGGAGTACAGTAATGATTCTTAAAATGAACACGTGATTCGAAAATTTAACATTTCTGTCCCTTTCAACTGGGGGATCCCCCTTGAAGTTAGTGACAAAAACATTTAAAACACCATACGAGCTGACGATTTGTATAAAAAACAATGCTTTTTATCTCATTCGCTCTCACTCTCTTTTTTTTGGTTGTCAACTACGACCAAAGATGAAATCAGCAAAAGATAAAGGCGACTCAAGGATATCGCTGTAACATCTGCTGGTGTCGAATTTCGGCGCTGTACGAAAGATGAATGCGCCAATTCCGGAGCGATGTTCATTTTAAGAATCATTACTATATCTCGGAAACGAAGCTTCGAATGGAAAAATGTTACTCTTGATTTTCGATTTGTTTTTTCATGTAGAATCACCTTGTTCTCAGTTGAACCCTGTATTATTGTACAGCACTGTTATCAGCGTCTTCGTTCGAAAGAAGGGGGCAAGATACCGGCGGGAATGTTCGATCCAAGTGAAATTTTCTATGGAAACGACGTTTCGCGATCCTCCGAAAACAAGTGGACGCGCAAAGAGTGGAAGAAATAAAATCAGTCGGTCTGTGGCTTTTGACTCGTGGACCGATGAAAGGCATGGGAGGACAGAGAGCATACTGGCAGAGAGTAACGTGGAAACGCCGGAGAAACCCGGTACAAGGTAAATCGATACGGACCACGCAGCAGCCAAGGCTGACGGCCCTTTCGTTCCGTCGTCTCTACTTTCCTCTCCTCTTCCTGTTTCCTCGCACCCCTATCGTTTCTCTCTTTCCACAGTTTCTATCAGCACAGTGTCCCTTGCGCGCAGATTATGGTGCTCGCTCCTAGCGATGGGAATGGAGCACCACTCGTCCCACAAACTTTCCCATCGCGGTTGCTGCCCCCTTTTTCCATCGACTCGCGGACCCTGAAGCTCCGTCAGATCGTCACCGTTGCATGGATTTCCGCGACGATGGAAATAGAGCAAGCCACGTCGAGCAAAGTTTCTTCCGTCGGCTCGCGGACATCGGAATTCCGCGGGGAGAACCGATCGAGACTATTCGAGACACCGAGGGAGACAAGAATGCACGCCAAGTCGACGGAAGTTTGAAACGGCAGGAAGAAAGTGAGAACGTCTTGTTACGCGGAATTTCAGAGACAGAATAATCGAGATACGCGAGACGGATATGCACGGAAGTCGAATCATCGTATTACTGGGCTACGGATTATGAGATATCTAGTGCTTAATAAATCAAACGCGGAGGTCGAGTTACGAGTTATCTCGGTTTTCCACTTCGTTGTAATCGTATACAACGATTCGATGAATTTGAGAATTTACGTTTATCATGATGGAAAATGTGATTCTTTTTTGCGTATTCTGAAGAGATTTAACCCTTGGTTGTCACATCGAATCATCTAGACCTGGTTCAATTTTCAAAAATGACAGTAATCGTATAAAGAGTAATGGTAGAAATTGCCCTTTGGACCTGACTGACAATGAAAGTTTTTTATAAGATATGCTTCTACAGGCCTCAGGGAGTCCGAAATGTGTAATTATTTAACCTAAAAATTATACAAAATAAACGAAGTTCAGTTGAATTAGCAGATACAGTAGACTGTGGTGTCAATTCGAAAGAAACGTTAATTTTAAAATTCGTAATTTTGATATTATAATAATTGACATTATAGTCCTCTAATTATACGAGAATACAAATACAGATAGACAATTCCAAAAATATAAATATAAAGACTAATCGAATTTTATTAATCAATATTGTGCTTAACTTTAAAGATATAGATTACGACGTTTAGCATTAAGTGTATGATTTTAGAACTACTAACAAATAAATGGTGTTTTTTACTATTGACAATAACTAAGCATTTAACTAAAACATTTTGACGACTATTATGACAAATAAATTGCGTGTACAGTGTTTCATTTTGAAAATAGATATGAAATATCGTATGTACAAAATTTGCTATTACTGTCGGAGTTTCTTTTCTAAAAAATCCTAGGATTGCAAATTCTAATTCTAATTTTTGCTGATATTGTAATGTTACACACGTATTTTCGATGATATAAATTACAATTGTCTGTTTCTAACGTTGCCAACAAAGTTTCGCAATCGTTTTGAAATGTTTACCGTTGTGGCCTTTTTTTTTTCGCCAGCTTGTCGACAGAAACTTTCATTACGGAATACTGTGTTTCGTAATGTTACTTTTTCACGGTACTCGTGCACCCATAATCGTTACGTAAGTTTTATTCAAGGAAAGAATTTTTTCCTCGCGTTTGGTTCGCCGAACGTCTTATTTTTAAACGCTTTTCTTCAAATCATAATATGTGTTCCAAATTTTAAATCGCTCGTATCTCGAGAAAGAAACATCTTAGAAGCAGAAATTTTGCACATAGGGTAACTTTGTCAATTGCTAGTTTTTTAAGGTGCTATGAAAGTTCACCTTATGCATTTTATTCTTAATATATTATTTTCTAAATATTTTGTGTGCCATTAAATTCGTTCAAGTTTGCACTTTTGAAATATGTTATACTTGTTTTAATGATATAGTCATTTCTATTTGATATATTTAAAAATACGCAAAAGTGTTATTTTTATCAGTAGTCGGCCGGTGATGCTGTAATTTCAAGTTTTCATATACCGGTAGTAAATCACTATAAATATTGCAAATATGTAGATAATTAAAACTGTCTGTCTATATTATCACAAAATAAAATAGGAATGTTTATCTCTGTGTACAGAAAAGATATAAAAAGAGTAAAACAAATTACAATTAATGAAATGAATATAAAATAACTATTTTATGCAAAACAAATTACAATTAATGAAACGAATACAAAACAATTATTTTACACAAAACAAAACAAAAAAGTTTGATTAAATTCTTGAATACTGATTCCATTACGAATAGCTTGCATTGCATTTCGTATTAAATTTTTCGAATATTTATAAATAGTTTTTTTATTTGCCATAGATAGATATTTATTATATTACACGGCTGTTTACAAAACTCCTACAAACGATTTACAGGGGGTTCGGCCACCCATGGGAAAAATTGTAATGGGATATTCTAGAGGCCAAAATAAGACGAAAAAATTGAATTAAAAAATTTCAAATCATTCTGAAAAAATTATTTTTTATTGCGGGGCTCAGTTACAATCATTTTTGGTGAATGCACATACCCCTGAAATCCTATCCACTTTCGAGAAAAAAATTCGATTATGCTAAAATTTTTTGACGAAAAAGAAATTTCAAATCGTTCTAAAAAAATTATTTTTAGCTAGAGGGGTCAAGTACAATCATTTTTGGTGAATAGACATACCCTCTATATCCTATCCAGTTTTGAGAAAAAAATTCAATAAGTGGATAAATTTTTCAATGAAATTAAAAGTTTCAAATCGTTCTAAAAAAATTATTTTCAGTTGCAGGGGACAATTACAATAGTTTTTGGTGAATAGACATACCAGCGACATCCTACCCACTTTGGAGAAAAAAATTCAGTACAGGTGGAACTTTAAACGTTTATAACTTTTTAACAAAGCCTCTATCAATAATTTAGTATTCCTTATTTTTGTTTTATTTTGACCTCTAGAATCTCCCATTAAAATTTTTCCCGCGGTTGGCTGAACATCCTGTATAAAAAGAATTTTAAACAAAAACTAATGAAATATAAAAAGGAATAAAAGAATGAAATAGTGCTAAAAAATTTGAAAACATTTTTATTTAAAATTTTAAATACTTTAATTATTAACGAGTATTAGCAAAGTTACCATATCCTTGGCTTGGTTGAGAATTTACGCTTTCATGTATTTTTAATGAAGCATTAGCTGTAGATGGGTTTTTTTATGTCGAAAACCATCAACCATATTGATTTCCCGTTTGTTTTGTTTCTATCGAGAACCAGCCATTCGAAATAGATTGTATTTTACACAAAACATTTACTCTTGCAACGTGAACAAAAACGTGATTGATTTAAAGATTTGGAAAATATAAAATAAAATATCAATTTACACACTTTTATCTGCGTTTAAACGCAAAAATGAAAACTTATTTTTAATAACCTTATTTCATTGAAAAGTAAAAAATAAATTGTATGTACACAGACTATATCTATAATAATGATCACCTATTGTATCCACTGTAAATGCGCAACAGTAAAATAATAGTAATCGAAAATGAACGAGTAAAGATGTCGTATGTATTTTAACAAACGAAACTTATCTAAAACTTTATTTGATAGATGGTCTTTTATATCATTTTGATACATACGGTAAATAATACGTATAAAGTTTCACAAAATCTATTTTTTACTTCAAAGCACAAAAAATAATTAACAGTTGGTTCCACGAAATTTATTGTCTGCGTTCGAGCACGAATAGAAGCGTGTAAATTGGACAGTTTGTTTTTACGGCCTTTTTTCTGTGTTATTTTTTCCTTGCGGCACGCGCGGTTTCGTAAATAACACTGTCGCACGAACAAACTGCCGTTTTATCGCAACCATTCGGTAGTCCAGACAAAACCACGTGGAAAATCGTTAATCCGATGCGCAAGTGGTACTTCCGGTTGATCTAACCGCTTGAAAGGGCCGAACTCCGTCCATTGTGAACAACACTGCGGACAGTTCAATCTACTTTGCACCATTCACCGCGAATGCTGTCCGGGTCAAAGTTCAGACGTCACATTTTCACTGCGTCGAGACCCTCAAAACGCGTTTGCTCAAGACACGCTGATGTACAGGATTTATTGTTAATAGGACAGCAATAGGAGATGCACAGTGATCGAAAGTGTAGCCATAGATAACGAAAAACAGAATAAAACTTTATTATGATGTTACGAGCGCGAGATCCTATGTTCGGTCGAGGACAGTACTCGACCGGTGGTTTTAAGTATGGTTAGGAAAGAGAAAGGAGTTCCAGTCGAATCAAGGGCTCTATACCCTGGGAGCCACGGGGTTAGATTTATAAGGAAAATGTATGGTTTCACGGACGAACCAGGGGCTCTATACCCTGGGAGCCGCTAGAAGGAGTGGACGAACCAGGGGCTTTATACCCTGGAAGCCACGTAGGTTTTTAGGATGTTTTAGGATCTTGCCCTGTCGTGATGGTACACCTTGAGCGGTGAAGGTGTACCGGGTTCGTGAGATACCCCTAGTCTTACTGTTAATAGGGTTCAGGGTTGTATTAAGTGAATAATGCAAGTGAGGATAACTACTTGAATATATTCTAGTCGATGTTCAAGTACAATGGCCAATTAACAGAACTAGTACTATTGCTAGATTGCCTTGACGGCGAAAGTTCTATGTCGGCTTTTACGCGGCGCGTTTGCGGGAGCTACTTCTCAATTAGTCTAATGGACACTCACTAATAAAACCGCTAAGGTAGATACGTTGCTTGATGGGGATTATAGCCCGATCTTGCCTCGAGTGTCAAAGTAACGTTCTGTCGAGAGTTTTAGAAAAACTGAGCTCTTCGAGTAAGAAAACGCGGTCCTTATACAAAAGCCACCAACCATATTCCCGTTTGTTTTGTTTCTATTGAGGACCAGCCATTCGAAATAAATTGTATTTTAAACAAAACATTTGCTCTTGTAACATAAACAAAAACGTGATAGATTTAAAGTATATTTTACAACGTGCACATGAGACTACCCCCTTAATTTTTCCACTAAACGATTGCGAGTTCTGTTGATCGAAGTACACGCAAAGTTAAACAAGAATTTTTACAATAAATTTTAATAATTTCAACGCGTCGAACAACCGTTTATCCACGATAACTTGCAAAAGACTGTCGAATGCAAATGTCACTCGAACAAGCGGATAACAATCGTGGCGGCGATAACAATCAAAACTTCTATCGCTCTTATTGGAAAACTCTATATAACGAAGTAAAAACGGCCCGTTGTTCTTGCAACCGTATTTATCGTCGCACGTATAGCATAAAAGTTGCGCAAGCCTTTTGATTCGAACGCTGCTTATTCGGCCTGAAGTACCAAGGCGCAACCCCTCCAAATCCTCCCCTAACCACGCGCAGCGTTCCTTCTTCCTCGTTCCGTCTTTGTTTTACCCGCATTTCTTCGTCAGGGCTTGTTCCCTTATCTCCGCCACAATGGCCCTTGCTCTTTTTCACTGCGCGTGGCCTTGAGCTATACGTTCCAAGTCACTTGAGATCGATTCGAAAACGACGAAATCGAAAGCGAAACCTCGACCGAGGGGTACGGGAGAGAACTGCACGTCCCGTGGCACGAAGTCACGGCAGACTATGAAATTCTGTTTGACGAACGTTCTTCTTGTTAGCGAGCACTCGAGTGCGCCGTACTAAATTGACCCGTAACTCTCTGACACTAATTGGGAGATTCGAAACGTGCAGCGGGACTTGCTCGGTTCAACGAAGTTTTAGCTTCGCTGTCAGCGAACCGGTCCGTTGGAGACGGTTGTCCCGCCGTTTAGTAATTGTGACGACAAAATGGCATCCCTATCATAATTTCAGGTTTGTTTGACCCCCCTCGAATCCGAAATTACGTAAATAGCCTTGTTGTTAATGTTTTTATGTTTCATACTTCGTGACTGTGTTTCGTAGTAATTATTGCATACATCGCATCGTCTAACAAAATTAACAGCAACATTTTCAGTATAAATATAAAAATAATTATATTACATAATAATATTATATAATATAATATAATTATGTTTATCTTGAAATATAATTAAGTAAAAGAATTTCGTAGCACTGCATCAATAATATTTCGGTAGATAGATAAACAAAATTGGTTTAAAGGGTATAGCCGAATAAGGGGGTCAAATGTGCCCCCAAACCGAATGGAACGAGCCACGGGTCATTCGATAGCAAAAAAAAAATAACCCCTGTGTGCAAATTTTTAACTTGAAATCTCGACCGTGGGGGTAGTAATGGGGTGAAAACGAAAATCATGTTTTTGAATTATTTCTCTTGACCCATTGAGTAAAAAAATGTAAAAAAATTCAGAGACATTTCGGGTACCGGGGCACATACTTTGGGAGATTTTCAGATTTTTTGATTCAAGAACCAGGTAGTGAAAAATAAAAAACAGCAAAAAATGCCGAAAAATGCCGATTACGTATTGAAGGAGGCCCGGAACTACTTTTATACTTTTACAGTAAACAGGTATTACTATTACTATTATTCTCAATTTTTTTCAGATTTTTCATTTTGGTGCGCCGCAGTGAAAAAAAATAAAAACCGAGTTTTTCCTCGTTTTCTGCGTATTAGAGTAACTTACACGTTGAATTTTTATGCATCCTTCAATATATAAGTGTTTTGTAGACTGTTTAATGTTTCTACACTAAGCAGAATTACATGACAATTGAAACAAATAAAATAAAGCCAACCATTGGGTGTATATATCCTAAAAAATCAACGATATTTTCAACGGCGTCGATGGCGCAGCGTTAGAGTGTCCGACTGCTGAACCGCTGGAAGTTTTTTACCGTAGGTTCGAGTCTCTCTTCTGGACTTAGTATTTTTTTTTCTTCATTATTTTTTTTTTCAAATTCTAACTATATAACAATGCTTTATATTTATTTATAAATGTTCTGATAGCATTTTACAAATATTTTAACCTGAAATATGTATAAATATAGTCTTGGAGTGTTTTTTGCGTTTTTATTTTTTTTGTTAACCACGATTATTGTTTAACATCTCTTACACTGAAATTAATGTGAAATGTTAGTTTTCAAATCTCTTACCTTTGACTATTGTGAATGGATCGGAGCAGAAGATTGTACATTGGCTTACTATTACTTCTTCTCGCCCTTCGATCAAGCAGATCTTTCCTTCTCGTTCTCTTTCTTTGATAAATATGAATGTTTGCTGCGGCTTTAGTATCTAACGTAGACATGTAAGGGTTATTATCCTTTCCTTACTGCTGGTTTTAAAGATAATGAAAACACTTGTAGGACCAACCTCTACGGACCATGCCAAGTAATTATGTATAAATCCCATCGCATACAGTAGCTTGAACTGAGTAATTAAAAAATACATTGTGAAACCCGAATGCGACAATCACCCATTGACCTGAACGGTCTGGGCCCTCACCCAACGAACCTTTATTTCCTTCGTAACGCAGGTAGGACAATTAATCATTTTTCCCCGTGGTTTCCATCGAGCAATGATACTTCATTCAAAAATAAGCATGAAACGATCAAACTGGTACTTAAAAATGGGTTTATTAGAAAAAAGTATCATTGGCAGAGAGTGGGTTAATAGATTTGGCGTGGAATGGCCCTTACATGTCTACGTTAGATACTGAAGCCGTAGCAAACATTCATATTTATCAAAGAAAGAAAAAAAGAAGGAAAGATCTGCTTGATCGAAGGGCGAGAAGAAGTAATAGTAAGCCAATGTACAATCTTCTGCTCCGATCCATTCACAATAGTCAAAGGTAAGAGATTTGAAAACTAACATTTCACATTAATTTCAGTGTAAGAGATGTTAAACAATAATCGTGGTTGACAAAAAAAATAAAAACGCAAAAAACACTCCAAAACTATATTTATACATATTTCAGGTTAAAATATTTGTAAAATGCTATCAGAACATTTATAAATAAATATAAAGCATTGTTATATAGTTAGAATTTGAAAAAAAAATACTAAGTCCAGAAGAGAGACTCGAACCTACGGTAAAAAACTTCCAGCGGTTCAGCAGTCGGACACTCTAACGCTGCGCCATCGACGCCGTTGAAAATATCGTTGATTTTTTAGGATATATACACCCAATGGTTGGCTTTATTTTATTTGTTTCAATTGTCATGTAATTCTGCTTAGTGTAGAAACATTAAACAGTCTACAAAACACTTATATATTGAAGGATGCATAAAAATTCAACGTGTAAGTTACTCTAATACGCAGAAAATGAGGAAAAACTCGGTTTTTATTTTTTTTCACTGCGGCGCACCAAAATGAAAAATCTGAAAAAAATTGAGAATAATAGTAATAGTAATACCTGTTTACTGTAAAAGTATAAAAGTAGTTCCGGGCCTCCTTCAATACGTAATCGGCATTTTTCGGCATTTTTTGCTGTTTTTTATTTTTCACTACCTGGTTCTTCAATCAAAAAATCTGAAAATCTCCCAAAGTATGTGCCCCGGTACCCGAAATGTCTCTGAATTTTTTTACATTTTTTTACTCAATAGGTCAAGAGAAATAATTCAAAAACATGATTTTCGTTTTCACCCCATTACTACCCCCACGGTCGAGATTTCAAGTTAAAAATTTGCACACAGGGGTTATTTTTTTTTGCTATCGAATGACCCGTGGCTCGTTCCATTCGGTTTGGGGGCACATTTGACCCCCTTATTCGGCTATACCCTTTAAATATTTATATATGTATACAGGGTGTTCGGCCATCCCTGGGAAAAATTTGAATGGGAGATTCTAGAGACCAAAATAGGACGAAAATCAAGAATACGAATTTATTGATGGAGGCTTCGTTAAAAAGTTATTAACGTTTAAAGTCCCGCCCGTAATGAATTTTTTTCTCGAAAGTGCGTAGGATTTCGGTGGTATGTCTAATCACCAAAAATGATTGTAATTGACCCCCGCAACGGAAAATAATTTTTGCAGAACGATTTGATATTTTTCAATTTAATGTTTCAATAACTTTTTAACGAAGCCTCAATCGAGAAATTGATATTCTTGATTTTCGTTCTATTTTGGTATCTAGAATCTCCCATTCAAATTTTTCCCAGAGGTGGCCGAACACCCTGTATAAAAATAAAACGTGTTAACAGAAAATGTTTAGGTCTGATATATAAACGGTTCAATTCGTGCAAGTTCTTGAAAATCTAATCCTTTAAATCTTGTATTTTGAGCTCGTCCTGTTTGGTCGTTGTTTAAATACAAAAATTCAATTATGGGAGATGTTTTGATTCCGTATGGGTCAGTTCTTCTGAAACTTTAAGTTTCACCCATTGTGGGTGCGTACGGGGGTAGCTGGCCGCAATGTCAAAGGTGCAGGTATCTGGGCCCAAAATCTCCCTTGAAAACTAATCAATGGCTTTAGTATACGTCAATTTCCTATTGTCGAGTAAGGCAGTAAGATGGTAAAGTTGCAAATTCCTTAATATTTGAAAGGAATAAAGAATAAAGAATGTCCTAAACTGTTCGACAGTAACACTGTTTGGAAGTCCAAACGTCTACTCATGACAGAGTTCATTTGATGAAAGCGCTGGTGGTATCGTCAAGCTGTTACCGATTTAATAATAGTTTGGCATAAAGTAACATTCGACTTCGTAACACGTCCATGTTTCGCTCGGGCATGTCTGCATCGCGGAGTGCGACGATACGAGGCTGTCGAGATCGTATTCTGAAGTGGCTAACAAACGCTGAAGCACGACGATCGGTCATATCCCTTGAGACCTTTATCCATAGAACACGATGCACACGTTGCATTATTAAAGCACAGCCGTGTAACTCCATTCACAGTTGCCTGGCACGTTTCACCTCGTTTCTTGCGGCCCCTTTGAAGAGATTTCGTGATATGAACGCGCGCTTCCACTGGATTCTTCGTTCCTTGTACAAGCGTTACGACAAAGCAGGTGGCAAACCTTCGGGGCATGGAGCACACGCAAAAGTAAACAGGAGAACGTAAGTGGTACATTCAATTCGCGTTGAAGCGTTGATAATTTCCTTTGGTCCCACTCTTAGTCGACCTTTTAGTTTTCTCTCGCTTCGATGCGAAAATTCTGCCCCAATTCGCAAAGAATACGCAGCGTTTAAAAGAATTTCTATTCATCGTTCGTAACCTCGACAGATATCACCCAGGCGTCGTGGTGCTAACTGCAATAAATTATCAATCGACGACAGTGCACATAACCTAGCTGCCTGTAACGATCCACTATGTTTCCTTCTGTTAGTAAAGTAACACTGGAACAATAATTAATTTGCCTCCACGATGTCGATGTTTTAACTATCTATTTCAGTGACATCATCCTCGACAAAATTACAGTCTTTATTACAGCAGTGGTATACGTTTATAAAAATTTCCTTGTCAGTTTTAACGAATATTATACCTGCAAAATTCGCTACTACTTTTTTGGAACGTCCTATATTTAAAACACATTTTCATTAGTTATATATTTTCTGTGTAATTTTGTTCTGTTTATGTATGTGGGTAAGCAAAATGTTCTAAATATAAACAATTTCTGTAGTAGTTATAATAATAACTTTGTGTAATATGCTCATAGATGCATAATTCGCTTTTTCTTAATTTGTTAAAATATTTCTGTTACACAAAAATATTATTTATTTTAATCAAAATGGCCCTTTTTATGAGACGCGAAGACTTTTGCGACCGATAGTACCTACGTCCTACACTGTATATGTATACTTTAAGAAGGAAGAAGATGTAAGTCATAGTTGATTTACGCGACTGTGAAATTCAGTGGCGCATGGTGAATACGGTTCGAATGATTTATTATTAACGAGTATGCCCGTTCTTTCTTGAAATCGAACACCTCTCGAGCCCGGATATTCCGACCGCGGTCATCGATTGTCCAGCGTTAATAATTCGTGGGCGTTTGTCTACGCGTCGCCATTGACTCCTTGAAACTGAAACTCCGTGTTGTCGCATATTCGTAGAAAATATGTATTAACACTAGAACTACCGACACTTATGGTTAGACTGCGGATGTTTATGTATTTATAGAAAATTTTAATTCTCAAGAATCTACAGAGTGCACTTAATAATCAAAAATATAAGAAATTATTATTATAGTATTTAGGGGTTGAGACAACTCTCCACAAAGCACTCATTTCGATAATTTTATTAATAAAAATATGAATTTTCTTAAAGATCCGCAGGGAACTTATGGTGTATTTATTTATACTAAAACCCCTTGGGAAAAATGTTAATGGCAGATCCTAGAGGCCAAAATAAGACGAAAATCAAGGATACTAATTTGTTGATTGAGGCTTCGTTAAAAAGTTATAGAAACATTTCCGGCCACACAGTATATTTTTGGTGAAGAATTTTTTTCTCGAAAGTACTTAGGATTTCGGGGTTATGTCTATTCACTAAAAACGATTGTAATTGATCCCTGAAAACGAAAATACTTTTTCCAGAACGATTTGAAATTTTTTATTTAGCCGAAAAATTTCAGCATCTACTCGAATTTTTTTCTCGAAAGTGCGTAGGATTTCGGGGGGTTGCCTATTCACCAAAAATGATTGTAATTGTCCCCTGCAACCGCAAATAATTTTTCTAGAATGATTTGAAAACTTTTCAATTTTCAGGGTAACAGACAGTTATGTTCAGACATTATATTTTCTATAATGAATTTTTTTGTTGAAAATGCGTAGGATTTCGGGGATATGTCTATTGACCAAAAATGATTGTAATTCATTCCCGCAGTAGAAAATTTTTTTTCGCCGAAAAATTTAGGCACCCTGTCGATTTTTCTTAAAAATTCGTTTTTATTTTTCATAAATTTGTTTAACGCCCTACAGAAAAGTTGGCTAATACTTGTTTGTAGGCACCCATGAGCTTTATTTCATAAAAAAGTTTCATTGAAATATATTCACTATTGTAGGAGTTATGGCTGTTTGAAAATTGAACCACTTTTATGGGGTTTTCTCATTTTGCGGAGTCAAGGATCAACTTTTCGATTATTTTTAGAATTCCTACATATTCTCCACCAAAATACGCGTTGTTTGCCGTTTGAAACATCAAAATCTCCCAATCCGTTCAGAAGTTATGACATTTTAAAGATTCGCATGAAATTTCAGGGGTGCATTTCTGACGTCACGTTAGATTCGCGGTTAGGAATTTTTTTCTCGAAAGAGCATAGGATTTCGGGAGTATGTGTAATGACCAAAAATGATTGCAATTAACCCCCGCAACTGAAAATAATTTTTCCGTGAATGATTGGAAATTTTTTAATAATTTTTTAACGAAACCTCAAACAACAAATTGATATTCTTGATTTTCGTCTTATTTTGGCCTCCAGAATCTCTCATTAAAATTTTTCCCAGGCATGGCCGAGCCCTGCCCTGTATAATGCAATGGAAATAAATGTTTATTCATTCTCTCTTGGAAAATTACGGTTTTTTTAGTAATACAGTCGGGTAAATATTTGGTAATTTTTATTGGAAATTAGGAATGGGTCATTTTTACCATTTCGGTAGTTCTGATGTTAAAGTGTTTTCGCTCGATAGAAGTTTCGATAGAAATAAAATCGGGACGTCGAGACATTTTACTGCTCGTCCACTAATAATCGTCTGCGAATCGAAAAGAAACAGGAATAGGGCAAATAAAAAACATCGAGAAGTCCGTTCGATTTCGAGCTGTAATCCCGACGTGTCCCCGCGGGAACAATGGCGTACCAGAAATCAATGAGAGGTACCGGAAATATTTCGAAGACTCGTAGGAACATAATCCCGATTAATTATGTCGCGATCGATGGGATGATGCACGGAACAACCGATATCCGTGGAATCGGAAAAAAGGGGGGCAGTGCTTCGAAGTAGATCAGACACGGATTAAGGGAGAGGCTAGGTGGATTACATTTTTTAAATAATTAAATAAATACTCGCGAAAAACAAATACAAACTTTAGATTCGTTCGTAAACTACTGTTTGTCCATTTTATGTATTCATATTCGCGAATAAAATCTACCCAACACTGTTTCCTATCACTCACCAGTGACTAAAAGTTTTATAGAAATCATAAAAAATGAAAAACAATCGTCTTTATAAATTTTAAATATGTTATAATCAAAACAGAAATGACAATAGGAATAATTTCATATAATGTAGGCTTGGTAGCGAATTGGTTAAATCTGGAATAGCGATTAGTTGTTTGACCGCATTTGAACAAACGTGCCATAGAAATAAATCTCTCCCAAGCATACCATGATGTACAAAATATAAAAACAGTATTATTCGTAGACAAAACTAGCATTCGAAGGCACCAACTTTTTTATTCAGACTTTTCGTGTACCGTTAAACTGGAACGTTCAATTCTAAGTTTCTGCACGATAAGTAAAAAGTATTCGACGGAGTTGGAATTTTAAAGCGTCTGAGACGTATCGGCGAATCGATTAAAACCGTATTTTACTTTCAAACGGAGGCAATCGCGTAATTACGTTGTTACGTGATGATTCGATGAAGTAAGAAACGGTTATCGAATAATTATTCCCATTGCTGTTCGAAAGAGACCGCGAGAAGACGATTTAAGGGAATTGCGCGAACTTCGTGATCGAGGCCGACGTTAACGAGGCTTCAAGCGTGCTCGTTTCTGGATCCCACATTTGCATGGGAAAAGTGGCCTCTTTCGAAAGGACTTGTTTACGGGAGAGAAGCTCAGCGAAGTTTCTTCGCGTGCAAGAAAAGGCGCAATTACTCTGTGAAGCGCACCTCGGTCCCCTATCGTAAGAAAAGCTCGAAATATTGCAGACGATATCGATTTGAACCAGGCTTACTGCATCTTCGAGCCATCGAAGAGCATCGACGTCTCTCACAGAACATTTTAATCGGAAGACCCAACCGTTTCGTTTCATATTTCGTACGAACCATTGAGAAATGTAATTTTACAGAGAAAAATTTAATAATTTTTACGTAAAATTATTTAAACATTTCTTAAACATGAATTAATATGATCAATCAAAGAAATTTTAAGTGCTTCGATGATGTATTTATTATTAATTATTGTATGAATTTAATTCCAAGTTCAATTTACAATATTACTTTAGACGGTTAAAAATATTTTAAAGACCATCTTTCAATCATTACTGCGGTTCTTTGTGCAAAGTGACATTTTTAATAATAGAATTAATGAAATGGAAGTTTTGTAGAGGGGTGTCTTGACCCCTAAATATAATAAAGTATTTCTTATATTTCTATATGTGAACTTTGTTGAGGAATGCAGTGTCGCCACCTATGAGACCGATTCGAATGGGACTTCCCCGCGCGACGACTAGAACGTTTGCTGTACTCGATGGTGTTAGATGCCTTTTTCATTTTCTAAAAGTTACTCTATGCAGTCTTAAAGTATTATTAAAGTAATAATAAGTCTATGAATACATTCGTATTAATAGTGGTCTCACCCAAATCATAATAAAGTCCATTCTATAGTTCTTTGGGAATTAAAATTTCCCATAAAAGCATAAACATCCGCAGTCTATTCATCATTTATCACGTTAAGAGAGTAAATATGTTTTATTTACATAAAGAAAAAAGATCTTCCTATCATTTTATTTACTCTTATACTGTTTCGAAGATTGAGAAAAATTTAATCACTTTACGTAAAGTTATTTAAACATTTCTTAGACATGAATTAATATGATCAGTCGAAGAAATTTTAAGCGTTCCGATGTTTTATTAATTATTGTACGAATTTAATTCGAAGACCAATTTGCAATATTACGGTTAAAAATATTTTAAAGACCATCTTTCAATCATCACTGCAATTCTTTTTGCAAAATCATATTTTTATTAACCCTTTGACGTACAATTTAATTTTGTTTAAAGGGTATAGCCGAATAAGGGGGTCAAATGTGCCCCCAAACCGAATGGAACGAGCCCGGGGTCATTCGATAGCAAAAAAAAAAATAACCCATGTGTGCAAATTTTTAACTTGAAATCTCGACCGTGGGGGTAGTAATGGGGTGAAAACGAAAATCATGTTTTTGAATTATTTCTCTTGACCTATTGAGTAAAAAAATGTAAAAAAATTCAGAGACATTTCGGGTACCGGGGCACATACTTTGGGAGATTTTCAGATTTTTTGATTGAAGAACCAGGTAGTGAAAAATAAAAAACAGCAAAAAATGCCGAAAAATGCCGATTACGTATTGAAGGAGGCCCGGAACTACTTTTATACTTTTACAGTAAACAGGTATTACTATTACTATTACTCTCAATTTTTTTCAGATTTTTCATTTTGGTGCGCCGCAGTGAAAAAAAATAAAAACCGAGTTTTTCCTCATTTTCTGCGTATTAGAGTAACTTACACGTTGAATTTTTATGCATCCTTCAATATATAAGTGTTTTGTAGACTGTTTAATGTTTCTACACTAAGCAGAATTACATAACAATTGAAACAAATAAAATAAAGCCAACCGTTGAGCGCAATATATCCTAGAAAATCACCGATATTTTCAACGGGGTCGATGGCGCAGATGTTAGAGTGTCCGACTGCTGAACCGCTGCAAGTTTTTTTACCATAGGTTCGAGTCTCTCTTCTGGACTTAGGATTTTTTTTCCTTCATTATTTTTTTTTTCAAATTCTAACTATATAACAATGCTTTATATTTATTTATAAATGTTCTGATAGCATTTTACAAATATTTTAACCTGAAATATGTATAAATATAGTCTTGGAGTGTTTTTTGCGTTTTTATTTTTTTTGTCAACCACGATTATTGTTTAACATCTCTTACACTGAAATTAATGTGAAATGTTAGTTTTCAAATCTCTTACCTTTGACTATTGTGAATGGATCGGAGCAGAAGATTGTATATTGGCTTACTATTACTTCTTCTCGCCCTTCGATCAAGCAGATCTTTCCTTCTTTTTCTCTTTCTGTGATAAATATGAATGTTTGCTACGGCTTTAGTATCTAACGTAGATATGTAAGGGTTATTATCCTTTCCTTACTGCTGGTTTTAAAGATAATGGAAACACTTGCAGGACCAACCTCTACGGACCATGCCAAGTAATTATGTATAAATCCCATCGCATACAGTAGCATGAACTGAGTAATTAAAAAATACATTGTGAAACCCGAACGCGACAATCACCCATTGACCTGAACGGTCTGGGCCCTCACCCAACGAACCTTTATTTCCTTCGTAACGCAGGTAGGACAATTAATCATTTTTCCCCGTGGTTTCCATCGAGCAATGATACTTCATTCAAAAATAAGCATGAAACGATCAAACTGGTACTTAAAAATGGGTTTATTAGAAAAAAGTATCATTGGCAGAGAGTGGGTTAATAGATTTGGCGTGGAATGGCCCTTACATGTCTACGTTAGATACTGAAGCCGTAGCAAACATTCATATTTATCAAAGAAAGAGAAAAAGAAGGAAAGATCTGCTTGATCGAAGGGCGAGAAGAAGTAATAGTAAGCCAATATACAATCTTCTGCGCCGATCCATTCACAATAGTCAAAGGTAAGAGATTTTAAAACTAACATTTCACATTAATTTCAGTGTAAGAGATGTTAAACAATAATCGTGGTTGACAAAAAAAATAAAAACGCAAAAAAACACTCCAAAACTATATTTATACATATTTCAGGTTAAAATATTTGTAAAATGCTTTCAGAACATTTATAAATAAATATAAAGCATTGTTATATAGTTAGAATTTGAAAAAAAAAATAATGAAGGAAAAAAAATCCTAAGTCCAGAAGAGAGACTCGAACCTATGGTAAAAAAACTTGCAGCGGTTCAGCAGTCGGACACTCTAACAACTGCGCCATCGACGCCGTTGAAAATATCGTTGATTTTCTAGGATATATTGCGCTCAACGGTTGGCTTTATTTTATTTGTTTCAATTGTTATGTAATTCTGCTTAGTGTAGAAACATTAAACAGTCTACAAAACACTTATATATTGAAGGACGCATAAAAATTCAACGTGTAAGTTACTCTAATACGCAGAAAATGAGGAAAAACTCGGTTTTTATTTTTTTTCACTGCGGCGCACCAAAATGAAAAATCTGAAAAAAATTGAGAGTAATAGTAATAGTAATACCTGTTTACTGTAAAAGTATAAAAGTAGTTCCGGGCCTCCTTCAATACGTAATCGGCATTTTTCGGCATTTTTTGCTGTTTTTTATTTTTCACTACCTGGTTCTTCAATCAAAAAATCTGAAAATCTCCCAAAGTATGTGCCCCGGTACCCGAAATGTCTCTGAATTTTTTTACATTTTTTTACTCAATAGGTCAAGAGAAATAATTCAAAAACATGATTTTCGTTTTCACCCCATTACTACCCCCACGGTCGAGATTTCAAGTTAAAAATTTGCACACATGGGTTATTTTTTTTTTGCTATCGAATGACCCCGGGCTCGTTCCATTCGGTTTGGGGGCACATTTGACCCCCTTATTCGGCTATACCCTTTGTTCGTACAGGGAATGGTCACGAATAAGAATAGATTTGTTTTACGAATATCTCGTGAATGTAAAAATATATTGATTTTAATGTATAAGACTTAATGACCAGTGAGTAGCCCCATGATTGTGAAACTTGGCATCAAGAATTGTAACGAGTCAGAGACGTTATTGGCAAGGGGTTAATAGAATTAATGAAATATGAACTTTGTAGAGAGTTGTCTTCAAAATCTCGGCACAAACATATAGGACGACCTAATATATTAAGAAAAAGTTAATAATCGAAGAAATCAGAGTCACGAATAATCCAGAAATACGTTGGGTCGATCGTGACCCCAAAAGATAGTAACCCTTTGAAGGTTAACGAAACGTTATCATCGACGGGGAGAAAGCTAAGAAATAAACGTACAATATCCGGTTTTATTATGGATTTTGTCGTAATTGCAGGCCATTCGTGCAAACGCGCTATAAATATTATACTACAAGGTGACGATGAAATACGACCTGGTGTGAAATGAGTATAGGGGGAGTAGGTAAATGTCACGTGGATTCAGGACCGTTTAAGACCTCAAAGTCAACCATGGATGGACTTATATTGCTTGATATACGAGCCCTTTATAACCTGCAACGCGGGAGGTAGAAATTTTCTCATATTTTTATGTGTAACGATTCGATGCTCTGCACGGTATCGGACGAGAACCGCTGGAAAAAAGGAAGGCGACGGACAATCGAGCGAAAGGCACCGTAGAATTACCCGTTTTAAATATATTCTGTTCACGCATCGATAACTGACAGAGTACTCGTGAGATTTTTACAGAAACGGCTAGAAGCGGAGCGGTTCTTTTTCAAGTTTTTATCGTCTCTGTTACAGGGTGACAGTGCTGGGCGTTCTACTGGGGATTCTCGAATGGGATCGCAGCGTTACGTGCGTCCTTCTTCTGTGGGAATACGTGGTGGGATACTTGGCCATTTTCGTGGCCTGCATGATAGTGGAATTTTCCATCTGCTTCCTGGCGACCAGAGGGAGCATCTTGGACACTGCCGCGAGAGCGCCCATGCAATATGTTCTCTACGTTCGAATTTGTAAGTGACGCCATCGATCATTCTAATCGAACACATTGTCCTTGTTTGTGCGCAGTTAATCAACAGAACTGAGAACAATGCATATATATTTCATATACACGTATTACAGTACCTGTCACATTAAAGACACGTGTAGTGAATTATGTCACATATGTTCGTATACACGTATAGTGCATTATGTACATTACACACGAATTAATACATTTCTATCTTAATTCGTGTAATTTTCAGAGTATCGATATTAATTTACGGATCCAGGATATGATTCCGCAACAAAGTTTATTAAATTAGTTCTCTATTTTCATATAAAAAAACGTTAACACATTAGTTTTTTAAAACGGAGAATTAATTCAATAAATTTTGTTGACAAAAGTAATGTTTTATTTCATTTTTCTATTTAAACTTCAGTATTTTTAGAATTATATTCCAAATTCGTAAATTAATATCAATACTCTGCAAATTAGACGAATTAAAATAAAAATTTATTAATATACGTGAAATACTACACGTTCAAAACCGTAATCTCTAATCTTTAACATTATAATGGTGATTCACTACAAATGAGAAAAACTTATTTCTTATGAATCGAGCTGTTGTTATTGTTGAGACTGGTATAAATCTATTTTCTCATACATTGAAATATTTAAGGGTTTACGTTTGATTAAATTAAAAATAAAACTTATCAACGGTTATGTCACGTTGAAAACACCGGTTGTTGTTTGATTACGGAAGTTAACACGTTGACTGCCATGGTGGTCACCGGTGACTGACGCTTCAATCCTACAATTTTAAAACGCTCACAGTAAGTAAACCTTAATACTTATATATTTTTTAATAATGTCTTTGCCATTAGAAATCCTACAAAATAACAAGTATATACCCTATTGAACTATTCAATATTTCTATTTGTTATGCTATAATTTAAAAAAATATATCTCTCTATCAGTTTTGTAATTTAGCATTACTTACTTGTTAATATTAAAAAAAAATACTACTTCGTAAATAATAATAAATGTGTTTTCGAACTTTGAATTCCACCTCTTCAGATTCTTCTCTTTGCCTCTTTAACGCGTCGACTGCCAGACCAAATCTCTCAAATTGTCCACGAAAACGAAACTTTGTTTTTAAACAATTGGAAATTACTCGCAATTTTCCATTGTACTTATTTTTACAGCCTCTTTAAAATTTAATCTTGAGAATTAATTTTTTTAGCTCCTTAGTGAAAATATGTGGATGACTTGGTAGCCAACGTGTTAATAGGAAATGAATAAACAGAATTTTACTTCATTTTTCGGCATTGCTACTATTATAATTAGTCACAATTAAAATGCAATTTTCATATTTCATATCCTCGAGTATAACTATTTATTGTTCTAATCTTCTGCTATTTTGTATTTACAACAGTATTATTATGACATAAAAAGAGAGTGCTCGATTATGTTACTTTGAACATTGGTATTATTTTGAATACATCAATGACACTTTTAAATGGATCGTAATATAGTTATTTTACATGAATAATTATATACGCATTTACAGGTGAACTCGAACTACATCGATTAATGTATACACAAATATATGATTTCGTTTGAAAAAAACGTATTTACTTTTCACACGTGCTTTACGTCAACAAAAAAAATACTATGTACTTCGTAAATTGAAGTAACGAAGTTGTAATAAACAATATTTGGTAAAAATAAATGTAAAGAATTAGTGTCCAAATACGAATGGGAGAAACTGTATACATAAATATATTGTCTATAGACAATGCTACGAAACGCTGTTCAGATATTCTGGTTTCAACGTTGTTCAAACTTACACACTTCCAATTATGGAATATTCAAGCACCAAAGTGATGTTAATATTAAAAAAGAAAACAAAAACTACTTCGTAAATTGAAGTACCACAGTGTAATAAACAAAATTTGGTAAAAATAAGTGGAAAGAATTCATAAGAAAGAAGTTTCTTTCCATCTATAGCGAATCATCATTATACTATACAAATACGAGTGGGAGTAGTTGTATGTGGGTTGAGAACTGCAAAAGTAATGCCTAATTTGAAAGAAATGTACTACAGTACACACTGGTCACACCCTTCTTCCAATAAAATCGAAACTGCCAGATTTCATGTGAAGAAGTTTGGACGAGATTTTGTTCTCGTAAATAGTCGAACTTCAACGTTCAAACTCAATTTTTAATTAAAACAGTATGTTGTCAAGAACACCATTCTGAACAAGGTTTTTTTTCTAGAACAATTGGCGATCGCTTTTAGTTAATTTATCAAAACCTATTGCAATAATTATTCAATAAATAATTTTATTAATTTTAGAAGGGAAATTTATCTAAACGATTAATTATTTTAAAATTTAATCAACGTTTGTATATGCTCTTGATTTTGAATTCCATGTTACAAACTTTGCTCCATTAATTTCTCTTTGAATATAAAATCGAGAAGATATTTGGTGAATTAAAACCGACAGTTAATTATTTTAAAGGAAAAAGTTATTCAAAATGGTACCCTTAATCATATACATATTCTAAGGTCGAGGTCATCGGAGTATTCTTTCCTGAACTAAATAGTTATGGTAAGACGGTATGGTTTATTAGCTTATATTAAGCGAATGGAATTTTCCAAACAATGATTCTTGATTCTATTGGTGTCTACTGTTGTATACAAAGTTCCCGTAGATATAGTCCTTCCATCCCATAATACTGTCATTGAAATCTGGGCGGGACAGTCTTGACCCGCTTCGTGTCAACTTCACACAATACTTGGTCGTGTATTTTTACCGCCTCGGTACATATGTAGTATGTTCAATTACTGCAACGTTGCATCATTTTACGTGAATATAACAATGGTTAAATAGTTCAGCTTATGTACATTCGTAATCAAATTGTATGTGTTTAATTGTGAATTCATTCACCTACACCAGATAAACTAAAATCTCAAAAGGGTGTATAGCGTGTTAATAAAAAAATATACAGGGTGTTCGATCACCCCTGGGAAAAACTGTAATGGGAGATTCTGGAGGACAAAATAAAACGAAAATCACGAATAACAATTTGTTGATGGACGCTTCATTAAAAAGTTATTAACGTTTACAGTTCTGCCCGTATTGAATTTTTTTCTCGAAAATGCGTAGCATTTCGAGGGTATGTGTATTCACCAAAAATGATTGTAATTGACCTCCGCAACTGAAAATAATTTTTTCAGAACGATTCCAAATTTTTTTTTTCGCCGAAAAATTTAGGCACTGTCGATTTTTCTTAAAAATTCGTTTTTGATTTTTAGTAATTTTGTTTGATGCCCTACAGGAAAGTTGTTTAATACTTTTTTGTAGGTATCCATGAGCACTACTTTCATACTAAATGTTATTGAAATATATTCACTATTGTAGAAGTTATGGACGTTTGAACATTGGACCATTTTTATGGGGTTTTTCTCATTTTGCGGGGACAAGGATCAACTTTTCGAATATTTTTGTAATTTGTACATATTCTTCGCCTAAATACGCGTTGGTTGCATTTTGAAACATTGAAATTGTCCAATCCGTTCAGGAGTTATGACATTTTAAATATTCGCATGAAATTACGGGGGACCATTTCAGCCTCAGACTATATTTTCGGTAAGGAATTTTTTCATCGAAAATGGTTAGGATTTCGAGGATATGTCTATTCACCAAAGATGATTATACTTAACCCCTCTAGCTAAAAATATTTTTTTTAGAACGATTTGAAATTTTTTTTTCGTCAAAAAATTTTAGCATAATCGAATTTTTTTCTGGAAAATGTGTAGGATTTCGGGGGTATGTGTAATAACAAAAAATAATTGTAATCGACCCCTGCAACCGAGAATAATTTTTTTAGAATGATTTGAAATTTTTTAACAACTTTTTAACGAAGCCTCAGTCAAGAAATTGATATTCTTGGTTTTTGTCTTATTTTGGTTTCTAGAATCTCCCATTAAAATTTTTCCCAAGGGTGGTCGAACACCCTATATACCTAATTGCATGGTATTACATTCTTACAAAATTTATCACACCGTACAAAATTATTATAGTACTTTACTACGTTTTCGTTTACTCAAACGAAACGTATTCGTTTTCGAAACTTACTCGATGAGTTGGTCGTGGACTAACGTTGGTTTCAATTTGTAGAGCAAGCAATTAACGAGTTAAGTATACCTGTGAACGATTAAAAAAACTGGCCTGCTTTAGAATTTTTTAGAAAGGTGAATGCACTGAATCCTTTGCAATTAAAATTTCATTAGACTATTTTCAAAATTGTCTGAAATGTAGTCATCTATCGTTAAATTCTTTTAATTAAAATAAAATGACGGTTTTTGAAATTGAAAACATCGATTCTTACATGTTTTTTTTGTCGATGAAAGTAGATCAGAAAAAAATTCAATCGTCTCATTCAATATTTTCTAAAAATCTAATATAAATCGATCGAACATTTCTAGAGCTATCGCGTTCATCTGCTTCGAAAACCTGGTTATGAGAAAAACGCTATTATAGCTTCGGTAAAAGCGCCTCCGAGTGCTCGGGAGTTTGTTCGCTTGAAATTTCTTAAACTTATCAATTCTATAGACTCCAACGTAATGTTTTAGGTCGTAGTCTCAAATTTACGCTTCAATAAAATAGAAAAATGAAAAAAGAATTTTATTCAAGCGACCAGATACATGCAATCCTTTTTTTAATTATAAGTTGAAAACTTCATTAGCAAAAAACATTACGTTTGAAATGTTATTTAATTCATATTATTCATAAAATGCACAAGAAATTAATTTCGAAATTAGTTTAACGAGCAAATATTTACAGTATGTTTTCAATGAAATTTATTACATTTATTTTTACACATTTTCTGTACAAATATATTGAATATTTTTTATTTAGAGCTTTAAATACGTTTGCATAGTTTACTGATTATGGTCAACGCGATTATAATAAATATAGCTTGATGAGTACTTGTTAACTTTTTATACGTTCGTATTGTTATTTGGAAAACAAATACTTAGTTACAGTTCGAATGTGGAGATTACACGAGTAACAGAAAGGAGTTATAGATAGGAGCTGGCTTCGTTGATTCGTTGGCGGCATCAATAAGATTTTTATCAGGTAGCCGTATAGGTAGCGAATCAGACGTCGTCAAACCGACAACGACGACCCATCCTTTCGCTGTGATATATTTATGGTATTGAAGCTTGAGGGCGAGCCGGTACAAAAGAGGAATTGGAACTGAAAATGGGTGGTTGTATCGCGTGTGGTAGATTTGCTCGAGAACGCGCGTGTCTGTCAGTTAACGACGGACGTATGCAGAACATCCAGCATATACATATGGGCACTGATAAATCCTATGGACATAGCTACGATGAGATTAACAGTCAAATACTTCCACGTGAAATGGGATTTAGTTTAGAGGATATTCCAAATACCGCGAAATGAACGTTTTAATGCAATAAACTACTCGTCGACAAAAATTCCATTATGATATTCGAAACCCCAATCAAATTGGCGGTATTCGATACCAAAGTACTGAGATATCTTTTTTTTTTTTTTATGTAAGGTTTTACGTCGCATCAACATCGTGGTCATTAGCGACGTGGTACGGTGTTGGTCTTAGATTTTGTGGAAGAGGTTGATTTCGTTAAGAAATTCGATGGTGTTTCTTACATGTTCTTCGGGCGTAAGGGCCGTGTTAGAATTGATTTTATACTTGAGTCGTTGGGTAGAAAATTTTTGGCAGTCATATAAAATGTGGTACACTGTAAGTGGGACTTCGCAACAGAAGGGAGGGTCGGTCTTCTTTATGAGGAATTCATGTGTTAGCTTGGAATGGCCAGTTCTCAAACGAGAGAATACGATTTTTTCTTTCCTACTCATGTGGCTGCAGGGGATATCTTGATAAAAGTTTGTGATTAGGCTATGGATTTTTGATGGTTTCGATTTCCATGTGTTGTTCCATTCGTCTTTAATTTTTTCCTTTTCATGATGGATGATTTCTTGAAGTGGGATAGGAGTTGAATGTTGTTCCATTTGGAGGATGACTGCTTCTTTGGCCCTCGAATCAGCTTGGGGGTTGCCAGTTATTTCTTGGTGTGAGGGGACCCATATGATGGTTATCTTTTTGTTGGAAGAGATGAGCTCCGTATACATCATTAGGCTATTTTTAATAATTTCGTTTTGGTTTCTTTTGGCGGTGTTCTTTAAGGCTTGGGTTACGCTCATGGAATCAGTGTAAATTGCGTGGTTTTGAAAATCAGAGGTTTGTATATGTTTAATATGTGCGTCGTGTATTGCGTAGGCTTCTACGGTAAAAATAGATGTTTGAGTAGGTAGACGTTTCTTGATAACGTTATCATTTGTAATAATGGCGTATCCTACTCCTTGTTTGGATTTAGATGCATCAGTGAAAATTTTTTTGCAAGATGTGTATTTTCTGTCTAGTTCTAGGAACTTGGCCTTATGTTCGAGGCTTGATCTGAGGTTCTTGTTGCAGTCGGCTAGAGTAGTGTCTATTTCCGGGGGTTTGGTCTGCCGGAGGGGGGATTTTGTCTTGCTTCCGTTCTATAATGCTTGTTTTTTGTATTGTAACTGAGGGGAGGTACTTTTTAATTGTAACATACAGTGGTGATGGCAGGTTTGGTTTTTTTCCGTATAACTCATAATATCTATTGTCGAATATATGGTGATACGTGGGGTTGTTGGGAGTAGATGACATTTTGAGTGCGTATTTTATACTTAGGAATTTTCTTCTGTGCTCCAGTGGCATCTCACCAGCTTCAAATTGCACACCACTGATTGGACATGTGCGGTATAGTCCCATGGATAATCGCAGTGCCGCGTTGTGGATGGGGTCAATCATTTTTAGAATATATGGTTTCGCTGAATTGTATACGGTACAGCCATAATCAATTTTGGATCTGATTAAGCCTTGGTATGGTTTGAGTAAGATTTCTTGGTCGGAGCCCCAGTTGTGACTGGCCAAAATTTTAACGATGTTTAACCTTTTTAGGCAGGAATATTTTATGTATTTTATGTGGGAGATCCAGGATAGTCGCTTATCAAAAATTAATCCGAGGAGTCTGATGCTGTCAACGAAATTGATTTTGAGATATCTTTATTTAGTCGAATCTATAGATAAATCGTTTTTGTTGTCCGATAATAAAAAACGTAATTTATTCAGGTCTAATAAACCGTACAGCAAAATTATAAAGGTAGCGAATAAGAGATGTTTTATAAAACTGTTTCGATAGCAATTCACACGCACGGAAATTCCCCGCGACCGACTGACGAGTTCTACTTGGGGGTTCCCCTACGGTCGACCAGTACTCCAATGTAAAACGTGCCACAGTTTTCGTACTCAAAAATATCAACTCGCGATATTTGAAGTCATCTTACTATTCAACATCGAAAATTGATGGAATCGTAGAATTTGACTGATTAGATCCCGGATTCCCACAATGATTAAATTAAAACAAATTTTAAATTGCTAAATGCTCTCGAAGCTATTAATCTTAATCTCAGTCTTTTAATTTTGTAACAATACCACGCAAGAGCCTGATATTATATTGTTAGTTAGGTGACAAACCAACAATCCGTAAAAGTATTCAAACGCTTCTAATCTACATCGTTAACAAATAAAATACACACGTTAAGTTTAAGTTTTCCAAATAGGGTTGGAAGTAGTCACATAGGAGTCTCGAGAATGTACAGGGTGTTCGAACACCCCTGAGAAAAAATGTAATGGGAGATTCTAGAGGCCAAAATAGGACGAAAATCAAGAATGCCAATTTGTTGATGGAGACTTCGTTAAAAAGTTATTAACGTTTAAAGTACCGCACGTACTGAATTCTTTTCTCGAAAATACGCAGGAATTTGAGGCTACGTCTATTCACCAAAAATGATGGTAATTGACCCCTGCAACCGAAAATAATTTTTTCAGAATGATTTGAAATTTTTAATTTGATTTTTTAATAACTTTTTAACGAAGCCTCAGTCAACAAATTGATATTCTTGATTTTCGTTTTATTTTGGCCTCTAGAATCTCCCATTAAAATTTTTCCTAGGGATGGCTGAACACCCTGTATAATAATTCTGTCCTACTGTAATATTCTAAAAACACTCTTCTTATATCCATTCTTTTCTTTATTAAGTACGTATATTTATAAGTACGTTAGTAATAATTGTTTTATAATTTTATCCAGTAATATAATTACGTATTATTAATTTTTTGCTACTTATTAAATTCTAATTATATTCTTACCCGAGAAGTTTGAAGTTTCTTCCTACTTCTCAATAGCAATTCAAGTATTGCAGATCCATACGAAGTGCCAAATTTTGCGGGCCACTTTCCCTAATTAAGAGCATGTGCAATGTTCTCACACAACATACCCGCACGTTCTAAGCAACAATTCCGCACGAGACACATCCAGATCCAGGAAACTCAAACTATCCTTCTTGATGTCTTTCTTTTGTAGCCTTTCAAAAGTATCGTGAAGTAGAAAATTGGCATTTTTAGCGCAATATTAGATGAGTTTTTAGACCAGAACGAATCGAGTTTCGGAACTCTAAACAACTTTAACTTTGAAATTCGAACTCATCGAACTTACGTGCGACGATAAATCCAATTCCTCTAACCGAAGCACCCGATCTTTCCATTTCGCGAGTTTGTTCCAATCGTATAAAACTATTTGAAAGTTCGCGACCAGTCAACAATAAATATCACGTTACTTTTATCGTAGGATTTCTTTTTAAACAATTTTATATTCAAAATTTACTTGTACGACCTTATTTCTTACATATTTATTTCGATTGTATACAAGCATTATAAAATTGGCAGCAAAATAGTAACTGAAAATGAATAAATGTAACAGAGGAAGATAATAAGGTCACTTCAGAAAATTGTGTTCGTGACTTAATTTGCATTTTTCAAGATGGACGAGAAAAATGTCCGATGATTTATAAACCGGTAGCGTATACATACAGGGTGTTGAAAACAACATATCTTTGGTAAAAATGTTAAATAAAAAAGTTTCTTTAATATCCAGGGAGGAAATATATCTAGTTTATTTGTTTTTTATTTGTTGACGATTTCAAGGTCATTTGAAGGGTAATTTTGTTTTTATACAGGATGCTCGGCCACTCCTGGGGGAAATTTTAATGTGGGATTCTAGAGACCAAAATAAGACGAACATCAAGAATACTAATTTGTTGATGGAGTCTTCGCTAAAAAGTTATTAACGTTTAAAGTTCTGCCTGTACTAAATTTTTTTTCTCGTAAATGCGCAGAATTTCAGGGGTATATCTATTCACCAAAAATGATTGTAATTGAGCTCCGCAACCAAAAATAATATTTTCAGAATGATTTGAAATTTTTAAATTTAATTTTTTAATAATTTATTAACGAAGCCTTAGTCAAGAAATTGATGTTCTTGATTTTCATCTTATTTTGGCCTCTAAAATCTCGCATTAAAATTTTTCCCAGAGGTGGCTAAACACCCTGTATACTTATTTTTATTAGACTTTATCTTACAAATATATTTAATTAAATAACAAATTGTTTTACTTATGAAATTTCTTTTCCTTATGACCGAATGATGATAAATGAATAACAATTATACTTTTACTGCATAAAGAATCACAGTAGTCTCTTACATGTTCAATATACTATACACAACATTTAAAAACATTAAATTATCGTTTTATAACAAGAAAAAAATGACAGTGCTGTGCAATCTTCATAACATGTTTTTAAAGTGATCTCCATTTTGTACTAAGCAGCAATACAATCTACTGAGAAATTCACTTCTTACTTTTGTAAAAGTTTCCTTTTAAATATTTTTACTTTTCGTTTCAATAATTTAATCTTTCGTCCTTTATTTTCGAAGTAGCAAAACTAAAAAAATTCGTTATTTTATTAGATATCATTTTCAAATGGAATGTGACAAAAAAATGTTCCATACAAGAGTGATTTTTTTCATGGAGAATAATGTCTATTTAAAAAAATAAAGTTACCCTTCAAATAACCTTGAAAACGTTCAACAAATAAGAAATAAATAAGCCAAATATATTTCTTCCTTGAAACTAGAAAACATTTTTGCCAAAAATATGTTGTTTTCATGATACTTAGACTTAAAGTTTTCAAATGAACACCTTGTATATCGAAACGTAGAACTTTGTAGTTGATCCCCATAGATAGAAGTTTGGAGAGATCTGTATTTACTTATTAGAACGAGTGCTTGGATCGACTTGGGAAATAAACATTTTTCAACTAAAGTTACCCAAACGGTAGATAACTTGTCGTTTTTCGTATCGCCAACAACACGCACAACTTTTATTGCCGTTATCGATAGTTCGTAGGAAAAAGAACCGTTCTTTCTGCACAATTGCTGGCAATGTTGACCTCGAATAAAAGAATTATTACGCTCAGGATGAAGTTCCAGTTTGCGAGAAATTGCACGGACGCGAAACGAATCGTTTCTGCAATCGTGGCTTGCAAAACGCTTTCTGCGTTCGTGCAGAGGATAAATACGACCCTCGCGAACCGAATCTTTTCCCCCCACGAGTGGTCGTTTATTTCAGCCGAAAACTTACGCCTAAAGCCCCGACCCTTATTAATATTCCCCCGTTGCCCTGCGAAGATCGGAAGGGTCGACGAGGGAGAAGTGGCCCTCCCGTCGCCACCAACGAAGCTTTCGTTAACGAACTCCACGACGTGCCGCCATTAGATTGGTTATGATTCCTCTACCACGATTATTGACGTTAAATAAAATTGACAATCTTAGTACCCAATCTCTGATTGAAAGAAAGCTTTGATTAAATATTTTTATCTATAACCAGTGATTAATACGTACAGTAGCTCACAAAAATATTCAAACACTTTCAATCTACATCGTTAATAAATAAAATATACACGTTAAGTTTAAGTTTTTCAAATAAGATAAAATTAATCAAAAAAAAAAATTACAAGAAAATCTGACAACACATATAGACATAAATGTACAGTTTTCGGGGGTTACAAAAGTATTTGAACACACGAATAAATCTTGAATTGTTTGATATTAATATCTAGTTGGTCTTCCCAGAGGACTTCGCCTCGCCAAAGGCCGTAACGTGTCTCAACCGAATTTTTATACCTTTCTTTCAATGGAATTCCATATTATTTTGTTTCTTTATAATTTGGCAACTTCAAGATAAGATTTATTTTTATTTTGCCACTTCAATATTAATTAACGTTCACATTCACTAAAATAGTTTTCTGGCATCCGAAAACGGTATGTTTATTCTCAATGCCTCGTCAATTCTATACGTGTTGTTAGATTTTTTTGTAATTTCACTTATACAGGGTGTTCGGCCACCCCTGGGAAAAATTTTAATGGGAGATTCTAGAGGCCAAAATAAGACGAAAATCAAGAATATCAATTTCTTAACTGAGGCTTCGTTAAAGTTATTAAAAAATTAAATTAAAAAAATTCAAATCGTTCTAAAAAAATTATTTTTGGTTGCAGGGGTCGATTACAATTATTTTTTATCATTACACATACCCTCGAAATCCTACGCATTTTCGAGAAACAAATTCTTTACCGAAACTCTAATGTGAGACCAGAAATGCTTCCCTGAAATTTCATGCGAATCTTTAAAATGTCGTAACTTCTGAACGGATTAGAGGACTTTAATGTTACAGACGGCAAATAATGCGTATTTTGGTGAAGAATATGTAGGAATTCTAACAATATTGAAGAAGTTGTTCCTTCACCCCGTACAGTTAGAAAAACTCCATAAAAATGGTCCAATATTCAAACAGTCATAACTTCTACAATAGTGAACGTATCTCAATGAAATTTAGTATCGAAGTAGAGCGAATTTTTAAGAAAAATCGCCTACATTTTTCGACGAAAAAAGAAATTTTCAAATCATTCTAAAAAAATTATTTTTGGCAGCAGGGGTCAATTGCAATCATTTTTGGTTATTAGACATACCCTTGAAATCCTATCCACGTTCGAGAAAAAAATTCGAGAATGAGTGTTTTTCGACAGAATTAAAAATTTCAAATCGTTCCAGAAAAATTATTTTCGGTTGCGGGGATCAATTACAATAGTTTTTGGCGAATAGACTCCCGAAATCCTACCCACTTTATAGAAAAAAATTCAGTACGGGCGGTACTTTAAACGTTAATAACTTTTTAACGAAGCCTCCATCAACAAATTGGCATTTTTGATTTTCGTCTTATTTTGGCCTCTGGAATCTCCTCCGTCTGTCAATTTATTGCACAAAGTCGTTTTGTTAAGTTATATATGCATGTAGTGTTTTATAAATTCTTTGTTGGAGTGGCTTTGTTAATACAAATCAGAAAAGAAATAAAATTAAAAACATGCCAACAAAAATGATTAAAAAAAGAAAAAATTTAAAAGGATCAATATCTGTAGCAGAATGTGGTTTAAACGTATCAATAAATACTGTAAAGAGAGTGATTCATCAGGTAAAATACCTAAAATAAAGGCTAGATAACCATCTAGAATGGAAAAAAGTACTCTTTATAAATAAGACAAAAATGAATTTTGATATATCGATCAACAAAATATCTGTTCGTGTCGTACCAAGATTTCTATTTTGTTATTTATAAATCCTATTTATATTAAAGTTTTCCTTTTCAAACATTTTTATTTATCTGCTTTTATTGAAACTTATGAGAGAAATGTTGAAATTGGCCTAGTTGGATCGGCCCATCGAAACTGTTGAAATTGATGCGATATTAATGGTTCGATAAAACTGGAGGTATTAGTCTTTCCAAAAGAATTAGACGAATCTGTAAAAATTAATTTGCTCGAACGAGTCCAACGACACTTTCGAAATAGGCTGGATCGAAAGAGTTCATTATTTCCACTTAACGTCGGTCGTATATCATGTACATATTAAATTGCTCGAATGCGCCAGCACGTTATGTTCCGGTTTCCCGTACAAAGAATTACGTTCGGCCGTCTGTTCTCTCGAAAGACACATACACTCCCGTGTATTAACGGTTCTGGAAACGATCCAACGCTGGTCCGCTGTTCTCCAGGAGTTGTAGCGCAACTAGGAGGAGCTCGATGGAAATTCCGATCACGTACAGCTGATTGGTCGGATGCGTACGGAGTGCCAGGCCACCGTCGTTGCACCTCGAACTCTGGGATTCTTTGTTCGGTTCGGTTGATCTGATTTCGACAGACACGACGTTGAAGTTCTGCCCAGACGAGATTGGTCTGAGCCCAGGGCTTTCGAATCGTGGACCACAGAGACTTCTCAATTCTTGTCACTTTACAGTCAATAACATATGCTAATCGAAAGAAATTTTGAACAATTTTATTATGGAGAAATACGTTCTAAAATCGCCACGTAAAGGTAGATACGTACTCGTCGTGTGTAAAAATTTGTAAAATGTTTCAAATAAATTGTATTAAATTGTGTCACATATTCTGAAAGTTCAGATATTTTAGATAGTTTATGTAATTATTGTCTTCGATTAAAGTAGTGTTAACCCCTTAACATACGATTTAATTCCAAATAATTTTTCAAACGTATACTATTTGTGGCGTCGCCTCCCATGCTCGCCACCAGAGGGGTCGTGCTCTCACAAGCGCTCGACCGACCCCTCGGTTGCTATACAATATACATTCCTCGAACGACTTCCTAATATCCCAATCGTCTAAGGCAGGGCCTGCTAGAAAGCCTTACTGATGAGTCCACTAACAGGCCCGGACGAAACGCAAAAAGGCAGCGTCACATATTTAATTTTGTTTAAAATTCGTACAAGGAATGGCCGCGAAAAAGAATAAAATTGTTGTACGAATACCTCGTGAATAGAAAAATGTGCTGATTTTAATTGATTTTAATACGTCAAGATTTTAATAAGTCTTGATAACGAGTGAGTGACTGATTGTGAAATTTGACATCAAGAACTTGTCACTAGTCAGACTCGTTTTATTGTATGGCAAAGGGTTAAAGCAACGGAAAGTTTCGTGACGTGTTTGTTTCTATTAATTTTTGACAGATATGTAACCACTATACTTGACAAAGGACCCCGTACAAAACATAGGGGAAAAAATTCCCCATCAAATTGGCTGAATGTGCAATATATTATAGCTCTTGACATATTGGTAAGAAAAAGTAATGGGCAAAAAGTCCTCCTATGGACTGTTTTCGAATTATACAAAGTCAAACGTCAGCAAACTAAGCTCAACCTCGAGATTGAGTAGTTGCAAGTTATCGTAGTTTAAATATTTTATCACTATATACGTGTGCATAAGCGTACATTAATACTAATTTGTTAGTTTGTATAGGTGTGTTTGTCGCACTGCTGGTAAGGTTTATGCGTTTCCTCATATTTGTTCAATACTGATAAACTTCAGAGGTCTAAAAAGGTTATAACATTTCTAAGACAACTCTAAATATACAGGGTGTTCGACCACCCCTGGGAAAAATTTTGATAGGAGATTCTAAAGGTCAAAATAAGAAGAAAATCAAGAATACCAATTTGTTGATGGAGGCTTCGA
Organism: Colletes gigas; assembly: GCF_013123115.1. Classification (NCBI taxonomy): domain Eukaryota; kingdom Metazoa; phylum Arthropoda; class Insecta; order Hymenoptera; family Colletidae; genus Colletes; species Colletes gigas. The sequence goes on from NW_025106677.1 coordinate 236,527, forward strand.
TAAAGTGTTATTAACGTTTAAAGTTCCGCCTGTACTGAATTTTTTCTCGAAAGTGTGTAGGATTTCGAGGGTATGTCTATTTACCAAAAATGTTTGTAATTGAGCCTCGCAACCGAAACTAATTTTTCCAGAAAGATTTGAAATTTTTTTTGGCCTAAAAATTTTGGCACCCATTTTTATGGAGTTTTTCTCACTTTACGGGGTAAAGGAGCAACTTTTCGAATATTTTTGAAACATCTACATATTCTCCACTAAAATACGCGTTGTTTACTTTTTGAAACATTAAAATCGTCCAATTCGTTCAAAAGTTATGATGTTTTCAAGATTCGCATGAAATTTCGGGGCACCATTTCAGGCCTCAGATTACATTTTCGGTAAGGAATTTTTTTCTCGAAAGTGCGCAGGATTTCGAAGGCATGGCTATTCACCAAAGATGATTGTAATCGACCCCCGCAACTAAAAATATTTTTTCCAGAATGATTTGAAATTTTTGAATTTAATTTTTTAATAACTTTTTAACGAAGTGTCAATCAAGAAATCGATATTCTTGGTCGTCGTCTTATTTTGGCCTCTAGAATCTCCCATTAAAATTTTTCCCACAGGTGGCCGAACACCTTGTATAGAAGGGAGTTATTGAATGAGTTTACATCAAATTTAATCATTTGTTTGAAACATTGCTCGGTAATTATTTACTTTAGCGATTCCTCACCAATTTCGATGACCTTGAAATATGTTGTCAAGGTCGCTGTTATGAAGATTTTTTCTCTGTACATATAACCACCATTCGGCCTTAGTTTCCGAGATTTTTCTTCAAAAAGATCGATGCTACTAAATTACTTCTGTCTATACTTACGTGATTGTGGCAGTGAGTGTGCAAGCGTTGAATCGCCGATTGTTTATTGTTTTTATAGATACACCGAGGCAATGGATGCGTATAACGGATGTGCATAAAAACTCGATAAGAGTAGCCGGCTGCCTGACGACGGCTGGCATAAACAAATTTTACCCAAACCTTACTTAAACCTAACTATTCTCTCTAGTAATTAATATAATGGATTAGGTTTAGGTTAGATTTTATTAGACGCAGACATCTTTTATTTATTTCAATTTTCTTTATTAATATTATGCGATATTAGCTTGATACAGCATACATTATTTGTTGTTGGTCGTCATGATTTTGATACAAGAGTACCTGCATTATTTGATATAATGGCAGACATTTTTCCAATTTCTGTTAATAATAACGATAATAATAATGATAATAATAAAGAATAAAGTTTAATATTTAATCTCCAACTCAACTCGAGGTTAAGGGGGGAGTCTCATGTGAATGATAGAAAAATGAACCATTTTTCTTAATTTTTTTTAAGGAAATGTTACATTTGACGTTATGATTCTTTTTTGTAGTTTACTTAGCTATCCTTTGGGAATACAAGATAATTTTTTTATTAATTTTTATTAACTTTTAATGTTGTTATCACGTCCGCAATAAACATGTGTTTAAACACTAGCGTAGGTAATTGCAGCTCTCAAGGTTGACTAAATCAAAACAATCAAAAACATTTTTATTCGGTAGGTTTACAGTTATCGCCCGTACCAAAATAATTAATTTATGTTGCAAATTGACAAAATGGTGAAAGCTTAAAGTAAAAATTGCAAAATTTCGTCGTTTCTTTTGCAACTTTTTAATAAAAAAGATATGATAAACTCATTATAACAATTTGATTTTGGTACGGGCGAGAACTGTTAGTATGTGGAACAACGTGTAAAAATTTCAAAGCAATCGAACGTATAGTTTTCGAGATTTTATCTACGCCAGTTAAGAAAGTAACGTTTCGAGAGAAACGCGTTTAAAGTCTGCAAGATCATATTCATCAATCTCACCTCCATATAGAATTCCTTCCAGAATATTGGCATCTAGATGACAAAAACGCTAAAATTTCAACTTCTAATAACAGCAGATGTCTCTTGACCCTGTCGTAAACCTTTCGAAACAGTAATGTCTGGACTGTACATAGTAATCATCCGAAGCAATGACTCCGGTAATTACCGCGAGGGCTATACAAAAAATGTTCTACAATCCACAATACTTGACATTTATCTCTCAAAATTTAACAGTACATTCTTAAATATATACTTTCAAAAAATGAAGCAAAAAAAAAATTGATATTTTTGAGGTCTCACATGAGACTCTCCCCTTAATTCAGACTTAAAATAATTTTTGCAAATATCTCGAAAAGGAAGAGCGAGCGGCGGTAATATGTATAAAGAAAAAATCTTCATAACAGTGACCTTGACAACATATTTTAAGGTCATCGAAATTGGTGAGGAATCGCTAAAGTAAATAATTACCCACTGCTATAAATTCTAGTACAAAAATTCGGCACGAACTCATGGAATAACCTAATATTTTAGAAACTTCTAATACTGTCTTTTCAATATTACACTGTTGAAATACTTTTAAGTAGCAAAGTAATAAGTAATGATGTACCTTTCCTTATCGCGCCTACTTATGTAAATATGAAATTATTTTGAGTTATACAATCGCGCTGGTAGGCAATTAGGTCAGACGCATTTACCGCAGCGCAAACACCGTCAAAAGCTTCCACGTTGGGAAACAGCGGGTTACGCCTTTGTGGCGAGGCAATCTCCTGCTCGAGGCTCGAAGAAAGCACTGTCAATACCTTCAATCCTTATCCGGTGCGAAGTTACGGCGCTCGAGTTGACGTGCATTCCTTTCAACCAAGAAATGCCAACCGTTCGTGACAAAAAGTAACACATTTACTCTAGAAGATACTCGACCCAAATAATCCTCGCTCTTTTAAAATTATTCTATTATTAAATTCTTAAATACTTCGTACTACACCAAATACACAGATTGTGAATCGGTTTTTAGATTTTATTCAATATTTTCTTAATTATGTTGGTCAAAGGCAAAGCTCGCGTAGGAAAACTTCAGACGAGTTTAATTACTTGAGGGAGTATTCTAGCCTAGAGGTTCTACGTTTCTTTTTATCAAAAGAAAGTGTAAGTTTCTTAATTTCGACATTTTGCATAGATATTTATTTATGTTTTATGAATGTTCATTTTGTTCAAATAAAACTAATCAAAACTGCTTTAAGTTTTGAATATCGATTTTCTCGACTTTCTTTCATGTTTAGCGAGCTGAAAAAACAATAAAGAAAATTCTTCTTTTTTTTATTTTCGTTCACAGACGATAAAACGAGTAGTAGGTTTAAAAAACGATGAATATTATTTGTATAAATGAAAAGTACAATGTTTCGAATATGTTCCGAAAACAATGTCGAAATTAAGACTGAAACGACGAAGTTACAGTCCGTTTAGTGAAACCTGTTAGAGTTGAAAACAGCAAGTGGTTGAAGCTGTGCACCAATTTTGGCACAAACCTGCTTTTTCCAAACATGTGCAAGATCATCTGTTACCTATTTACAAAAACCTGTTTAAAGTCGATGTGTTAGAAAAGTGGATGGATACCCACAGAATGTCAACGAAAGCTTTGTCTTTGTCTCCACTGCGGTTTAGAAACTTGAAATTGCCTTTTATCTGGCCGCCATATCAAAAATAGTGGAAACGGCGGATATCGTGATTGGAAAGCAATATAGAGAAGCAGTGATAGCTTGTAGCTAGGTTTTTTTATTAATTTATTTTAAATTTGAATTTGTGTCTATGCAGTAAAAAGTGCTCGCTTCGAAATAAGAAATCTCGTAAAGTATTGACAAAACTGGACATCGATCGATTACTGTTTCCAAACTAGACTTTTCATCACATGGAAAAAAATATTAAATATATTTTAATATTGTACAAAATATTATACAAAAAAATGTCACTCCACATTTTCGATTTATTTTTTCATGTAGATTCACCCCCCTTCCGCTTGAACCATCAGATCGGTAACACCCTGTATATGGTAACAACAGCGTGAATTGTATCCTTTTCTTGAACCGATGCATTAGCCGATTGGTTTTACTAGCGCAATGTAGAACTATAGCATGACTTCAATTTTTCTGTTAAAAGGAACACGACTGTACGTATTTAACATCGTTTCTATAAAGGTACAAAAGGAGATCGTGAAACAACGGGTAAAAGTGCAAAAAGTTTTTGCTCTTTCATCGTAACACATTTATATCTCAAAGACAAACTATGTTGGATTCAAATATTTTAACTTTAGAATAAAAATGTTGCATTACTTAACTAATATTATATTTTCCATTGCTTTTTAAAATATTAAATTTTCAATCGTGATTAAATTATCGTAGTTCGCCTCAGAGGTAGAGATATGGAGTTCATTCGTTAAAAGCATACCTTGAGTGAAAAGATTAACGTGCAAAAAGTATAAATTATTTTTCATTTTTTCAGAGAATATTGGAACCTATCATTTTCAATGCTGTACGTAACATTTTCTCTTTATCATAGTATAGGAAAAAAACAAGATAAGGTAAATAAATTGCAATTGCACGGGAATATAAGGTTGTAGTTAAAAAAGAAGAGATTACGGATTTCTACTGTATCGAATCATCAAATTTTCTATATTCTTCATTTTCATAGACCACCCTATGTGCACAACCATTTCAAGGATTTAAATTCCAGTACGATTTGTTACATCGATTTTATGAAATTCTATTTCAGTCCTGTTACTGGTAGAAACTGGCTGGTTATGCGCAGGTGTGACGTGGTTAGCACACTACTACCAAACTTGTCCCGTCGACCAAGTCAGAGATGTAATGTTAGGTAAGTCCAATAACACAGGGAAAATTACAAATAATCCTTTCCTATTTAGTTTTTTTATTTTATCGATATCAATACTTGTGAATTAAGTTTATGAAAAGTACTGCGGTCTATCGCTTAACACTAGAACTACCAAAGCAGTCAAAATGACGCATTCGTAATTTCTAATAAAACTTATAAAAAATTTACTCGACTGAATTTTTGAAAATTTACCATAATTTTCTATAAGAGAATGAATAAAGACTTATTTCCATCGGATTATACATTTCTTCGCGTATCTATCGCTTCAACTTTTTTGGTACAGATAAATACACTATAATTATCGGTAGTTCTAGTGTTAAATACGCTTTTGTTGTCTCAAAAAAGATATTTTTCTTGCAATACTGGTTATAAACTCTCAATCTAAGAAGGATATAATTGAATTAAAAGTTGCACACAATTTTGACGAAGTTAACATCTATTACTAGAACGTTTATAAACCATAGTGTTTTTCATATACTCTACAACTAAGTATACTATAAAACTAAATAGGGCAACTAAATATAACTATAGCCTAATACATCTAAACAGTACAACTACATATAACTATAGCCTAATTAATATTAAGTTAATCAAAGTGTAATAATATTTTCAAGCTTGGTATTACTTTTGCATAGCCTACTATGAATTATCATATTTTATATGATGTCCTATGTCACTTTTTAAATAATTATTGTTAAAGCTTAAAAATGCACACCTGTCTTTGGCGTGTTACAAAAGTACGAAGAGAAACTTAAATTAGCCAATCGAATCGCTTCTTCGTTCGCTGGACACGTTTTTAGGAGTGTCCCGCACACCTAATAAACATTTCGCGTAAAAGGTTCATTATTTTTTCAATTTACGTACGAATAAGAAAATCTCATTTCAGCTGACTTTTTATGGGAATAGTAAATCTTACGTTATGTAGATTTCGTACAAATAAAATTCCTGTTTCGAAGTAAATCACTGTGCGAAACGTCGTAAGAGACAAGATTTAAGGCCAGATTTCTTATTACTTCTCACGACTATACAGGGTGTTCGGTCACCTCAGGGAAAAATTTTAATGGGAGATTCTAGAGAGCAAAATAAGACGAAAATCAAGAATAACTATCTGTTGATCGAGGCTTTGTTAAAAAGTTATTAACGTTTAAAGTTCCGCTTGTAGGACGGCTATCTGCGATTAGCTGCGTACGCGTGATAGTGGCTCTCACTCACAAAACTGTAAGGCTGTCGATACGTCAGTAAGCAGAGTTTCTCATGCCTACTGAGAACCACTATCGCAAGCACGCAGCTGTTCGCAGATTGCCGTTTTACACGCGCAACTTTAAACGTTAATAACTTTTTAACGAAGCCTCAATCAACAAATAGTTATTCTTGATTTTCGTCATATTTTGCCCTCTAGAATCCCCCATTAAAATTTTTCCCTGAGGTGGCCGAACACTCTGTATTTTCGCGTGGTTGATCTTTATTTGAACTGCTATATGTATAACCGTCGGCGAGCAACGCTCCTTCCGCAATCAGAACGGTTCGATTTTAGTCGAGCATGCACCGTAGGTTTAGTGGTATCGAATTGGTGCGTATTGGCGTCCGTGATGGTGACAGTATGGTGCACGTACGACGCCGCTGGCAGATCGTGGGTAAAAATGAAGAAATATCAACGCAGTATGAGGGAAGCGGAGTCAAGATGCGGTAAATTGCATTACAACCGGAGCGGCAGCAGAAACAGAAACTGGCGACAAAGGTAATAGCTTGTGATCCTTGTTTTGGGTTCGACGTCTGACTTATTACTTTTCACCTCTACTGAGACCTTTACTACTCGACGTTCTCTTACTGCGGTCGCTCGTAAAAGTCTGCGCACGCTCTACTAATTTGCAATTTTCTAACGTATACGAACATCGAGAATTATTTAAAATTTTCTAGATATTTTCACAAGGACATTTAAATTCTCACGCATATTTATCTCTAATATCAATAGATTCGTCTGGTCGTGAACTCTTATTGTACCACCTTGGACTTTTTTACGAGCACATTATTCAAAAACATCATTAAAATTATCTTTATATCTTATTTTGATTATCATGTTTTAGTACTTTGTACACTAATAGAACTTCCTGTTATTGAATAAATAAATTACTAGGACTCTTACATTTTCTGGTTACAGCCAGTTGCAAAAGTTTGATCTTAGTCTAGTAGTTTGAATTTGTATACAGAATACGAATGTCGAGAAGGTATTATATAAAATTTCCTATGAATTAAATTGTTCCTCTGTTAAGAATAAAAAATAGTTTAAAGTCACTACCAGCACCCTTACCAGGACCATTTAATTGTAATTTGCATTTTTATAAAGAATATGAATATCTAGAATTATTTTAAATTTCCCGAGGATTAAATTACTCGTCTATTGATAATTGTTAGAGTTAAACAATTTGTATGCTCCCACGAGAACATTTGAATTCTCACATACATTTATCTCTGATGTCAACAGATTCAGTTTTAAATCGTCTTCGTCTGGTCGTGAACTCTTATTGTACCACCTTGGACTTTTTTACGGACACATCATTCAAAAACTGTGTATTTAATCTTATTTAACATTTCATTCTTACGTTGTTTACCTAATTCGCATTAAAATTGCCTTTGTAACCTTATTTTGATTATCATGTTTTACTACTTTGTACACTAATGGAGCTTCCCGTTATTGAATACATAAAATAAAATAATAAAAAACATTTTGAAACCATTACTAGGACTCTTACATTTTCTCGCTAAAGCCAGTTGCAAAAGTTTGTTCTTGGTCTAGTAGTTTGAATTTTTATACAGAATACGAATATCTAGAATAAGAATAAAAAATAGTTTAAAGTCAGTACCAGGACCCTTACATTTAATTATAATTTGCATATTTATAGAGAATACGAACATCGAGAATTATTTAAAATTTTCTAGGCATGAAATTGTTCGTCTGTTGATAATAAAAAATAGTTTAAAATCACTACTAGAACCCTTACATTTGATTGCAATTCGCATTTTTATACAGAATACGAATTTCAAGAAAATATTTGAAATTTCCAACATATTAAATTGTCTATCGGTTAATAATAAGAAATATTTTGAAACACACAATATTTTTCAAACTCGTTCACAAGAGTAAATGCTTACAGAATACAATGTTAGAAAAATGTAAATATAAATATCGCAAGTAAGATTACAAATTAGTAAAATAATATTACTTATCGCGTGTGTTTTCAACGTTACCGTGACATCACGTCCAGAACAATAATTCATTCGGTACGCTATAAAATCTAATTTTGAGGATTTTAATGTAATATTCGTCCACGTGGCTAGCAGATTTACTTTAGGTAATAGAATACGCGTGTTACTTAAAACAATACCAAGTCAGACAATCATACCTTGATATATCATTAAGAATATACATTTCTCATCACTTTTATTTGCTAGTAATGTATCCTCTGTATTTCTTAAAAGAATAATAATAATAATTAGTACAAGAATATCTCTAAGTTGTCTAATACTTTTTTGTAGGTGCCCATGAGCTCTACTTCAGAAAAAAATTTCAACCAGATACGTTCACTATTGTAGGAGTTATGGCCGTTTGAAAATTGGACTATATTCTTCGCCAAAATACGCGTTGTTTGCCGTTTGAAACATTAAAAACCCCCATTCGCATGAAATTTCGGGGGTGCATTTCTGGCCTCATATTAGATTCTCGGTTAGAAATTTTAACGAAAAATTTCAACACCTACCCGATTTTTTTTCTCGAAAGTGGATAGGATTTTGGAGGTATGTGTATTCACCAAAAATGATTATAATTGACCCCCGCAACCGAAAATAATTTTTCCAGAATGATTGGAAATTTTTGAATTTAATTGTTAATAACTTTTTAACGAAGGCCCCATCAACAAATTTGTATTCTTGATTGTCGTCTTATTTTGGCCTCTGGAATCCCTCATTAAAATTTTTCTCAAGGGTGGCCGAACACCCTGTATATACTGTAAATGTAAATAAGAAACTAATGTCTGCTCTGTTTTGGTAACTCATACCTTTGTATAAATCTAGCCTCTAAAGTATAAAGGAGGTCAGCCGAATATATTTTCATTAGAGTATGTAGATAAAAAATATAGTCCATTTAAGTCAGAAAGTTTTTATAAAGAAGATATTATGCGGCTCGTAGGAAGATAAAAAACTAACGTACGCGAAATGGTCCATTTATATCGATTACCGAAGTATTTCCATTGTTTTTGATGATAGATTATCAAAGAAAAGCTGTTAAGCGGTGAATTTTTCATTCTACGCGACGAACACTTTCGCCATTACATTTTTCGTGCTTCAAAATTCACTTTAGTTTTTAGACAAAATGAAATCCACGTTGTATTTACCGCGAATAAAAATGATATATCGAGATGGAGATCGTACGTTATATCACACCAAACGTTATATTATATATATTTATTGGAATATTTGGAAATAAAACGTTCTGAAAGCTGTGCTTGACACTGGAAGGCCACATACCTGCAGGCTACGCGTTTTCTGTTTCCCAGTGGAGCATTTTATAACGCGGAAAATTCGTCAAATTTTCAATGTGATTTATTTATAAATTTTTCAATAAAATCGTACTATCTACTCCATCCTCGAATTATTATTAGCATTCCTTTGTCGTTCGTTAAAAAAAGATACTTTTAGAAATTGTGAGAACAATTGCATTTAAATATATTTACCAACTCTTTCTCTTGGACATTTTCCTCACTGTAACAAACAACAGAGATATTTGGTATTATCAAAAATAAATGGACCCGCCGTGTGCATAAAAATGGAATTTTTACAGCGTTTCTCAAACTGATGTTTATGGACCCATGCATTTTTGTTTGAAAATAGGAAACATGGTTTCTGGTATGTTTTATTCTTATTAGAGGGATCTTCTGGCTTCTATCTAATGGATTATTCATGAATTTTTTGTTCGTACACAATTCATGATACCTGTTTCAAAATTTTCGTACGTAGCTACGTACATTTTAGAAACTAATTTTTCTCATAAATAAATAATTACTTATTGAAGTGGCATTATTTACAATTTTATAAATATTACGATAGCAAATGATTTGCAACTTGCAAGTTTAAGTTAAACGTACTTTTATATTTGATTCTTACTTTTAAATATTGCAAAACTTGTAGAAAAAAGATAGTTTATTCACGTCATAAAGATCTGTTGACAATTTCAATTCGCTAGAAATTACTATAAGATTTATTTGTAGCATTAACACAATCTTTGTTGTTTAAAAAGATGTGCCAAATAAACGTTAGTCTCTACTAAATATGATATGATATGAAAATCGATGGGAACACATTTACACACAATATCTTTTCATCCCTAGTATTCGATTTATTTTTCACAATAATCCACAGATCCTTTTCATCAACATAAAATTACTTAGAATAGGTTTATAGTAGATTTATTTTTCAGTTGTGAAAGCAGCACAGAAAGAAGTCGAGCGAAAAATACAACGATCGTAGATTTCATTATAACAGTATGCAATAACGTTGCTTTGCAACCTTATCAGACTCTTTGATCATTCAAAGCTCTCCTTCGACTGTAATAAAAACAATAATGCCCCTTAATTCATATTTTCTGTCGTTTTCGTGATAAAATCTCAATAATTCTATAATTGCCGCTTATAAATCTCCTTAACCTGAAGTCCACGTTAATCATATTTCTTGAACATTATTACAAGTAGCTGTTTCAAGCATTTTCTCAAACATGAAAGAATTATGTGTGAAGTACGTGTTATGATTATTTCATAATAAGTGAGCAACGACAGGTATATAATATTTTTCGTTTAATCAATGTTTCGTTTGCTTGGGTGAGCAACTCCCTTTAACAAATAAATTTTAATAATATGCATAATTTTTACATATACTCGACATAGTCGTGGAAACGTCGATAGGATATGTCTATTATCGCAGAAGGAAATAATTTTCATTTATTAGGTGTACAAGTGAATAATCCAAATTATCTTAAGCAATTATAAAATCAAGTTTAAAGTCAATAGATTTTCCCGCTCTTTTGCGGACATATAGTGTTGACATATAGCTAGTTAAAACAAAAGATAGTTTAGCGAAAGGCCCAACATAAGCTTCAAAAGTATACAATTCAGTAGAGTCGAAAATGGCAACAGATAAGGTGCATATCCGACACTGCATTCTTTACGAATTCCAACAAGGGAAAAATGCTGCAAGAGCACGCGAATCGATTGGTTCCTTTCTTGGTGAAGATGTTGTATCATATGATGTGTGCGCATTTTGGTTTAAGCGGTTTAAAAGCGGTGATTTGAGTCTAATTGACAAACGCCCTGGAGGCCCTCGAAAGTGCGACAACGATGATTTGGAACAACTGCTCGCTGAGAATGCGGCACAAACGCAAAACGAACTTGCAGAACAGTTAGGAGTAATCTATCAAACGATTTCCAAACGCCTACGTGAGATGGGAAAGATCCAGAAAGAAGGAAGATGAGTTCCGCATAAACTCACTGCAACCAACAAAAATCAACGAGTGGCAGCGTGTCTTTCTCTTCTCAATAAGCAGCGTCAAAAGACTTTTTTGTGGAAAATCGTTACGGACGATGAGAAGTAGATACTCTATGACAATCCGAAACGCAGAAAGTCATGAGTAAATCCCGGCGAAGTGTCAACATCGGTTGCAAAACCCAATCGCTTCGGAAAGAAGGTTCTTCTCTGCATTTGGTGGGATATCAAGGGCGTGGTTTATTAGGAGTTGTTGGAATCGGGCGAAACAGTTATTGCGGACTGCTACCAACGTCAATTAATCTGCTTGAGTCAAGCATTGGAATGAAAACGTCCGTATACTAGCAAAGGAGAACGTCCAGTGAAATTGTTGCATGACAACGCCAGACCACATATTGCTTCCCATACAAAAGACACCATATTAAGTCTTGGCTGGGACACCTTGCAGCACCCGGCGTATTCACCAGACATTGCTCCATCTGATTATCACCTGTTCCGGTCGATGCAACACGCCTTATTCGATATGCACTTCCAATCAGTGGATGAGACCCGAAAATGGCCTGACGAATTTATCGGGTCCAAAAACGTAAAATTTTTCCGAAATGGAATTCATCAGCTGCCTGAAAGATGGCTTACAGTTATAGAAAGTAACAGCGAATACTTTGATTGAACAATTCAATTTACTTTCTTTTAAAATAAACATTGAATCTGGCTGAAAAAATTGGATTATTCATTTGTACACCTAATATTACTTTACGTAAGTTTTAAACGTTTCTAAAATGTAGTACTTTATTACAAATAAAAAATAAACACTTTTCCACACTTATACACATCTACACAATACATATATTGATTTACATATTATACAACTCTGAAGTATTATGGACTCCTCACCTTTAATAGTTTCTTTTACATTACAATTTTGATTTCAAGAACTACAGTACAATTTCAATATTTTTACTACAGAAATTAAATAAATTTTAACGGTTTACTTCGATGTCGTGGGCTTTCTCCTCTTCCTAATTACTTTAAAATCAAATTCTTTAAGAGCTTTTCGTGCTTTCCATTTGCTGCAACATAGTTTACATAGTACATTTACATAATTTTCAGATAATCTTCCACTTCTGTTGTGTTCACTTATTTTCTAACGGGTGAATCTCCTACTTTTTCTCAGTCACATTACGAATCGAAATTCTTCCCTTCAGCAAGAAAATTATTCTCTTTCGAATACAATTTGTAATCGATTTTACAAATGCTTAAATTATAATGTATTCCCTCACATTTTATCAGAAACTCTTACTACTATACTTTTACGTGATATGAAATTATAATAATGTAGGATTTATATAAATGATGCTTATTTATTAGTGCTTATGGCTAGGAACTAATTTAAAAGAAACTATTCGCTTAATACAACTTACAACGACTTGCTACGGCAACTTTTATTAACTTAATCTATCTTTTCCGGCCGAAACGTCCCCTTTTAAAGTTTTCTCCCGCCTCACCACTCAAGCTTCTTTGGGCGCGTACATGACCAAATATGGTCATGTTGGCCTTCGCCTTGCGTTTCGCACCCCCCTGTTCGAGAGGACCTCGACCGCGTCACTGGGCCCGCTGAACCATGGGTTTTTCCCATCCCTTGGGCCTACCAGTTGCTTTTCTTTATACTGTTCTCACTCCGCGCAAGTTCCTTATGTTTTCGATACCACAATAATGTCCAGTGAAACAAATACATCTACGCTAAAACGAATCGCGAAGTTGCAAATAGAATAAAATAAAACTATTAACAAACGTTTCTCTTGTAAATGAATCATGCAGAAAAATTTGTTAGGAAAACGTTCGTGTTTGCCTTGCACTGGATATGTTTTCAAAATCTTGACCAATTAGCCTCGTAAACCAGTATACGATAACGAATGCTTTACAGCTAAAGAGAGATTAAATTTCGCTCGTGCGAAAAAATTTATTCGATCTCGTAACTTCCACACGCGCGAACGAAGCATAGAACTACGTGGTATAACTCCAATTCGAGGGCATTGCGCTACATTTTGTCGGGATTGTGTTTGGTTCATTCTAAACAATTCTAAACAACTCATTATTATTTCAACACATTTATTTCTATTTTAACAATGAACGTACATAGGTATTTTTACACGTGTTCCCGCACAACGCCATTACACCCTACTGACCACTCTACCACGGGATTCCCCCTCGTATCTCCGTTCCAACGCTACCAACCACAATCAGTAAAAATAACTACACACATTTTTCGTACTAACTTCGGTCACGATCTTGTGAACGAACGTTTGGCAGCCTTCTCTGCCAGTTGCACAGCCTCCGCCAGTTACTTCCTTACACAATGACGTTTCTCGCCTATACATGATGACAGCTGGCTGACGTATTCTCTCTGCTATTGTTATCTACCGACTCCGACACTAATTCCGGTGCTTCAGATATCTCCAACTCTACCAGCAGTATTGTATCGTACCGGGGTTGATAACTTATCAGTAGACTGCGGATCTTTATGCAAATTCATATTTTTATTAACAGAATTATTAAAATGGGAACTTTGTAGAGGGTTGTCTGAACCCCTAAATATAATAATTCGTATCTTACTTTAAGTGTTTCTTGTATTTTTTGCATATTGAGTGCATTTTGTAGTTCCTTGAGAATTAAAATTTCCCATAAATGCATAAACATTCGCAGTCTAGTTGTCAGTCGCGCATATATTTTAACGAAACTCGAAATTCCTTTTGCAGCTTACACACACGGTTTTTGACCGATTCTGTTAATTTGACTAATCGGTATTCTTCATTTGTTCATTCTGCTATTTACATTTCGACAAGATATTACCGTCATCTAATTTCTCGAAACTTCCTTTCAGTATGGAACTTTGTTTTATTTTTATAGAAATGATACATCCTATATAGCACGTCTTGGTTCTACAAGACTAATTACTAGTTCTGACTTGCTCGAGTAAAGATTTAAACTTTTTTACGAGACCAAAACTTTGATTTTACACGATTGTAAACTACTTGAAATTTGTCGTAGTATTTATTCTTGTAACTTCACTCACATTCACGAATCCTACCGAAATTTATTTTCTTCGACATCTCAACTCGAGAATTCATTTTGTTAAACAGGGACGTATTTAATTTGAATTAGACCAATTAAGAATATAAAACCACACTTTACTAATAAAATATTAAATGTTTATTTGGAATATATTTATTTAAGTAAACATGTGAGTAAATATTACATGATGCGAAATAGGACAGATTTGGTTATAACATAAGAGAGAAGGGAAAATAAAAAGAAATACATATGCAGAGTCGTCTATGCAACTTGTGCGCCTCAATAACTTCCACAGCATTGCTCAAAAAAATTTCGTATAAAAAAAATTGCATGGTTTCAAGTGGTACACTATGTAGTGCATTTGTCTTTTTCATAGGTGAAGGTCTTTCTGAGATTTGAAGGTCAACTTGGTTTTTTTTAATTGGAATAATATACTTTTTATACCAAAATATGCAACAATATTATATTCTGGGTAAAAAAGTGTTGATCTGAATTAGCCCTAAACCTAATAACTAATGGGTAATTTCACTTTATTTCTTGAAAATAATTTTTCCAGAACGATTTGAAATTTTTTTTTTTCGCTGAAAACTTGTCGATTTTTTTTTTAAATTCGTTTTTCATTTTTAATAAATTTCTTTGACTCCCTACTGAAAAGTTGTGTAATACTTTTTTGTATGAACCTATGAACTCTACTTCAGAAAAAAATTTCATTGAAATATATTCAGTATTGTAGTGGTCGTTTAAAGATTGGACCATTTTTATGGGGTTTTTCTCATTTTGAGGGGTCAAGGATCAACTTTTCGAATATTTTTGCGATTTCTACATATTCTTCACCTAAATACGCGTTGTTTGCACTTTGAAACATTAAAATCGTCCAATCCGTTCAGGAGTTATGACATTTTAAAGATTTGCATAAAATTATGGGGAACCTTTTCAGTTCTCAGATTATATTTTCGGTAAGGAATTTTTTCATCGAAAATGGTTAGAATTTCGAGGATATGTCTATTCATCAAAGATGATTGTATTTGACCCCTCTAGCTAACACTAATTTTTTTAAAACGATTTGAAATTGTTTAATTTTTTCGAAAAATTTGTCCAGGTTCCTGAATTTTTTTCCCCGAAGATGCGCAGGATTTCGGGGGTACGTCTATTCACCAAAAATGCTTGTAATTGACTTGTGTAACTAAATATAATTTTTTTGGTATGATTTGAAATTTTTTATTTTCGTGTAAAAATTTCAATATCTATTAGAATTTTTTTCTCGAAAGCGGGTAGGATTTCGGGGATATGTGTATTCACCAAGAATGATTGTAATTAAGCCCCACAACCAAAAATAATTTTTTCAGAATGATTTGAAATTTTTTGATAATTTTTTAACGAAGCCTCAGTCAAGAAATTGATATTCTTGATTTTCGTCTTATTTTGGCCTCTAGAATCTCCCATTAAAATTTTTCCCAGGGATGGCCGAACACCCTGTATATTAGTAAATTTTTGTTAGTTTCATAATAAAAAATTCAGTCACCCATACATGGATGACGTGGCAGTCAAAGTGTTAAAGCGTTTGACTTCAACTCTACTATTACTACACAGTATCGAATCAAAGTATCAGCACAGACTAATTTTTCATAATACAATCGTATGTAACTCGGAAACGAAAAACGAAATTTTATTATATCTTGTTTGAAAATAATAAAATAAGCCTCCAAATTATATGTACATGTAAAACACTTGGAAATCGAACGATTTTAAAACCAGTAATCATAGTGAATAAAAGTAACCAAAAATCGGTTTAATATCGAGCGCATTAAAAAGTATTTTTCTACAAATAACGCAAAAAAGATATTGCAAAGAAGCACCGCGTTAGAAATTCTGCACTAAATTCATCTTAGTCCAGAGTGTACGTAGCAAAGTTTGAGAAGCGTTGGTCGAGCACATTAATTTTCGTCGTCTTGCACGATCACTGTTAAAGCAATTAAAACTTGGTGGTTGCAGAAAAGTGATACGCGCGTACCAGGACAGCTGGGACAACAGGTGTAGACTGCTGTTTTGCTGCATGGGCAATTCCGATAGAAGCCGAGTAAGTGTCGCCTTTCGCGAGAACGCGAAACCCATCTGGCGTTTCCAATAAATGTGGCACGTTTTCCAGAACTCGTTCGCGGACATCGCCAGGCTGTTGAGCGACTTCTTCCGCGACCTTGACGTGGTGCCATCGGATGTGGTGGCCGGGCTGGTGCTCCTTAGGAAGTTCCAGAAGGTCGAGAGAGAATTGATAGTGAAACAGCGGAAAAACGATACGTACGAGTTTCTGTCGGGCGTGCCAGTTACTCCTCGCACCAAATTCCTGTCCTTGACCGAGGACGGTGATCTGGGCCACTTTCAGTTGGCCATTTATTATATGCACTTCGCCCTGGCAGCATACGGCTGGCCCATGTTCCTCTATAGTCATTCCACCGGTCTCTGTCAGTTGTGTGCAAGGTAATATCGTCCGGTAGCGTGGCGCCGTACGTTATCACGTCGTGAGCGATGCGATCGATTGATTTTCAGCAGTGTTTCAACGTCCATTTATTAACCAAACGGTCGCTGCTTGACGTTTAACCGCGTGAAATTAATGGTTCGGCGACGACATAAATCGGATTAATCGTACATTGTACGGTTCTTTTTATTTTTAATAATATTAGACCGCTGGGATATCTCTTCGCGTGTTTAATATGAACTTTTTTATTAACCGGGTATCTGGAATAAAATTCGATCAGTTAGCCGGAGATTAGTCTATTTAAAATCTTCAAGGAGGGTATTCTAAAGTTTTATTTTGTTGGACTTTTCAGAGATTCTTTTACAAAAAAAGTATAGGTTTCTTAACTTCGACATTTTGCGTACATATTTATTTATGTTTTAAGAAGGTTCATAATTTTTTTTGAGTAAAAATGATTAAAACTGACTGAGTTACGTGTCACTGAACAAAGTTCCTTTAAAAAAAAGTTTCGTCTACTGATTAACACGATTCCGATAATTCTGCTTATCTGAAATGAAATATCAAAAAGGTTATTGATTAGTATTATTGTGAATATGAACCAAAAGAAAAAAAAAACAGTGATAACTTACAAAATGGCGGCACCGTGAGTGTTGAATATCGATTTTGTTGACTTTTTCTCATGTTTAAGAAAACTATGTTCATAGCTGCATATGTAATATTTTATTTCAATGTATCAAAAATTCTAAAACAAGTAACTAATTACTCTGCTTACCTTAACTCCTAATCTACTACTCGCCGAGTACACATCATTATTACGTTTTTACAAATATCGCAAAGAAACTTGCAATTTCCTCGAACTTTTCTTCGCGAATGATTTCTCTAAACTGAACTCGAACGTACAAGCTTAATCACTTACATCACTTACTATTGTGCGTTTAGGAAACACAGTTTAGCTCTATAGAAAACATCGACTGAGAGTTTCGACGAGTCCGCTGTTTCCTTCATGTCGAAGTTTGATTACTTTGTTACAATTTTCTTATCTTCTACTATGTAAAAACATAAAGAACGTGCTCTTATCATAGCAGAAAATAATTATGGTAAAAAACGTGCAAAATTTTCAAAATTATATTACGCTGGGGAAAAAGAAATCATTTTCGCGTTTATTTCAAGACTTTATTTAACATGGTTCGGATTGTCCAACTTGGGTCAAATATGTACCGTTTTGTTTTATAATCCGTTGCCATTCGATTTCGTTCCGTTTGGCTAAGGCCTTGCAGATGGAAATTCGATCCATCGGCAATTCGCGTGGCACCCAAATATCGAGCTTCTTTTTGAATCCAGCATTATGCAAATGGTTTACAACTGTTTTGTGGCCCATCTTTAGCTCCTGGGCGATGCTACGACTGCTAACATGTCGGTCTACCTCCATCGTTTCCAAGATTTTATCGACATTTTCGACGACGATCCTACCTGTGCAAGGTGTAATTGCGCGTAATTGGCTGTCACAGTATCGGGACCATAGACACCATTCGAATTTTCTGTTTGTTAACTTCCATCTTTTACACCCTACAACTCGCAACTGGATCGACCAACCAAAAAACTGTAAAAGAATTTTCTTTAGTACAGAATGTCACTCATCTTCGTAAAGTCTCAATTTGTTTGGTCAATACTTTACGAGATAAATATCACTACAACCATCTAAATGGAAAATAACGGATTTTCCCCAACCTAATATTTCGGTTTTATCGAGGTATCGTTCTAGAAGGCTTGAAGAAGGTCATTATTAAGGTTTCTTTTTATGACACACTAAGCAAAATAACAATCTCTGGTTTCGCTATTTTATTCTGCATCCTTTAAAAATATAAAAAATTGTAAAACTTTTTGTTTTATACAAATATTTACAGTGAAAAAGACGCGTTTCTTAGCAGTTCCCGAGAAATTTTCTTTGAACGGGATCTTGTAGCTCCTCGACAATTAATGTAAAACAAACGAATCACATATATTCTTACACTGCATGGAATTTCCGAAGTAGTGAACCTTCAAAAGTGGAAAAAATAATTTCTTTTTATTATTTTCTGGCACTTTAATTTCGACGACGTGATAGCCAAATTGTCAAAAGGGTATTCTTCTGTAAATCTTTCAAATATCTACTCTTTTTTTTACATTTTCTTGAACAAAGTAACGAGCTATAATAAGACCCAGCAACTACAATGCTGGGCATAAGTATTGGCACAGCATGGTTTGCGGTGGTACAAATGCTTATATTATATTGTTAACTAACTTATATTAACTAACCTATTATATTGTTAAACAAATTGATTTGAAGGAAAAACTTTTTGACATATTCATTTATTATCTTAGTTTATTACATAACAAAAGCAATAATATATATACATTGATTCACAAAACAATAACAAAAATGTATTTATTAAACATTTTATGGGTGGACGAAACTATTGGCACACTCGAATGAAAACATTTAAAAATGATTTGGAATTAAATATTAATATTAAGTTGGTCCTTCTTTCCTTTTAAGGACTTCTTTTAATCATTTGGGCATTGAATCGACTAACTTTTTTGTAAATCTCGATTTTGTTCCATTTTTCTAAAAGAACATTCTTCGAGTCAGCTTCGTTTGTTATATGATGTTTTCTAATTCTTTTTTCGAATTTGTTCCAAACATGTTCGATTAATGTCTGGACTCTAGGGTGGTGTATTTAGGGAATGAGAAATATTATAAATGATTCAATGGCGTACGATGTAAGCTGCAGTGCTTTGGATCGCAATCTTGTTAGAAATAGAAATTCTGTGTAAGGTTTAATTTTTCCGTACTTTTGAATAAATTTTGTTTTAATATTTTCAAATATGTGTATTTGTCCATAATACTATCTGTAAAAATTAATTCGCCATCCCCAGACACTGCCATAGTGTGGGAATTTGGGGATTCAAATGAGCAAAACTCGACTTCCTCTCAGCAACGCACATTTAATGAGTACGAGGTTTCGATACAGACAAAAGACACGCGTCACAAAAGTAGTAAGTCAGAAGAACTCTAGGTGGCGCAGAAACAAATGGTGCTTTATTTCTAACACATAGAACCCCATACCATAACTCCACAACCTCCATATTTTACTCTCGATTGTAAATTTCGTAGGTCCAGTTCAGAATTTGCTTTCATCTGAAAACTGTTCCACCAAAATGTAGAATCCTTCGTTATAAATTCTTTGGCAAATTCAACCCTCATCTTTCGATTTTTTCCCGATATGTATGGTTTTCTTCGTGCAACACGCACAGAATATCCGGCAGTTTTTAATACACTCCGCACAGTTTTCTAACTTGCTTCTTTTTGACACTCTTTATTTAATATCATTCTGAGTTCTGAGGAGCTTAATTTAGGATTTTTCTTCACTTCGTTTACAATTTTACGTTTTTCTCGCCATTAAAATATGATTGATTTATAAATCGTTTTACAATGCTTCTAATAGTAAAACCTGCATTTCAACTGTTGTTAACCGTTGATGATAACTATACTAATACAAATATTCAAATTATTCGCTTCATTCTGGATTAAAAAATTTTTCTTTCAAGCGCCTGTAAGACTGTTTCGACATTCCTCCCAGAAATCACGCCGCTACTCGGAGAAACACTGCTGGAATTTGTCAAATCGTTTGGAAGAACAGAGAATAATAACGTTAAAATTTTTGTCGCCAGATTACGATGCGGCTGTTTCCCGTGTCGCGGCCACGAAGATGGTGCGACAGTGGTGGAGGACAATTGTTGCCAGTGCAATTACGCCGCTCTGAGAAAGATGATCGACGTTGCCGAGGTGGACGTCATTTACGCCACTTTCCACGTCGACGTCGGTGAGACGCCGTTCTTCGTCGTGCTCGATTACACAAAGAAAAAGGTTTCGCGCGTTCCTTATTGATTCGCATGCACTGATAGTATTAGTTTTACGCTAGACTCGCAGAAAATAATTAATTAAGTTCGATTTCCGATCGCCACGATGCGACGGAGATTAAAGCAAACGGGGTCGCGTGCCGTGTCGCGTAGCCGCGTTGCGTTTCGCGATTAATTAAGAGCTAAATGGATCTCGTTGAGCTGGCTACTCGATGAATTTTTCAACGACCATTTAACGCGTCATCGCGGTGTAACGTGTACCACGATTGCTCAATGGCGAGATCGCGAAGATTTTCGTGTGCCAAAATTTCAGTTGGCCCGGACAAGCAGAAGACTCGATCGATAAATAATTCACCTGCCACTTCTTTCCTCTGGACCGTCGGTTGAAGCTAACTTTTGGCAACCGCGTTTCATTGAATAACAGCGCGATAAACGTTTCCTGTTATTCGACTTCTTACATTTAGTCGGGTTTAACGGAGGCAAATTTTGAAAAAAGTTTAATTTAATTTTAAATGTTTCGACTCTAGATCTTGTTACTTTCAGCTTAATGAAACATAAAATATTTAATGTAAAAATTTAAAGATATATTGGAAACTTAACTATCTAGTCCAAGAATATTAATATAAAAATTAATTATTTTTGTTATTCGACTTCTTGGTCGGTTTTAACTGAGGCAAATTTAAAAAAATGTTTAATTTAATTTTAAATGTTCCGACTCTAGATCTTGTTACTTTCAGCTTAATGAAACATAAAATATTTAATGTAAAAATTTAAAGATATATTGGAAACTTAACTATCTAGTCCAAGAATATAATACTATAAAAATATAAGGGATAATAGTAGTATAAGAACAAATTCTTTTAAGAAAAGAAAGAAAGAAGAAAATGGAGGAAAATGAATTCTTATCTATGCGATGTTACAACATTTTCGCTGTTAATTATCTATTTCAAGAATATAGAAATACTTTATACATTTTGTAGAAAACCAATTATTTAAGAATTCGCATCCTTTAACAATAATTTACAATGTTTAACTTCATTTCAGTCCCTAAATGAAATTTTAAGAGAAATTGAAAAATTGTACAGAAGAGAGTAAAACATTCTTTAACACTAAATCTACCATGGCCAGTCAAATGAACGTTTTTAAAATTTCGTTTAGAATTTCTAACGTACAAATTATTTTAGCGCCAGTTAACTTCACAGTTAACTTCACAGTGAATTTTCTCAATATTCACTTGTATTCTTATTGTTTGTTTTCTTAGAAAAATATATAGTCTGTCATCTGACCGGTTGAACGATTTATATTTTTTTGTAAAAAACTAGACAAAAGTTGGTATCAAATTCTGGTTAGCTTCTGATGTAAATAGGAAATATATAGCGAAGCCGAAAGGAGAGAATCTTCAGTTTCTACTGTCTTAGAACAGTCTAACAACGCATATTAAAAGTACTAAAACTTTAGACGTTTACAGTACCGAAACTACTAACTTTTTTTTCATACTTGAGGCGCAGTTAGAAGTGGCAACGCCTCCCCTTTAAAATGATTTTCGTTTTATGTCGATCCGACTTTTCGATTTTGAGATATCGTAATTTAAATGAAAAAGTAATTTTGAAAATTCGACTCTTCGTCTTACACAAGTCTATTAACTCGTATTGAAAATACAAAAACTTTCAAGATGTGCAATTCTGAAGCCACTCATACTTCTGCCTAAGTTACAAGCAGTAAAGCTTCCTCTTTAAAACAGTTTTTGGATTATGTCGATCCAACTTTCCGTTTTGGAAATATCGTAATTTATGTAAAGTAGTAATTTTTAAATTTGGACCAACGTGACCAAGAAGTCGTAGTATTTCCAAGAATTTATTACACACTGTTTACTATTTACACGGAGGTCAATGACCTCGCGACGTCAACAATGAAAAGTAAACAAACACTTAGAGCCCTTATATCTCCGGAACTAGCCACACTATCGACTTGAAAAAAAAATCGTAATATTTGCGGAACTAATTACGCTATCGACATGAATAGGCACTCGTTTTAAAGGGTATTTCATCCTCTATCCAATGAATATAACTACTGTTATAATTTATGTTGTCTTCTATATTTATTTTTATATTTACTTTGATGCTATATACCTAAAGAAGTTTCAGCAATTTCTATTGATTATACTAGTGTGCGATAAAACTAGATTACAAATGGTTAATTTAATTGAAAATGAATTTAAATTTGCATACAATGTCTACGTAATTGCTAGCCAGAATTTTTTCGGAAATAATTGTTTTCTCTGGAATTAACTACCGATATCGACTTGAAACGAAATTAACTGAAATAAAGTGATTGTTGCGTCTCAAGGCCAAAACTCAATATTTCGTAACTCTTCAGAATTCTTCCGAACAAGGCAGTTATTTCATTCATTTTGTCCACGTAATATAGTTTCACATCGTATCTCGTCGTATCACAAATATACAGTTTCCACGAAACTCCACAGTATTACAAATGTTATACTGGTTGTGGTGCTGACCATTAGGATATATTTACTTTTTACATGTTTTAAGTGTGTGGAAATTAGTTAGTTAGTGGTGAAGTTTTCAGGGACGTCGACTAGGTAAAAGCAGTATCGAGAAAAACGGCGTTAAAGTTGGATACTAGAACACACGACCGTTCTATCCTCTCAACCAGTTGTGTTTTCTGTAGCAAAGTTTGAAATTACAAACACCCCCTTGCTAAATGCAAAAAAAAAATACCAAAAACTAAACTTAGTCGCTCATTTGAAATATTTCCATGTGGGTACGTCGATTTTAGGCGATCTTAAAATTAAATAGTTATTATATAATTATAGATTAAAGGTTTTTAATTCTTTCTTATAAATATTTTTATTATTGCTCAAGTTGCTTCACATTTTTCGAAGTCCATCGTGTTGAATGGCTGCCATGATTCCTCAATAATAATTTGACCACTTCGTGAGTAACAGCAATTAAACATTGTAACACAACTTTTTAAAATCATTTGACCATACTGTTCGTCTAAAGCAAAACAAAATTAAATTATCAACAATGTTCAATGTATTACTTTAGATCGATTTTACATTTTCTAAAAAATTACTCAAAAATTAACGTGAACACAGTTGTGTATTTATTTAACCAAATTGACCTCGTCCTATCAGTTCATACGTAACAGGTAATATATCCTAGCTGGTCAGGATTGAATATACAGGGTGTCTCACCCGATTTTGACATCTTGATTTTCTCGCTATTGTTACTCGTAACAAAAAATGTTTCAGCGGAGGCTCGAATGGTATCGAGTGGAGCATATTCTGATGTTATTAGTTTTTTCGTGAGTGGACGCGTAAAGATCATATAAAGGTCAACTTTATTTTTTTTAAATGGAATGAGGTATTTTTTAATACATCAATCGATTCAGCTGGAGAATCGTTATAAAAAAGTACTATGTAACGTCGAAAAATTAGTAGTTCAGGGGATATTTCAATTTAAATAATTCTAAAACACCATTACTGTTGTACTAAGACGTTAGCGTTTATTTAGTAGTTACTATCCAAATAAAAACTAACTATTCTTATAATTAAATAGCTTTTTTTATAGCATAAGGCTATTTCATAAGAATTTCATTGTATTTCATTTTAAGATATCACTATAGTCAATTTTTACTATCCAATTAAAAACTAACTATTCTTATTATTAAATAACTTCTTTCTATACCACAAGTCTATTTCATAGGAATTTCATTGTATTTCATTTTAAGATATCACTGTAGTAAATTTTTACTATCCAATTAAAAACTAACTGTTCTTGTTATTAAATAACTTTTTTTATATAGTTTAAGTAATGACAAGTGATGTAAATGGTCGTTACGTTGAACTATTCCTGTAAATAAACGCTAACGTCTTAGTACAACAGTAATGGTGTTTTAGAATTATTTAAATTGAAAAATCTCCTGAACTACTAATTTTTCGACGTTACATAGTTAGTACTTTTTTATAACGATTGTTCAGCTGAATCGATCGACTAAAATACCTCGTTCCATTTAAAAAAACAAAGTTGACCTTTATATGACCTTTATGCGTCCACTCACGAAAAAACTAATAACATCAGAATATGCTCCACTCGATACCATTCGAGCCTCCGCTGAAACATTTTTTGTTACGAGTAACAATAGCGAGAAAATCAAGATGTCAAAATCGGGTGAGACACCCTGTACAGTAGACAACATCTTGCAATTTATAATGAAGGGAACGTGTTCTGCTTCGATTGTTATTAAAGACGGTCACTTGAGAAAATAAAGCTATATGGATAATATACCTGTAACAAACGCTTTTACCCCTAACTGGAGCGAACTCAAGCCGGAATGGTTAATCACCAATTTTGCGCTCTCTCTTTTTAAGGTTGTCGTTAGTATACGAGGAACCCTCAGCATGAAGGACGTGTTAACGGATCTGAACGCGGAAGGTGAAGTGTTACCATTGTCGCCGCCGAGAGACGACTGGCTGGGCCACAAGGGGATGGTTCAAGCCGCCGAATATATTCGAAAAAAGCTGCTCGACGAAGAAATTATATTTCGTGCGCTCGCTAAGGTATCGCTTAACGTCGTCGTCGCCTTAAATGTAAATTCGTGTTGTCTCGATGTAAACGATAGCTCGTTTAAACGGAATAATTACACTTATCGTTGCACACGGACCCTATGTCGAGTCACGAAGAGAATGGAAGGAAAAGAGCCAAGCGCGATGATTACTTTCATACCTTTGATGCACAGGGTACCTCAGCACTTTGTAAACTAAACTGTATCAGGATCTTTTATACTATTCGTCAGTTTAGTCTTTAACAAGCTAAAATAAAAAGTTTTCATCCTCTGCTTGTTAAAGACTAGATGAATATTGTATTTTATCAATGCAAGTTATTTAAACTACATTAAAAATTTACTAATTTAAATTTGACGAAAGTTGCGACGGATTTTTATTTATAGTTATTAAAGTGGGAAGTGAGAATCGATTGAAAATATCTCATCAAATTTTTGGAGGGAATCGAGAATTTTGAGACACTTAATAATTATTTCTTTTGAGAAACAGAAATAGAAACTTCTTGAGAGATGAGATATTCAAGCGCAATTATTATTTCATAAACGAATAATTGAGTGGAAATTGATGCATTGTGCGAGACAGTACTCTTCGTCGTTTATGCTTGACACGACGACGGTAGAAATGCTCTTTGGTTTTTTAGTTGGAAATCGTTCAAATTACTTCTTCAGGACACGTCGAGAGGAACCCATCAGTTCGGTCTGGTACTCGTTGGACATTCTTTAGGAGCGGGTACAGCGGCCATCCTGGCGATATTGCTCAAGCAGGATTACCCGGACTTGGTGTGCTTTTCCTTCGCTCCACCAGGTGGTCTGTTGAGCATGCCTGCTCAGCAGTACACGCAAGAATTTATTACGTCCGTGGTGGTTGGGAAAGATGTCGTGCCCAGGATAGGTCTTCGACAAATGGAAAGTTTAAGGGCTGATCTTATCAACGCCATAAAGAGGAGCGTCGATCCAAAGGTACGTATTTCCTGAAACTTTTCTATTCGCTCTGCATAAATACGAGGGTCATCCCAGATTCAAAGAGCACGTTTCAGTGACGCTCAAAATTGATCGAGTATTTAATATTATTATACTTGTTATTTAATCAAACTGTAACTTCTGATCATACAGTTTTGGAAACGTACTTAATATCCCGAAATATTACATTAATAAAAAAAATACGGCATACAGGGTGTTCCGTAACTAGTGTAAGAACCGGAAATGGGGGATAGCTTAGACGATTCTGAACAACAATTTCCTTTGCAAAAATGTCGGATGGGGCTTCGTTTTTGAATTATTCCATTCGACATTTTTGCAAAGGAAATTGTTGTTCAGAATCGTCTCAGCTAACCCCCATTTCAGGTTCTTACACTAGTTACGGAACACCCTGTATATTGAACATAGTATTTATTAGAACAGTAGACGAACAATAGGCGTAATGTTGGATGTGTATAACTTAACATCAAATATACAGGGTGTTCAGCCATCTCTGGGAAAAATTTTAATAGGAGGTTCTAGAGGCAAAAATTAGACGGAAATCAAGAATACCAATTTGTCGATGGAGGCTTCGCTAAAAAGTTATTAATGTTCCGCCGTTACTGAATTTTTTTTCGAAAATACACAGGAATTCGGCGGTATGTCTGTTCACCAAACATGACTGTAATTAACTCCCGCAACCGAAAATAATTTTTCCAAAATGATTTGAAATTTTTTTTTTACCGAAAAATTTGTCCACCTTCCAGATTTTTTTTCTCGAAAGTGCGTAGGATTTCGGGAATATGTGTATTCACACAAAATGGTTGTATTTGACCCCAGAGCCTAGAAATAATTTTTTTAGAACGGTACCTACCTCCTTGTCGATTTTCCTTCAAAATACGTTTTTCATTTTTAATAAATTTGATTGACGCTGTACGGAAATTTTGTCTAATAACTTTTTGTAGATATCTAGGAGCTCTACTTCAGAAAAAAGTTTCATTGAAATATATTCAGTATTCTAGGAG
Organism: Colletes gigas; assembly: GCF_013123115.1. Taxonomy (NCBI): domain Eukaryota; kingdom Metazoa; phylum Arthropoda; class Insecta; order Hymenoptera; family Colletidae; genus Colletes; species Colletes gigas. Next base: position 263,833 of record NW_025106677.1, read on the forward strand.
TTATGGGCGTTTGAAAATTGGATCATTCTTACGAGGTTTTTCTCACCTCACGGGGTCAAGGGGCAATTTTTCGAATATTCTTGGAATACCTACATATTCTACACTAAAATACGCGTTGTCTGCCGTTTGAAATACTAAAATCCCCCAATCCATTCAGAAGTTATGACATTTTTAAGATTCGCATGAAATTTCGGGGGTGCATTAGATTTTCGTTTAAGAATTTTTTTCTCGAAAGTGCGTTGGATTTCGGGGATATGTGGAATGACCAAAAATGATTGTAATTGACCCCCGCAACCAAAAATAATGTTTTCAAAATGATTTGAAATTTTTCAATTTAATTTTCTAATAACTTTTTAACGAAGACGCAGTCAACAAATTGATATTTTTGATTTTCGTTTTATTTTGGCCTCTAGAATCTTCCATTAAAATTTTTCCCAGGAGTGGCCGCACACTCTGTATACCTTGAAGTGTTACATTAGTACAAAAAGTACGGAATATTAGGTCGTCCCATAATTTCTTGCCCGTTCGACATTCTCAAATTGACGAAAATAACCATTGGTGATTTAGAAAGGAAAAATCGAAAGTTGTCAATTTCAGGGATTTCTGAAATTTTAAACACACAGTGGAGTCTAGTTTTCCTCATTAGTTCGGATAATGGAGGTTTCGATATTCGGTAAATGGAGATCCAAGTACACATGGATAATGTCAAACACAGCTAGAACCGAATAAAGTTGATTTAGAATGAACTTTTACTCACTAACAAAAAATTGCAAGTTTAAAGATTTTGAATAAAATTTAATTATTCTCATTGATATGAATTATATACACATACGTTAAATATGTATATTCTTTTGCTATTTCTCCTGATACAAGATAATTTACAAGCTTATTTATTACTAACAGTTATTCTGGAACAAATTATGTATCTACATAAAAGCAAACTACATGTTAGCGACCTACAAAAAACGAAAAATACGCTTTTGGATAATTGTAATGACACTTGACTTCAGTTTGGATAATAGAAGCTCACCCAGAAATTCGGATAAACGAGGTTCCATTGTACCAACAATAACGATTCATAGACATTTGAAAAAAATAAGTTGTGTCAAAGCTCAAAATATTGGATCCACACTGAATGGATATACATAACAAAACTGAACCTTTCTTAAGACACTTAATAATAGAAGATAAGAAGTGAATTTTATACATCAATCTTCAGGCTTTTCCACTGGGTAAACAATTTGAAAATGTCAACGTTCCGAAGAACAGCGTCGAATAACATTTCAATGAACGATCGATGAAGTTTTATAGCGTCGATGTAATGGTTTGCCAAAGAAAGAGGAGAGAGTTAACAAAAGAGAAGAGGTTTACTATTTTCTATAAAATTTCATAGTAAATTTGAAATATTGCTTTAAGTTTAGTGCGAAACTTATGGGATGACCTAATATTTTTGAATTCCACAAGTTCGTATGCCTTCGATTAACGTTATATTTAGATTCGTCGTCATTGTGGAAAACCTCGCTAATCTATTAATAATAATATTAATAATGAAAAATATCAAGAATGTTGTATTGCATTAACGATTGCCATACCCATTTCTCTATTATTATATTCCATACGTTTTAGTTGGAAATACAATTCCATTTCGATCATCTTTAATCAGCGTCTGACGAACCCCACTTCTTGTCATTAAATACAGTACAATTACGTTACCGTCATCCAGGAGTGAGATTGTGCCATATTTCGAATATTTTTCAGCATATTTTAAAAAGAATTTCAATTTTTGTTTTGTAAACTACACACGTAGCAAGAGACAGTCTTCGATTTTCATTTCTTAAGAAACAATGTCTATTATCTATCGTCAGTGAGTCTCTAAAAAATTCATGGCATAATCTGATCCCATTGATCGGGGTTAGTTTGTACCAGTGAACTTTTCAACTAATTTCTTGTAATCGAATTATGAAGTCATATTACGAGTTATGCAATCGACTTACTGAATCTTTTCCTAAAAATACTGGTCTGTATTTCTTCTTTTCTAACACGTTAATTCCCACGGTGGTCTCAATCCTAATATTTATAAATTTTTTAATAATATTAGCATTTTAAGAACGTTACACAATTGCAAGTACGTCATTGAACTATTGAATCTTCCTGCTTTTGAAATTAAAATTTGAATAAATGTCGAATGCATTTTTTAAAGTGAAAACCAGGCATGGCAGTCAACGTATTAATTCGGATGAATTACTTGCTTCAGACGAAAATTTTCAGGTTAATTTTAAAATGTAAAACAATGCTACAGTGAATAAACAAGAATTGTTGTTCGAGAAGGTTAAATACAGTTATTGAAAACATTCATTGGTACCAGTGGTGGATCTAAAAGAGCTCAAAGGAGGAAGAGCTAAAACAATTCTATAATTCCATCCCTAAAAATGAAAAAACAAAAATAGAAACGTTAATGTTTCAATGAATGTTTAACATTTACCAAAGAATAAAGAAATTGTTTAAAGCGATTCAAAGTCAGAATATGCATATATATTTTTGGTCAATGGGAAGGGGTTGAAACCGTTGTAGCCTCGACCCCGTTAGATCTGCCACTGACTAGAATGCAGAATGGGAGCTTGAATCTTTATTAACCCCAGGAAGATTAAAGGCGGAGGCGACTTGTCGAATCTACCAATAAATAAATTTGTTAAATGTACTACTTGCAAACATATATTCCTTGTCATTTCGGAAAAAGTTTTGAAACATTTAAAGAAAAAATTATGACTAATAAAACAAACCATGTAAGTTCAAAAATTAGCAAGGATAATATAATTAAGAAACTAATAAGGCAAAGTTCTTCGGTTAAACTTTCATCACGAAACATTTAAATCAGCACATACTACAAAACATATTATTTATGAGGTAGAATGAGTTCAGGAGGCTAAAGAACTAAATTGAAACATATAGAGAGTGTTCCGCCACCTCTGGGAAAAATTGAATTGGGCGATTCTAGAGGTCAAAATAGGACGAAAGTCAAGAATACCAATTTGTTGATGAAGGCTACGTTAAGAAGTTATTAAAGTTTAAAGTTCCGCCCGTACTGAATTTTTTTCTCGAAAATGCGCAGGATTTCGGAGGTATGTCTATTCACCAAAAATGATTGGAATTGGACCACCTAGTTAAAACTAATTTTTTTAGAACGATTAAAATTTTTTAATTTTATTGAAGAATTTTATATCTTCTCGAATTTTTTTCTCGAAAGTGAGTAGGATTTCTGAGGTATGTCTATTCACCAAAAGTGATTGTAATTGGCCACCGTAGCTAAAAATAACTTTTTTAGAACGATATGAAATTTGTTTATTTTGCCGAGAAATATAGGCCTGTTGATTTTTATTTTTAGTAATCTTATTTGACGCCCTACAGAAAAATTGTCTAATACTTGTTTGTAGGTGCCCATGAGCTCTACTGCAGAAAAAAGTTTCAACGAGATACGTTCACTATTGTAGGAGTTATGGCCATTTGAAAATTGGATCATTTTTATGGGGTTTTTCTCATTTTGCATAGTCAAGGAACAACTTTTCGAATATTTTTAGAATTTCTACATATTCTTCAGCAAAATACGCGTTGTTTGCCGTTTGAAACATTAAAATCCCCCAATCCGTTCAGAAGTTATGACATTTTAAAGATTCGCATGAAATTTCGGGGGTGCATTTTTGGCCTCACATTAGATTCTCGATTATGAATTTTTTTCTCGAAAGTGCGTAGCATTTCGGGGTTATGTGTGTTAACCAAAAATGATTATAATCGATCTCTGCAATCGAAAATAATTTTTTTAGGACGATTTGAAAAATTTTTTTTTCACCGAAAAATTTCAGCATTTATCCGAATTTTTTTCTCGAAAGTGGGTAGGATTTCGGAGGTACGTGTATTCACAAAAAATGATTGTAATTGATCCCCGCAACGAAAAATAATTTTTCCAGATTGATTTGAAATTTTTTAATAACTTTTTAACGAAGCCTCAGTCAACAAATTGATATTCTTGATTTTCGTTTTATCTTGGCCTCTAGAATCTCCCATTAAAATTTTGTTCCAGGGGTGGCCGAACACCCTGTATAAATAAGAAATGGAGCTAAATATAATATTAATTTTTTAGCTAACTTTTTCTTTTTAATATCGATTTTTTCTACGGCGTTTTAAAAAATTTCGAGGCCCTCTAGTTGTATTAATAATGTGCTATTTATGTTTGCAGGTCTGTTTTGGTTTAATGAGAGTATTAATAAACAAGAAAAAATTAAAAGCGACTGAGTACAATGGTTACGCGCGTAAACAACATAACTTCCCGGAACTCTTGAACTTTTTAAATTACATACAGTGGCCCACGAAAGTGTTCGAACGCATGCAAGAAATAAATGAAACGAAAGAGATATTTATGTTAGAGTTCAGTTTCGAAGATAACATCATAATAGCTATTAGACACAAGTATCAGGATAATATGTGCAAAATTTCAACTCAATCCAACAGTGTATATTGAAATTAAGAAGCATTTATTATACAAACGTACTGCATGAGGGTCACGAAAATGTTCGAACGCGTGGAATTTATTGAAGTAAACATTGTTTTGCTTCAAAATATGTAAACATTTGTAAGTTGATTTCGTCTCTAGGCATCGCATGGTAAATTCTATGTCGTTAGTTGTCGATTATCGTGTGTTCAGTGACAATGAATTCAAAGAGAACAGAAACGCAAATATGCGAAAGGGAAATTATAGTGAGGATGCACAAAGATGGAAAATCGTATCGAGAAATAGCTAAGTGTGTAGGTAGAAGTGTGTCCATAGTCCACTATATTATAAAAAAATTAAAAACTGAAGGTACAGTGATAAACAAACAGCGTGCAGGCCGGCCGAGTAAGTTAAGTGCAAGGGAACAGAAGATTGTTGTTCGCGAAATTAAAAAAGATCCGACTATTTCGGCAACAAGACTTGCTCAAATGGTTAGTGAGGATTTTGGAAAAATTGTTCACCCCGAATTATGCCGCAGAATACTGCGGAAAAATAATTTTAATGGTAGAGTACCAAGGAAGAAGCCATTCATCGGTAAAACGAATAAAGCTAAACGATTAAAGTTTGCAAAAGAATACGAAAGTAAAGATTGTAACTTTTGGAACAGAGTTATTTTCTCCGACGAAAGTAAATTTAACATATTTGGGTCGGATGGACAGCGATATGTGTGGAGAAAACCGAATACGGAAATGAATATGAGAAATTTACGCCCAACTGTGAAACACGGAGGAGGTTCGGTTATGATTTGGGGGTGTATGCCAGCAAGTGGGGTAGGAAATCTTGTATTTATAGACGGTATTCTAGACAAGGCCAAATATTTACATATTTTAAAAGACAATTTAAAAAAAAGTGCTGTCAAATTAGGCCTGTTAAAAAATTTTTAGTTTCAGCAAGATAAGGACCCTAAGCACAAAGCCAAGATTGTGCAAGAGTGGCTATTATATAATACACCATATATGCTGCATACACCAGCTCAAAGCCCAGACATGAACCCCATCGAGCATTTGTGGGCCGAAATCGGTAGAAGATTAAAAAACCACAATATTTCATCAAAGGATGGATTAAAACAAAAAATATTACAAATATGGAATTCCATTAAATCCACAGTGACGGAGAACTTGGTGCACAGCATGGGACGACGTCTAAGTGTAGTAATTAAGGCAAAAGGAGGTCCAACCAAATACTAACGTAGTGAAAAATGTAAATTATTTCTTCCGTTCGAACACTTTCGTGACCCTCATGCAGTACGTTTGTATAATAAATGCTTCTTAATTTCAATATACACTGTTGGATTGAGTTGAAATTTTGCACATATTATCCTGATACTTGTGTCTAATAGCTATTAAGATGTTATCTTCGAAACTGAGCTCTAACATAAATATCTTTTTCGTTTCATTTATTTCTTGCATGCGTTCGAACACTTTCGTGAACCACTGTAAATGTAAAGTGTTGAAATAATGTAACAATATGCTTTTGATGACGTTTGTTGGTTGGCATAATGTTTATTTATTACGGATTAGTTTTTTGCTGCATTGGCCTACATTAGTTATCGAGTGACGACGAAAATTTTGTAACCTAACATTCAATCGTCATTGTAATCAGAATATATGAATATTTATTTTTGGATACGTGATGATGCATTTTATCATGTAGTATAAATTAGGAAAGTTTCGTTGACAATCCATAAATGAGATTCAGTAATATATTATATTAGAAAAGCAAAATTTACTAAAGAAATAAATATGTTCTTTCCTAAACACATATGTATGTATATTGCTCGTTTCCGAACGTACGAAACGAGTATTTATTTACTTTTAACACAGTTTTTATGATTGTTTTCAAATAAAAAATTAGGAGAATCGTAGATGAGCTAGACAAGCCTTTCTTTTAATGTTTGACATAACAGTTTGTGGCCTAGTCTTCCTAGGGTTATTCAATAGAAATGGAGGAACGTTCGAAAACACCATTTGTCACAATCTAACCCCTGGTTGCACAAAGTGACCTTTGATGACGGTACATCTGTAACTTCTATTACGATTTTCCTTCGATAGAAGAAAGTAATGAAGAATGAAATTGAACTGTTCAATAATGCCTAACTTCCCATGACATTTGTCTGCAAGTACAGCGTTGCACCTGTAAACTGCAACTGTACTGCGTTTCCTTTCCACACTTTGACGGCCGCTGTCACGTGTTCGTGGTTTCATGTGTACAGTTTCAGTTCAAGTTATGCCTCTGCATTTATAATTTCTTCATAAAGTCAATGTATAATAGAAAGTTGTTTCAAAGTGTTCGTATCAAATCGATCCACAAATTGTTTTCAAAAGTTAACCGCAAACTTCAGTGTTCATAAATTCATAATTCGGAAATAAAGAATCTGTTTTTGAGCATAACGATGAAGTACATAAATTGACAACGATACTGAAAACTTCTCACTAAAAACCTATAAAAATTAATTTCCAAATTGAAATGTTAAAGCAAATTTTGATTAGGATTCATGAATCTTAGCGAGGTTACAAAAATAAGTACTAAGGCAAATTTCGAAGTTTATGATTGTTCAAAATCACAGTTTTGGTCTGGCAGTCAACGTGTTAAAATATAGAGTGACAGTACCGATAGTTGGCTATGTGTCTGGAATTTACGAAGAAAATCTTCATGATATTTTCAGAATGAAAGCAATTTCTAATAACTCTTTTGTGGAGCTAATTAACCTAAAGGTTTGCTTAACACGTAACATTATCTTGATATATTAAGAGATAACCCCCCCCCCCCTTTTATTTCTATTTATTTTTAAGAAGGGAGGTGTCAACGTGTTAATAATAAAATTACGTAGAATTTGAGATCTTCCGATCGAAAAACATGAAGCTTCAGTTGAAACTCTTATGAAAATGGCAGGCAACAATCTTGGCGTGAAACATGCGGCCATCAAAGTGTCAATCAATTCTTTACGATCATTCCTTTAGAATGGTATATCAAACTTAACTGGCCTGATCATTTCCCTGACCACGAATCGCTCCAGACTCGTAACTTTGCGCCGAACTGCACAGCTGGTCTCTCTGTTCGAGAGACTAGGGTCAGCTAAGCGGTTACGATGAGTATAACTCGTCGACGGCCTTGAGCGGCCACTTGATTTCGGTCCGAATACAGTAATCGTGGAAACGAGCGATAAGTACGCTCACGGAGAACAACAGTCGAGTAGAAAAGCTCGCGTATCAATCGCGATCGTTCGTTTTCAGTGGAAAACGATAGCATGCTCGGTGATGTGTTGCGGTTGCGGTTCCACCCCCACCTCGGCGGCGAATTTAGAGGCTGGCGGATGCATCAGCGAGTATCAGAGGGACAAGGACCTAGCTCGTTCCCAAACCGTTGTCCCGAGCGACTCCAGTATCGCGTTGACGTTACACAGGCCTCTGTACCCGCCCGGGCGTATTATACACGTTGTCCGACATCATCCGAACAAGGGAGAGTAAGTTCGAGCGTTCACTATACTTTCGACTCGGCCGTGCCCGTTCGGTTGGACCTCAGACACCGTCGAGACACGTTTACAATGCAGTACCTACTATAAAGCAGGTATGTCAAACACACTGCTCGATCCGTTGGATCAGTATTCTTCAAACAGCGATCCACGCACCCTGTTGGCTCCCACAAACCTCGTGGAGCCGATTTATTTAGCAAATAGGAAATATAACAACCTATTTACCAATACAATACTTTAATAACAATTTGAATATATATCAAGGGACGTGTTAACAGAAAATGTGGAAATTATATACAGGATGTTCGACCACCCTTGGGAGAAATTTTAATGGGAGATTCTAGGGGCCAAAATAAGACGAAAATCAAGAATACCAATTTGTTGATCAAGGCTTCGTTAAACAGTTATTAACGTTTAAAGTTCCGCCTGTAGAACGGCAATCTGCGAACAGCTGCGTGCGCGTGATAGTGGTTCTCATTCAACATAAGTACGCAGCTATTCGCAGATTGCCGTTCTACAGGCGGAACTTCAAACGTTAATAACTATTTAACGAAGCCTCGATCAACAAATTGGTATTCTTGATTTTCGTCTTATTTTGGCTCCTAGAATCTCCCATTAAAATTTTTCCCAGGGATGGTCGAACACCCTGTATAAACAGTTTTGTACAAGTTCGTGAAATTCTAATCTAATCCTTTAAATCTTGTGTTCTACTTGCACTGTTGCATTCTGTTTGCATTCTTGGTTAAATACAAATTCAATTGTGGGAGGTGTTTTAATTTAACAAATAAGTCCATCCCTCGTGGACCAGTTTCTTCCTAAACTACGAGGCCCACCCACCAAGGGTTCGTACGGGGGTGGCTGGGCCCAAATTACCCTTTGAAAACTAATTAAGAATGCGCGTCGTTGGCTTTAGTGTATGTTTAGTGTAAATTCCGTGCAGTTAAGCAATTTAAGTATTATTTGTTGTCCTAAACAATCCTACAATAAACCATGTTTGGAATTCCAAACATACCCTCTGAGCGTCCGTGTGAAGTTCTAGAAGAAAATAAAATGAGTTAGGTTTAATAATCGTTGAACCTCCTGTTGTTGGTGGGTTATCAGTAGTCATAGGCTTGTCGATTTGGTACAGTCGCAGAGACAATCGCTGATACTGGTTGCAATACAAGTTCTGCCGTAAGCAATGGGTTTGAGCTGTCTGCAGATCATGAAAGCAAACTAGTGATGGATCTAAACCGAATAACTTACTCGACGTTGAATTGTCTACTTTCCAACATTATAAGCGCTATAGACTTAAACCTTAACACTTTGACTGCCACGTCACCCATATTTGTATGACAGGATTTACCATTATGATGTTAGAAAAATTAATTCCCAAGTTAAGACATCGAGGGAAATAAATTCGGATAGAATTTGTGAATTTTAACAAGGTTACGAAAATAAGTACTGAAACAAATTTTAGGTTATGTAACTTACAATGGTCTAAAATCAAGATTTTATTTTTGCAGAATATTATACGGTTTTAATCTGGCAGTGAACGTGTTAAGTGGACTTTCAGTCTCAACTGAATTATTTTACTTAATGTTCATTTTTACCAAATTGGTAAATGAAAATCAACCTTCTTTTAAAGCATTTCAAAAATAATGAACTAATGAAGGATTACATAAATTTTCAAATAATTATATTGACATCTATTAAACAATTATTAATTTAAACTTCCAAAGGGTTAAACCCATTGTTAAAGTAACAATGTATCATTTCGATTTCATCGAAATTTCGGGAGTGCAGTCTGAACGTGCATTACAAAATATCTGCGTATTCGAACAAAAATGTACGGAATTTCGCGTTCCAAGATCTAGTCACGGTAATTATTCAAAATAGGGGACACCTCACCGATTTCGACGATTTTCAAATATATTGTAGAACTCGACATTCTAAACAATTTTTTCTTATAGATGCAACCCTCGCTCGGTTTTAGTTTCCGAGATACTTGCAAAATTCTGTTGGTACTATAATAGAGAGACGACTTAATGGCTTGGCACGCTGATTGGTCGTAGAGCAATAGTGAATAGCGAAGTTTGTTCTAGCACGCATTGTCATTATTGCCTGAGACGATCGCAATTGCAATTCCGTCGCGTGACGAAGAACGCGAACGAAACTTATCAAGACAGAGTAAGATAGAACCATATTGAACGACATTGGCGTAGCCGTAAGCTCAGAGTATTAACCATGAACAGAACAAAAATGTATCTCTCGTGGATATAGAGATTCTACTACTATGTAACGTGACGTAAAGCAGGATTTTCTGGTGGGAATTAAGGGGATTCTCGTGTAACAACGTTTAAATTGAAACTTTCCTTTTTTATTTTTTTCACAAAGAATTAAATGATCTATTGTACTAGACTCTTGGGGTCATGAAAAGAGACCCTTAAACTATACGAAAATATTTTTTTATTTTAATAAATAGTAGCTAAATCTTTTAATCCTATCTGATAATGTTAACCATAGTTGATGTACAACTTAGAGATCAGAACGCAACAAATAAAAAATTTTCTTGAAGTTGGTTGATTTGCACTGTCACTGAACTAATTTTAAACAAAAAATATTGTCAATTTAAAAAAGTACAGCATCTTGAAGAAAATTTTTTTGGTATAGAAAATTTTTTTTTTGAATTTTTTTTATAGAAATTTTTTTCCAATTCTTTTAATAATATTTACAAATTTGTACAACGAGAAATAGTCAAAATTAGTGGTAGTACAGACTCTCGTAGACAGTCACGTACTGAAAAAGTGTTCTCATGGCTTCCACAATTCATTCCACAAAGATACATTTTTATGCGGCAGGTATCAAAAGGACGGGGAAAAATTGATAATCAAAAAAATGGCAGCATTTTGAAGTTGAAGTATCGATTTTTCTTGGTGTTTTTAACTTTAACATTCTACGAAAAAATAGAAAAACTAATGATTTTGACTTCATTCTGCTACGGACTTATAGCGACACATATACTGAAGGAACACGCCAAATTTGAACGGAATCGGTGCTGTAGATATTGTGATATCATGGAAACCAATTTAGAAAAGATAGTTTTAAGAAAACAGTATTTAAACAGAAAGTCCGTTTAAACGGGTATAGCTCGATCGAGCAATACGTTAATTTTAGGAGTTCAGTGATATACTTTTGCACATATATTTCGACGACTATATTTTTGAAGAAAATGCAAAAAAAGAATGAAATTTTTTGGCAGTTTACAGTAGAAGACCCCCTTTAAGTCTATAGTTCTCATAGTGTTGGAAAATAGAGAGATAATACAACATCAATTGAGTTAGTTGCTTAGATCCATTGCTAATTACTGCCTGCAACTCATTGCTTTTATCGAAACTTGCATTGTAACAAATATCAGCGTCAGTAGGATGTTTAATGGCTTAGGTGGTCATATCTACCAATCGAGAACTGTAGCGATTTAGTTCTTTTGCCCCTATGCCTTCTTGACTGCCAAGTTATATATTCTCTTTATTCTTCTTTTCTTCCTCTTTTCCTTCTACAATAAATCGTCCATAAGTGTCGTGAAATCTGTTTCATAACGGCCTAGTCTCCCTCGCCATTCCTAGCTACTAGCATGCCAAACGTACTTAAAGATATATTATTACTGCAACATTCTGCCTATCTTTACGTTATTTTTATTTTACTTTCTCAAATAATTTCATGCAGTTGTCTTTTTTACGTGCTATCATTGAACTGTAATAGTTACAAAATATATCAAATCTTGCGATCTCAAGCATTTTTAATCCCTTTGGAGTTTCGAAATTTTGAAGAGACAATAAATGCTTGCCACAAGAGAACCAATAAAACGAAACGTAGCTCAAAGAAGCACTATACAGGGTGTTCGACCACCGCTGGGAAAAATTTTAATAGAAAATTCTAGAGACCAAAATAAGACGAAAATCAAGAATACCAATTTGTTGATCGAGGCTTCGTTAAAAAATTATTAACGTTTAAAGTTCCGCCTGTAGAACCACTATCGCGTGCACGCAGCTGTTCGCGGATTGCCGTTCTACAGGCGGAACTTTAAATGTTAATAACTTTATAACAAAGCCCCAATCAACAAATTGGTATTCTTGATTTTCGTCTTATTTTGGCCTCTAGAATCTCCCATTATAATCTTTCTCACATGTGGCCGAACACCTTGTATAAAAAAACAAGACAAACAAATTACAGTCGATTGATGTCTAGAGTGTTAGAAACAAAAGACTTCTTATTAATAAATTCTTTTCTTCATTTCCGTGGAAATTATTATCGTCTTTCTAATCTTACGCGCGTTTGCTGAAACTTGAGATATGAATGTAAAATCGTATAAAAATTTTTCCTCTGGAAATATACTAAGAAACGCTTCTTTTAACACTCTGACTGCCACGTCTCCCGTATATGTAGATGTCAGAACTATGAAATTTAAAAAATTAATACCCCAGTCGGGGGTATTAAAAGAAATAAATCTGGGTTCGTGAATTTTACTAAGGTTACAAATATAAATAATATGACAAATTTTAAGTTGTTTACAATTGTCTCAAGTCAAAGTTTTGGCAATCAATTAACAAATATTTAATTCTAAAATTACAAAAATATAGGAATGAAATAATCTAGGTTTTTCTCATTTATTAATGAAAAGAAAAAATACTAGTGTTGGTAAGAGACTAAAAAATGGTGTTTAAAATATTTTTTACCGTGGAAGAATGGTAGCAAATTGCAAATCGGTTCTCGAGCAAAAATGTGTTTGACATGCCTGCTCTGTATAGGACAGAAGCGATTACCGACAAACTTTAATCGACGATCTTTTCCGTTTCTAGGCAAAAATATGAAAGCCGCTGGAGGTACGTTTATCGAATAGTTTGCATTTTCAGGGCTGCTCTGGGTAATTGCATCTTGAGGATGTGCCCGCATGCGTACCTTGGATCTATACTCTACACTTCTTTTCCTGCAACGTCTGCCGCACCCTTCGATTATCTTGTCTCAGAGACATTACTTATACAAATGATCTTTTCATACGTGCATGAACGAGACTTAGAAGAAGGTGTATACCGTAAAAAGTATCCCAGTAGTCGTAGTACGAGAAAAGGGACGATTTTTCGTGAAAAAACAAATCGAAATTATGCAATAGATTTTTTTTTGTGATCTCTCATTATCGGGAGGAACAATTTTTAAGATCTCTCGGGTGTACGTGCATTTTTTAATTGCAAATCTGAAACACCGTTCTGTATGCAGCAACACGAACAGCATTTTAGTAATGATAACTTTTTATTTCCGTGTGTAAATCCTTGATATGGGCTACGTTAATCATACAAGTAGGAAATAGCACATCTTTAAAATTAAAATTCACTCGAAGTACGCACGTGTGTAATTGTTACAGTGGAATGATTCAATGCGGACGTCAAACCATGAGAAAAAGTTATGAACATATCGAAGTCACTTGTAATCGTGTGTAATCTAACGATGCAGTTTGAATTTCCTAACGCGGTACGACATGGAGCGATATTTTCAAAATTGTCTCCAATAAATTGATTTGTAATTAACATTAAATCAATCTAATACAGTTTATGCATATAATATTGAAGTTCATTTGCAAAGACTTAGAATTATACATGCAACGCGTACAGTCACGTGTACGCATGCTCCATAAGCTTTCGAAATTATTTTTCTCGATAACGAAAGATGATAGAAAAAATATTATATTTTCGATTCATTTTGCATAAATGATTATCTTCTTCTCGGTTCTACTACGATTACACAAATACAAGATGTAGAAATTGTGAATTTGTTGCGTACGGAAAATTTTTTAAGACGCGACTAATGAGATTTTCTTCAGATTTCGAGAACAGGTTTGGAAAATTGTTTAATAGATTTTAAAGACACTTTGTTCTTTTAAACGAAAGACCACGTGTTCCAACTAAAGTATCGGTTACTTTTAAAACGAGGAGGTCACTCGAGATCATAAATATGTAACAAAGTCAGTTTAAAATTTGGTTTACATTGTAAAACAGCTTATTCGTTGAACTTTGCCTTTTCGACCTACTTGATACACTTCCTTTATGTAGATTTTGCTTTGATTCTTATTTAGTAAATAAAGTTGTTAAATTAAAAAAGAAAGTATGTTCTGACGAAAAATTTGAAATCGATACTTTCTACATTCAGTGTGTTCGATGTTGCAAAATATCTTTTTCAGATGGTTGCACTGGATAAATCGTATACTATGTATATGTGTACTTCAAATAACTTTGTAAATATTGATTTTAAGTAAAATTGATACGAACAAATATTGTACAATTTTAAAGTGGATTTCATGTTTTTATATATTCAGGACATTTTACATGTAATCTGACACAGTGTGTGCCACCTAAAAGCAATGGATATTTACATTTTCCAAGTAGAAAGATTTTACTGAAGAGCACCGAATCATACGGTCGAAACTTTTGAAAATTTTGAAAATATATAATATCGTTTTACTAAATTGTTCTTATTGATTAAATAAGAATCATTTTTAAGGTTAATTCCATGACAATTTCACACAACTCATTATTTTCAGTGTAAGCGTTAATTGAATAAAAAATAGCCTTATTTTTTAAACAATTATGAAATCAGCTATTTGTAAAGTTTTGAAAAATCCTTCGATTTACATATGCATTAGTACAGACTACAAGACATCCAAATTTCGTCTAAAATCAAAATTTGACTTCAAAAATTACCCAGTTTGACATTCAGTGATTTTGATATCTAAGGTGTTCGACCACCCCTGGCAAAAATTTTAATGGGAGGTTCTAGAGGCCAAAATTAGACGAAAATCAAGAATACCAATTTGTTGATGGAGACTTCGTTAAAAAGTTATTAACGTTTAAAGTTCCGCCCGTACTGATTTTTTTTCCTGAAAATACGCAGAATTTCGGTGGTATGTCCATTCACCAAAAATTATTGTAATTGACCCCCGCAACCGAAAATAATTTCTCCATGAATGATTTGAAATTTTTTAATTTAATTTGTTAATAACATTTTAACGACGCCTCAATCAGGAAATTGATATTCTTGATTTTCGTCTTATTTTGGCCTGCAGAATCTCCCATTAAAATTTCTCCCAGGGGTGGCCGAACACTCTATACATATACGAGCAAACACATAACATTTGCTACTTTAATAAAGAGAAGGTTATTTTAAAAATCTTAACGTCCCCAAAACATAACACTTTTTCACAGAAACAATTTTTCCATATTTGCTTCGATCTATAAAGAGAATCACATTGGTCGTATCTTAAAAATCTCCCTGCACAAAACGGACCATTTCATTTTGATTGCTTCAAATATCCCTATTGCTTACTTCGAGAAGGAAAAAGTGTAATAGAAAGAGATTGGTTTGAAAATTAGATTCTTCGGGCCTACATTTAAAAAAATATAAATATGTCGTTCCAAGCCAAACCGATCACTTCGAACGATATGTGTCAGGGACTTTGTTGAAATTGGGGAGAATTAGGGAGGGTTTAAGTCATCGTTTTGTTGATCCCTAATTAGTTTAAGAAATACACTTACGGTGAATATAATTTTATGTCATCGATGGAACTGTATCTTAGGTCTATCAAACCCTTACTATTAGCAATGTAGCGTTCATAATCTTTTCCATACTTGCTTAATTCTCGGTCACAGCTTGTCACTGTCCTATATTTGAACTTCGTAAGCATGCATTTCTTCTTTCTTCAATCATCAATTACTGATGTTACTTTTCTTTTCATTCAGTAGTTGGTACTGCTAAAAATCAGTATTAATATTACCATTAATATCTTAATAAAAACAGGTATTAGGGGACAATACCACTTTTTTTTTGCAAATTTTCTGAAACTTCAAGCGTTTAAGAATACTTTACTAAAATATTCAAACGAGATTCGAACTATTAACGAAGGCATAACGTTTTCAAGTCTAGTCAAATTAACAATTCGCATTCGTTATTCGTGAATAAAACATTCCCAACTCTTGTTTATTATGGCATGTTATACATTTTTATTTATAAAAATATGCAACATACGACATCGTTGAACTTCATTAATACATGAATTTGACTTTTTGATCATATCTCAAAACAGATAACTCGAAATCTGAGCAGGATAGAACATATACTTAATTCGTATATCGTTTTTCACTTGATTTAGTCAATTTTAGATATTTTAATTCTAAAATATCCTGTGCATAAATTTAAAAATCATCTGGTTTCACTTTACAACCTACTATCAAGAATCATGGCATCAAAAATATTATTCATCAGTATCGAAAAATTTCCCCTAAATTAAACAACTTCTGCCTCTTACAGTTCCTCTCGTAGTTAAGAACAACGGTGATATTTGACTCGATCGAAGTAAGCAGATCACCAGGCGCATTATAGAAAGTCTCAACTTTTTAAAGTTCCAATCTTCGAATGCATCGGACCGCATGTTCCCAGCGTAGCGATTTTAGTTACTCGTAGAAGCAGAGACCAAAAATGATAGTTATGTCAAAAATTTGATAGAAGAACATCCATAAAAAATAGATTTTTATATACACAAAGGGTAGTCACCGTCAAATTTTAAAGAACTTTTTGAAAAATGCTTAAAAAACTTAACTTCTACATACGTGTTGTGGTTACTAATTAATTATTATAAATTAGTATAATTATTTTTGGTTACCGACAACAAATATTTTTGATTGCGAATAATCATTTTCGACTAGCAATCTAATAATGATAATAATGATTGGTAACAGTCGGGAGTAAGCAGACATAGTGCTGATTATATTTGTAACCAGAATGAAATTTTGATTCTTGATAATAGTTACTCTCAACTAATATAAAATTCTGCTCATCAATAATGGGTGTTCATAACCAAAAACTATTTTAGTTAAATATAATTGTTATTTGTGACCAAAAGCAATTTTCGCCAATTATAATCGTTATTTCTAACAGAAATTATTTTAAACAGAAAATATACAGGGTGTTCGGCCACCTCTAGCAAAAATTTTAATGAGCGATAGTAGAGGCCAAAATAAGACGAAAATCAAGAATACCAATTTGTTGATGGAAGCTTCGTTAAAAAGTTATTAACGTTTAAAGTGCCGCCCTTACTGAATTTTTTTCTCGAAAATGCGCAAGATTTCGGGGGTATGTCTATTCACCAAAAATGACTGTAATTGAACCCTACAACCGAAAATAATTTTTCCACAACGATTTGCAATTTTTTAATTTTCTCGAATAATTTCACACCTTCTCTATTTTTTTTCTCGAAAGTGGGCAGGATTTCGTGGGTATGTCTAATAACAAAAACTGATTGTAATTGACCCCCGCAACCGAAAATAATTTTTCCACAACGATTTGCAATTTTTTTTCTCCGTTGAAAAATTTAGGCACCTAATTGGATTTTCCGTAAGGAATTTTTTTCTCGAAAGTGCGTACGATTTTGGAGGTACGTGTAATGATAAAAAATGATTGTAATTGATCCCCGCAACCGAAAATAATTTTTTTAGAACGATTTGAAAAATTTTTTTTTGCCGAAAAATTTCAGCACCTACTCGATTTTTTTTCTCGAAAGTAGATAGGATTTCGGAGGTATGTGTACTCACCAAAAATGATTGTAGTTGACCCCCGCAACCGAAAATAATTTTTCCAGAACGATTTGAAATTTTTGAATTTAATTGTTAATAACTTTTTAACGAAGCTTCCATCAACAAATTAGTATTCTTGATTTTCGTCTTATTTTGGCCTCTACTATCGCTCATTAAAATTTTTGCTAGAGGTGGCCGAACACCCTGTATAGTGGACAGGTTGTGAAAAAGCTATCAATGGAGATTAATCAAAATAGTACTTTTGTTACACAAGTAAACTTTATTTATTACGTATCTGTATGGTAAATTATTTGATAATGAACTGTAAAAAATATTTTTATTGCTAAACAAGTAAATTGCATTTAATGGAAAAATAAGCAATTGTAAAGGGACAAAAATAAGTAGGCGCTCGATTAACGTGTTACTTTCTATCGAAATGTGTAAATAAATGCATTTATTTCGAACGAATCTATCGGTGTCTATTATAGATAAAGAGTGTTTGTTAAATAATATTAAAATAATAAAAACGAAAGAAATGTCACTACAAGTTCGAGATTTGATTGTTTCGGATTGTTGTAGGAGCATAAATTATCATACGATAGCTTGGAAATTTACTGTATCAAAAAGTGCTGCCGAAAAAATGTATAAAAAGTTTTTATTGCATTATAAAATCGTTGTGAATACAAGTGATGCAGTACATCACAAGATGATCGTCGAATTGTTCGAGAAAGCTGACGAGATCATCGCGAAACATTTTAGAGTCACTAAAAATTGTATCAACGAAAACAGTAAGACGAAGTCTACATGACGTTAGGTTGAAAAGCTACAAGACTATATGTTTAGCTTTTGTTAAAAAATATTTAAATATGGCAATGTCATTTTGAACAAAATAATATAAATGGATGAAAACAAATGGAATTGTGACAGCTTAAAAAAAGATGTCTAGTTTGAAGAAAATTAAATTAAAAGTTCAAGAAATCGTGTATTACACCGACTGTTTTTTGGTGGTGGATCACTAATGGTGTAGGGATGCTTATCGTGGAATGGAGTTAGAACTTTAGTACAATAAATGGGATTATAAATGCAGAACAATATATTTACAATATATATTCATATATTATAAACAAAAATTTAGAAGAGGTCAAAATGGTTCTTAACGGAGAATTTGTCTTGCAAGATAATGACCCTAAGTGGCGAAAATTACTAAAAGATTATTTGTGGATTCCTGTATAAAATTACTTGAATGGTCATTTCAGAGTTCAGATTTGAATTCGACTGAAAATTTATGGTGTATAATAGATGTTATGTTCCATTGAAAAAGCAGGGTAGATCTTTTTCGTGGCCCGATAATAATATAAAACGTAATTCATTCAGGTTTAATAAATCATACAGCGAAATAAACCTGTTTCTATAGTAATACACACGCACGAGATTTCCCCGCGACCGCGTGGCGAACTTCTCTTGGGGGGTTCCCCTACGGTCGACCAGTACTCCAACGTAAAGTGCCATTGTGCGGCCATATGCACGCCACACTTTTTAACAATATGCAGTTGAAACCATAAACAAAGATTATATTGAAAACTTAATAAATAGTATGCTACGACGTTTGGAGGCAGCAATTAAGGCAAAAGGTAGTAATACAAAACATTAATATTTTTATATTTCATGTTTTATAAGATGTTCATTTACTTCTTTTGTCTCTTCACAATTGTATTATTCATTAAACGCAATTTACTTGTATAAAAATGGAAATATTTCTTATAATTCTTCAGCAAATAAGTTATATGCCATATAGGTACGTAATAAATAAAGTTTATTTACAGTTGGTTCCAAAAGTACTATAGGTTTATAAGTAAAAATTTAAGCAAAATTTAGTTTTAATGAATATGAATTTTAAAAATTTTATTAATTCATTTTACTATATTATATAAAGGTTTTCAAATCAATCATGATACATGAAAGGAAAGTACACGTTTCGAAGATATGTACACGCAAAATGAAAGACAGAAAAGTATTCGGACATTTCTTATCGTGTATATTATGGCAATAGTATTATTTTGATTAATCTCTATCGATAGTTATTAGGTCGTCCCAGAATATCGTGCCGGTGTTCTGAAATTGACGAGGATAAAATTTGCAATTTAATAGAAAAAAAAACAAAATTTGTCAGTTCAGAGGATTTCTGAAATTCTAAATATACTAACACCAACAATTCATAGATAGATATTGTGTCAAAAGCTCGAAGGTTGAAATCCACACTGGCTTACGAAACGAAATTTTCTTGATAGTGCTGAAGTTTGCATGAATATTCTTCTTAACATATAATAAAGTCGAACCTGTTAAGAAATAAGATACAAAAATCTCTAGGCATTAGTGAGTATACAATTTGAAAATGTCAATGTTGTAATGAAAAACGTTGAACTACATTCTAATAAAAAATCAAAGGAGTTTTGCAACGACGATACAGTGGCTTTGCCAAAGAAAAGGGAGAAAATTGTTTACTTGTTTACGAGAAGAGGTTTACTGTTTTTCATAAAATTTCATTATACGTTCAAAATATTACTTTAAGTTGTAGTACAAAACTCAACACGAACGTATGGGACGACCTAACATTTTCATTGTCCATTTAAATATTGAAATACTTTCAAGTCGTTCATCTTTGAAACAATGTTTACAATAAAAGTAAAAAAGAATCTTAAAAATATTGAAGCAATAAGTACGCTATTAATTGATTTTGTCCACTCAAGAATTAAACTGAAGTTGCTATAGATAGCTATTGACAGCTATAGATAGTCTGGAGACTGTAAAATGGCAAGCATTGCTAAAAATCGCGCAAATGTTCTAGCCAAGCTGATACTTTTGTCCCCGACTGTAATGGTTGTAGTTGAATTTTATCAAAATTTCCATTACAATAGTCATGGTCTCTGTATAGAAGACGCGGCAGTCGATTCGATCTCGAGATTCGCGCGAAGTGGTTGAATGCCCGCGATACAGAACGGTCGTTCTTTTGTTCGATTTCAGACAAATGTTGAACAAACGCGAGCCGGTGTATCAGGCGCTATGGGCGGGTCCGTGCGACTTCGACGAGGTGCTGATAAGCCCAGTGATGATACAAGACCACATGCCGGACAATATGCTGAAAGCATTGAACAAGGTAAGCCACGCGGATCCGATAATCGGACAGATAAAGAGGTCGCAAACGCCGGTTAGCCGAATGCCCTCGGTAAGACCCGGTAATTACGAGCTCTTGGAAGAAACTGCGAACGATCTGGATGTTCCGAGGGGAGCGGACAAGTCTCGGAACAACGTGCTAGCCGGTGTACAGATTAATGGACACGTTAGAGATTGCGACGCCGGTAATACGGAAATTCAAATTGCCACGATCAATGTCACGGAAACCATTATCGTCAATGTCGAGGTACACGAACGAAAGGATACACAATCTGGATCCCGATGACGCGACACGCTCGACACCCGGTGTCGACCGACGTAGATCGACGAACGATTCAACGACACGTTATTGTTTTATAATTTTTACTTTTCTAAGTAATTATCTATGATGTTAACGATCTCGACGATTTTCATTCGAAGTATGTTAACGGAAAAAGGTTCACGTTCCAGAGCGAAGAATGATGGTCACTCGGTCCTTGGTTTTCGAGATTCTATTAGTAGAAATCTCGATTACAGTACGAGGATGTACTAGAAATCTGATGTGTCTCGATGATTTGTTAAAGTTTTTCATTGATCCATTTAACAATATCTGTGGGTTTAATGGCATAGTGTAATTAATTTGATTACTACGCTACTGTGCGTCCGCGAGAAGGTAGCTAGTGAAAGAATGCGGCTCCGATTGGTCCCCCACTCTAGAGTTTGGCGAGCAACGGTATCACATTGGCCGAAACGACGAAAGTGGGGATGGGCGGAGCGAGCGGAATACTGCCCTGCCCCCTGTGTCGCCCCACTAGCCAACTTCTCGCAAACGCACAGTACATAGCGTAATATAATTGATTTTGTAGATACACTACATTGTTTTTAACCAGTTTTTCAAGTAGCTTTTACTGTCTGCTTCTTAACTATTCACAGAACATCCCGTAGCATATGGGAACCGTTTGCATATGAAGGCAATAAACACAGTCATATAAACATACGTTCAGTAACCTAGTAATATTAAGAAGTGTTTACAAAATTAGAATGCAAGGCCCAACCAGTCAGATACTAGGTTCTGTATTTAAATAGTTAGGTCGAATTAATTAAATTACATATCCAATTTCTGAAACACAATTAATCCAACATAAAATTCGCTTTAACTCGAACACAACTTCAAATAGGATATACGTTTATACGAATATTTTTTATTATTCTTATGTGCAAAATTAATTGCTGAAGCGGTTCCTATATGCTACAAAACACCCTGTTATGCTAAAACGCAAAAATAGATAATCATTACGAAGCTTTTCTGTTCGATTTTCTTGTATCCAGTGACTAAATTTGCTTTTGTCCAATTATTGATGCTTGCGTAAAGTCAAAAGTACGATTATTGGGGCGTCTTGGTGTTTTCTTATTAAAATAACTTTTTTCCACTAACAGAACAGTAATTTTTTAATCAATTGAACCTAGTAATTAAATGTCAGAGAGATTTTATTTTTCTTTAATCATCCGATTAACGAGTCTTTTCTTTAATGAATTTATTGAACGAATATCTAGTCAAACCTCAAACCAACAAAGGATTCGGTCTGAATCCGGCTTCATGACAATAACGACGAGTAAACAATATTATTTAATCTCTTATCTTCTAATATAATCTCAATACTAGGTTCGAGCAACCCTTAATCATCGATGATATTTACAAGAAAACATACTTTCGATGCTTATTTTTTAATAGACTTTTGCACAATGACAGTAACAATAACGTAAAACAAATCATAGTAGGGAAAAGTGAAAGGGTAGCATTTGATAATGATTATCGGTAACAAAAACAAATTTAGGTCATTTATAATTGTTATTTATCTGCCAACGGTGTTTAAATTACCAAGAATAAAAAATCCCTCAGAAATTTAATTAAGTATTTTTTCAGCCATTAATGCTCTACGTTCAAACCACGTTTCATTAGCTTCAATATTTTAAGCACTGTCACTGTGCAAAGGTTTGTTAAAAAGCGATAGTCATACTTACGTACGTTTTCTTGTCGGTGACATTCCCCCTCTAACATACTTCGAAGTCCTCGAAATCGACGGTGTAGTTACCAAAATAAATAATTACTCTTTTTTTTATATTACAGAACTTTTTTTTTATACCGATTATTTCGAATTCTACTGTTCCGACTGAAAAGAGAACCACAGTAATCTTGTACGCTTTAGAATAGAATGAATTCCACTTAATTTATTGCGTGAACGTCCCTGTATACGATTATTTATTACAACAGGAGAAACCACGGCCGAAGTGATTGTAATTGTAGTCTTTGTTGAATTAGAGTAGTGCTCTGTTTTTTTTTTTGTTTTGTATGTTGTTATCGTTTTTTTTACTGTTGCATTTACTTAACAGGAATAATTTTACAGCGGAGATCGTGTACATTGTGTTTTTTTATTCTCGTTCAACATGTAGCATAACATTAACGCAAAAATATATGAAGTAAGAAGTTGTTGAAAGTTTCCGTATTGGACGTTACACTTACTTTTGTTTCAGTTGCAGCTAAGATCAATAAAACAGTTAACACGCATGTCCCACGACACTGCATGAATTACTGTAACATTTGCAAACAATTATATAAGTAGTTTCCCCACGTAATTCTATAATTTTTTTTTTGTTTTTCGTTCCATTAGTTTTGTGCCCTGTTGAGAGTTTTTGTTTCACTTTGATTTTTACTGCATCCAAAACGACTGGACAGAGTTGTGCGCGTATCAATCGTACGGATAATTTATTCGCGCGAGGCGAGCTGCAATCGAGAAAGCAATAAATTAACTTAATCCACGTAACGAAATTATTTCGCACAAACAACTGTGGTATATTTTTTTATACACGATACCGTTCGTGCGAGAAACGGAATCTCATTAGACAAGTAAGGCGAATATTGTAAAAGAAATCGTGCTCGAACCCTGTATACTTCGATGGTCGTTTTGATTGCATATTGTAACAACTTGATTCTGTATAATTTGCAATGTACGCTACTTTGATCAATATACTTTGTACCATAAAAATGTTGTTGTTCATTTATTAGATATCGCTTCCTAATTCTGTGCTTGGAGCATTTGAAAGTAAACGTTAGCATCGGAGACAAGTACAGCGTGTATGATTAATCATTGTTTACATTATTTATATTGTACGTTTGATTGCTGCTTCTATTGTTTAACGCGAAGCTGATATTCCATAAATAATAGATGCATAAGGGAAGCAATTATGCAGGCTATATTCCAGTCGAATTCCAAGATAATGAAGAAAATTCTTATTTAAACGTATGCCAAATTTGACCTCCCTTCCGAGGTCCAACCACCATTCTACTTCGACAATATTTAGTTACAAAGACTACTAGTATAACTGATTTTATTAAACTGTATTTCAATTAGCAAACAAAGTACCATTAGATTGTGAGTCGTTTATATTATATTATGTAGTTTATGCATGACGTTACACTAGTGCATTTCAGCCAAGTATTCAGACTTATTGCTTAGTCCCTAACATGTATAGTAACGTACGAATGTTTTATGATCTGAATTTTTTTGTTTTTTCTTCCAACGGTAAGGCTTGATGAAAGGGTATAGCCGAATAAGGGGGTCAAATGTGCCCCCAAACCGAATAGAACGAGCCACGGGTCATTCGATAGCAAAAAAAAAATAACCCCTGTGTGCAAATTTTTAACTTGAAATCACGACCGTGGGGGTAGTAATGGGGTGAAAACGAAAATCATGTTTTTGAATTATTTCTCTTGACCTATTGAGTAAAAAAATGTAAAAAATTTCAGAGACATTTCGGGTACCGGGGCACATACTTTGGGAGATTTTCAGATTTTTTGATTGAAGAACCAGGTAGTGAAAAATAAAAAACAGCAAAAAATGCCGAAAAATGCCGATTACGTATTGAAGGAGGCCCGGAACTACTTTTATACTTTTACAGTAAACAGGTATTACTATTACTATTACTCTCAATTTTTTTCAGATTTTTCATTTTGGTGCGCCGCAGTGAAAAAAAATAAAAACCGAGTTTTTCCTCGTTTTCTGCGTATTAGAGTAACTTACACGTTGAATTTTTATGCATCCTTCAATATATAAGTGTTTTGTAGACTGTTTAATGTTTCTACACTAAGCAGAATTA
The DNA here is from genome assembly GCF_013123115.1 of Colletes gigas. Lineage (NCBI taxonomy): Eukaryota > Metazoa > Arthropoda > Insecta > Hymenoptera > Colletidae > Colletes > Colletes gigas. The sequence goes on from NW_025106677.1 coordinate 288,749, forward strand.
CATAACAATTGAAACAAATAAAATAAAGCCAACCGTTGAGCGCAATATATCCTAGAAAATCAATGATATTTTCAACGGCGTCGGTGGCGCAGCGTTAGAGTGTCTGACTGCTGAACCGCTGGAAGTTTTTTTACCGTAGGTTCGAGTCTCTCTTCTGGACTTAGTATTTTTTTTTCTTCATTATTTTTTTTTTCAAATTCTAACTATATAACAATGCTTTATATTTATTTATAAGTCTTGAAGTGTTTTTTGCGTTTTTATTTTTTTTGTCAACCACGATTATTGTTTAACATCTCTTACACTGAAATTAATGTGAAATGTTAGTTTTCAAATCTCTTACCTTTGACTATTGTGAATGGATCGGAGCAGACGATTGTATATTGGCTTACTATTACTTTTTCTCGCCCTTCGATCAAGCAGATCTTTCCTTCTCGTTCTCTTTCTTTGATAAATATGAATGTTTGCTGCGGCTTTAGTATCTAACGTAGACATGTAAGGGCCATTCCACGCCAAATCTATTAACCCACTCTCTGCCAATGATACTTTTTTCTAATAAACCCATTTTTAAGTACCAGTTTGATCGTTTCATGCTTATTTTTGAATGAAGTATCATTGCTCGATGGAAACCACGGGGAAAAATGATTAATTGTCCTACCTGCGTTACGAAGGAAATAAAAACGCAAAAAATACTCCAAGACTATATTTATACATATTTCAGGTTAAAATATTTGTAAAATGCTATCAGAACATTTATAAATAAATATAAAGCATTGTTATATAGTTAGAATTTGAAAAAAAAAATAATGAAGAAAAAAAAATACTAAGTCCAGAAGAGAGACTCGAACCTACGGTAAAAAAACTTCCAGCGGTTCAGCAGTCAGACACTCTAACGCTGCGCCACCGACGCCGTTGAAAATATCATTGATTTTCTAGGATATATTGCGCTCAACGGTTGGCTTTATTTTATTTGTTTCAATTGTTATGTAATTCTGCTTAGTGTAGAAACATTAAACAGTCTACAAAACACTTATATATTGGAGGATGCATAAAAATTCAACGTGTAAGTTACTCTAATACGCAGAAAATGAGGAAAAACTCGGTTTTTATTTTTTTTCACTGCGGCGCACCAAAATGAAAAATCTGAAAAAAATTGAGAATAATAGTAATAGTAATACCTGTTTACTGTAAAAGTATAAAAGTAGTTCCGGGCCTCCTTCAATACGTAATCGGCATTTTTCGGCATTTTTTGCTGTTTTTTATTTTTCACTACCTGGTTCTTCAATCAAAAAATCTGAAAATCTCCCAAAGTATGTGCCCCGGTACCCGAAATGTCTCTGAATTTTTTTACATTTTTTTACTCAATAGGTCAAGAGAAATAATTCAAAAACGTGATTTTCGTTTTCACCCCATTACTACCCCCACGGTCGTGATTTCAAGTTAAAAATTTGCACACAGGGGTTATTTTTTTTTTGCTATCGAATGACCCGTGGCTCGTTCCATTCGGTTTGGGGGCACATTTGACCCCCTTATTCGGCTATACCCTTTGTATTATTGTTGGATATAAGATTTATTATATAAAGAAATATCATGAAAAAAATAATCGCTACTCTTTCATGTGTATTTACTTGAAGTAATAAACTAGCTCCATTAAAAAAATATAACTCTTAAATATGTTTTGTCACAAATTCGAAATTGGAAACATCGTTGGGAAACCACATTTTACAATACAGTGGAATTCATACAAAATTGAAGAAATATAACTTTCACTATGATAACAGACCAAAGTATAAGTCAAATTGGATTCAACAAAGGCTTATCTACAGTGTTCCTTATCTCGTAGTCTCAAAAAAAATTAGAAAAACGCCAGTTATGAACCGCCAGGAATAGTTAACAGATATTTTATATTAAAAAATAATGAAATTATTTCAAACTTAATACAATCGATAAAGCTTTAATTGAGACAAGGGTTATCCCACGAAATATTAATAGCCTTTAAATTGGTATATTATTGATTACACAAAGACCTATATTTGTACCATATAGTAAATATGTTTCAGATAAATAGATAGATTTATTTATTTCAGCTTATAATACCAGGAAATGGACTCGATTTAACATTAAGTATTATTAAGAATTATCGTATGTCTCTCATTATACCGTGGATCTTTATGCTAATTCATATTTTTATTAATAGAATTAATGAAATGGAAGTTTTCTAGAGGTTTGTCTCAAACTCTAAATATATTAATTCGGATCTTACGTATTTCTTATATTTATGCATATGAAGTCCATTCTATAGTTCTTCGAGAACTAAAATTTCCCATAAATGCATAGACATCCGCAGTCTATTCATCATTTATCTCGTTAATAGAGTAAATATGTTTTATTTACATAAAGAAAAAAGATCTTTCTAGCTTTTTATTTACTCTTATACTGTCTCGAAGATTGAGAATTGTACTTTAATCGCATTAATTACATTTCGAAAGAACGTCATGTAAATACTAATAAAATTAAGTTGAACAAGTTTCATCTTCGTGTACGCACACTTTTGTGGATCACTATAAAGTCAGTAATGTTACTGTATACAGGGTGTTCGGCCACCCCTAAGAAAAATTTTAATGAGACATTCTAGAGGCCAAAATAAGACGAAAATCAAGAATATCAATTTCTTGATTGAGGTTTTGTTAAACAGTTATTAAAAAATTAAATTAAAAAGTTCCAAATCGTTCTGGAAAAAAATATTTTTAGTTGCGCGGGTCGATTACAATCATTTTTGGTGAATAGACATACCCCCGAAATCCTGCGCATTTTTGAGAAAAAAATTCAGTACAAGCGGAAGTTTAAACGTTAATAACTTTTTAACGAAGCCTCCATCAACAAATTTGTATTCTTGATTTTCGTCTTATTTTGGCCTCTAGAATGTCCCATTATTATTTTTCCCAAGTGTGGCCGAACAGCCTGTATAATCTATACATAACACGTTGCATACGAAAGTATATCGACGTTGTCAATAGACAGGGGTTGTATCCGTAGTTAATTATAAAACGTTATATAAACTGGTATAGCACGAATGGTATAGCATCATTTTCTTCAAATAATCACATTTAAAATAATGAACAGCGTTCGTCTTGTTTGCAGTATTTTTTAACACAGTATGTCTTCATACCCAATAGTAATCTAAATATCTTCAGCTTTTATTTTTAGAAGAAAATTTGAAAAAATCTGACTGAATTTTTACACGTCACTGTAAATTCACTAGATTTTCAATTTGGGGACCATTCAGAAATTTGATCATTTGGTAATTCTACATCCATCATAAGTACTCGAGCAACGTCTACGAGAAGACTGCTAAGAGATTAGATAAAATGCCTGGAATATTTGAAAGATTGGGAAACACTATAGAAAAATGTTTCGAGCTTAAATTTTTGGGTCATAAATGGTCACTTGGAGCACTTTAAACTCTGCATATTGCTAGAGCAGAAAAATGGTTATAACTCAGAAGGAAGATCAAATATAGGACGTGTTAGTACGAACATAAAGTGAAATATATTTGGATACAGCCTGTATATGTACTTGTCGCTTTCGTTTGTATTATTATTTCTTTTTCTCGTAATGTTTTCGCTGATGTGTCGATAATATCGGCCGTGTGTCGAAAGTATAGAGTCTCTTACACTAATATTCAAAGCACTTTTCCAGGTCACGCAAACGCCTCAGCGGCCGCAGGAAATGGCCGTTCGTCCGTTCCCGCTTTGCATGACGTAACCGTCGAATTTCTCGCATTCCAAGTAGTTCGCCATTTAGTTGTAACATTTGACTTAGACCGCAAGAAGACCTTGAATGAGTCAGACGAAACGCTGGCATCCGTTCAAAGCTGCTGGCGCAGACGTTGTAAGCTGGCGTGTCGATGATTATTCACGAGTTGACGCTTCAACGCACGGGAAGTATGTAGATGATTGAACTTTAGTACCCCACATTGCTGTTGTTCGAGACGCGCATATAGTTACATTCTCCCTGCCAACGAACTCAGAAGAATTGCACGAGCCGTCGAGCGTCGAGCCAGTTTAACTTCCGACGATCAATCATCTTCCGTCAAACGGAAAATATTGAAACTGCAACAACCGATCGTCGCGCGTGCTTCCAACGGGAGTTTGCAAACCGTTCGAAACTTCTCGACTATCTCCTCGACGATATCGATATTTCGATCCTGCTCGGCCATTTCTCCCCGCCTCGTAGCGTAGACGATTAACGCGCTGACTGCCACCCGGTGGTCACCGATGACCGGCGCTTCGACTTTACATGTTCGAACGCTTAGAATAACTGATTAAACTTTTAACAACGGTGGGTATCGCTAACGATCTTATAAAGTGACGAGTATATCAAAGAATAGTTTTTCATGCTTTTGAGAAACTGTTGAGAACGTTTCTAGACACGGGAAACAAATATGGTGGTCAGCCTGTTAATCTATTGGATCGTGACGTATGAAATGTTCTTGATCTATTTGTGATCTGTGTTCACCATTTGTATGAAAATATGTTCGTGAATGAATTACCAGCCTTTGGATTCCGTTTGTGTTCTCTTGATGTAGAAGAATAAATTTACGAACATAATTAAACAAGATACAAATGCAATTCAAAATAAAATAGAAAAATCGATGAATGTTGTCTGTCAATGTCACGGTCGGTTAACGCTGTCGTCGGCAAAAATTGTTGTTAAGAAAAATCATTGTTAAAATCGTGGACCAAACCTGATGTCGATGAACTTAGATATTAACTCTTAGATAACGGACAGTTTTCAAATTAATTATGATTTTAACCGTAAACAAACTTCTTTAAAGGTATCTGAGCCGTTTGAACATTTTCTCCAAATGTAAAAAGTTGTTTAAGAAAACTAAATTTAAGGGCGTGGAAGTGTTAGGTTCGATCTTTAAAATAACCCAATATAGTATTCTAATATTATGATCGTTAGTATATCTCTATTTCTAGACTTGTAAGCAATATGTGACCATCAGCAGACATTTCATACATCATGATCCAATGTCCCAAGTTAGCTGTTTGATAGACTAGGAGGGCTTGAACGCGAAGTATTTAAATTACAACGAGTAAAGCCGAGGACGTGTGCCCCTTCGGTAATCGGTGGCTAATCGAGTATCTTACGAGAGGATGTGTGGCTGAGGGTGTGTGGTGTGGATTAGGTGTCAGCGTGCAGAGATCGGGGCGCTACAGAGGCCGATGCAGCAACGCATGCAACGGTTGCAGCGGACCCAGCGACCCAGTGGAGGCCCGATCAGCAAGACGTCGTACTCCACCATCAAAGTACATCGGTGACCTTGCACGGCCGCGACGCCGACCTCCATGCCACCACACACTCTTCCCGCCACGACACAAGGTACATAGACCTTTCCAGGCTTCATCAGGTGTATTTTTCATATTGGTTCCCGCGCCAGTGGTGTCGTTGTTGACTTTAAGATTCACAGAACGAATATAATTTGGCTTGCGATGGAGTAACGAAAACGCCTTTATTCTCACAAGGAGAGTGCAAAGCCTTCTACAACTTTGCACATTTGTAGGTCTCACCATTTTGTCCACTAATATAGAACATTATGGGGACAGATACTCAATGGTGATTGAGATATTTGAGATTGAAGCTTTAGTATTTGTTAAACTATAATTGTAGCTTTTCACATAATATTCTAGCAGTGACATCGATACTAAACAGTTGACAAATAAAACGTATGAATTTCATATATTTCACTATTTATTAATAAATTGTATTACTACGTAACCCATCGTTGTGTTTATTAAACATGAAAAACGAAACGTTTAAGAAAAATCGACAGAGTAGGTACAGACTTTTTTCGGCGAAATTAAAAACTTTCAAATCATTCTGAAAAAATTATTTTTGCAATTGCAATCATTTTTGGTGAATACACATACCCTTCAAATTCTACGCATTTTCGAGAAAAAAATTCTTTACCGAAAATATAATGTGTATCCAGAAATGTTTCCCCAAAATTTCATGCACATGTTTAAAAAATCATAATTCCTGAACGGATTGGAGGATTTTAATGTTTCAAAATTCAAACTACGCGTACTTCAGTGGAAAATATGTAGAAATTCTAACAATATTGAAAAAGGTGTTCCTTGACGCCGTAAAGTAAAAATAAAAACCATAAAACTGGTCCAATTTTCAAACGGCCATAACTCCTACAATAGTTAATATATTTCAAAGAAACTTTTTTCTGAAGTAGAGCTCCTAGATACTTACAAAAAATTATTAGACACAATTTCCGTACAGAGTCAAACAAATTTATTAAAAATGAAAAACGAAGTTTTAAGGAAAATTGACAAGGGGATAGGTGGAGAAATTCGATCAAATTGAAAAACTTCAAATTGTTTTGAAAAAATTATTTTTGGTTGCAGGAATCAATTGCAATTATTTTTTGTCAAAAGCCATACACCCGAAATCCTACGCACTTTTGAGAAAAAAATTCGAAATAAAAAATTATTTAGGGATTCTAAGAACCCCTTCTAAGAACTCTTTAACTCCGTAAAATGAGAAAAACTCCATAAAAATGGTCCAATTTTTTCAAACGACTATAACTCCCACAATAGTAAGCGTATTTCATTGAAATTTATTTATTAACATAATGCCATATATTCGTGAACAAAATAAAAAAATTTACAACTGTGCATAGTTTTGATAAAATCGGTGTCCCGAAGATCGTGCTCTCTCCTTATCAGTCTTGCACTAGCAAATATTCAAGAATATTTAATATTTCTCAATCTTCTTCTTTCCATTTAATTAAATTCTAATTATAGTCAATATTTATACCATTAATTGAATCACAATATTTGTTACAATTTACTTTTTTAGAGTAAAATCAATTGGTTCACTTCTATAATAAAGTTATATAATTTTGTGTTAATATCTTTGTCGATGATACTAAAGACAATTCTAAATCTGTATTGAAACGGTTCAAACTGATCTTGAAAATTTACTTGCACGAGACTAGAAAACAAGGCATTTTTATATATGTATTAAGGTATTCCAGAAAATATTGCGAAACATTAATCCACTAAGGTCTTACGGTATAAACATTGGAGCAATTTTACAAATTTTTTATGCACATGGTGATTCAATAAAAATGATTTGAAAAGTAATTGGTGACAAAAGAATAACCATGAAGATATGTGGTTGTGTATAAAATCACAGTGTTATTTCTAATTATGATGTAAAATTATTAAAGACTCAAGATGAGTTTAAGCAAACGAAGGATATATTTTATTTATCAACCTAAAATGAGCTTTCTATAGACAATTCTAAAATAATAGAGAATAGAGTGATTAAAAGTACCCACTATTTTTTGGAGTACCCTACTACATTCACAAAACGCAGTACACTAATCAACTATCAGTGCTAACAGCAGTTTAAGGGTTAAATATTCTTGTCACGTGATGTAGTATTCCCAAAAGAACTAAAACGACAATATCATAATAATACATCTGAAAATAGTGTTGATTAACCCATTGACATCAACAGTCATCAGAAACGATCGGTACAATTAGGTTCATCCATCAGCAGTTCTCAGACGATCACGATATCATCATCAATTTCATAATTATTTTTTATTCATTATTGTGAAACGACAGCATGTATTATACATATATGTATAAGCATGTAACTAATGAATCATCCTGTGTGTTTAATCGCTCACCTTTATTGAAAATAAATTTATTATAATTTGTAACATATCGATGTATCAATATAATTTATTCTTTCATTCGGTTTCTTGAGTAAAAGTAAGAAAGAAAAATTAAAATGTCAATGGGTTAAAGAAACGACATCACTGGCGCGAGGTCGCTGAAGATATGCTCGATTTTTGGAAATTACTTCAAGTACCTTTCATTGCTGCTACACGAATGTGTTTATATTGTTTATGATTTTGAGGTTTAATACTGTTTCAATTAGGAAAGTTCATCTATTTAAATGAAATAATGAATACAATATAAAAGTAACCATTCAAATTGATTTCTATAAAGGTCTTTGAAATTAATGGTATTTAAAAATGTTCCAGAGAAACATTACAATTTTTCGGATCAGATAATAGAAATTTGTTTGTTTCCTTTACTGTTTGTCATGTAGCTTCAAGCAAAACAAAAATAATGTCGAGTACTAATTTCTAAGTATCAAATTATTGGGTTTATTAACAATGACGTTTATTTTCTATACGTTATATCCCAAAATTCTTTATTAAACAGGAAAAATAATTTGTTCATAAAAAGTAGTTTCTATTTAATTTACAAAAAGTAGTTTGTATTATAAATGCAACATCCAGAAATATCTAATAATATCGAAACCTTTATGGAATATACAGTGTACTTTTATTAACTATTCTATTCCCGATTAGACAAATCAATTATTGCTGAATATGCTTCATTTATTCATAACATATTACAAAATAAAGATTATAGAAAATGTCAATGTACTTTACTCGAGTCTTAACTATATGCTTTAACACATTGACTTCCTCGTCATCCACATATGGATGACATGAGTTTTCACTAAGGAGCTAAAAAAATTAATTTTCAAGATTAGATGTTATAAAAAATGAATTTAGACAGTACTCTCGGATTTTAACAACGCTATAAAAATAAATACTCTGATTAATAATGAATATGCTGGGTTCCAATTGTCTAAAAACAAAGTTTCGTTTTCGTAGACAATTTGAGGGGTTTGGTCTGGTAGTGAACGTATTAAAAGTTACACGATATTAAAATAAATATGAATACAAGTTAAAAAATGCTTTTTAAGAGACTGGTACTCATACTCAATAAGTCAACAATAACGTTTGAAAGATGTATTTCTAACAATACGATCTTAAAAGATATCAAATACGTACACGAAGCAAGAATCGTTGCAGCAATGAAGGGCTTGTAACCATTTTTCACGAACGGTCCAATCTACAGCGACTCATAAGCTCCAACGAACAAATGACTCTGACTATCGCCACTGTTGTACTTCATTCGCAACGTCACCTTCGATTGCATTCTATCGCATGCGAATACTCACGATCACAATTATTTAGTTATTACGTCCACGAGCGTTCACTCGAAACGTGTGGGTATATCAACAATTTCCGTCTTGGTTCTACAACTAGCGACAAACCAATCTCAGGATTGGGGTCTACCATCACCATCAAAGTAGTTCCCATAGGATTTGATGCAACGGTTGCAGCAATTCTGCCATTGTTGGAGTATTTTCCGAAAGTACTCTTGTTTCATTCCAACATGATCCTCGCATCTTCCTCTGTCGTCTCAGCTCCGGTCCTTCGAGGTTCGTCTCCGTTCTAGAAAAGATGAAACACATAGATGGCTAAAGTAGTAGAATAGGGAAGTTCATTTTCCCTAAAACGAAGATAAAGCTCCAGGAACAGAGTTTTGGCACGGTGGAAGAAATTCTGAAATAGATTAGGATCGCGCTGAACTGCATGAAGGAAGAGGTCATTCGGAAGGCGTTCCAGTAATGGAAGAATCATTGGGATCGTGACATTTAATCCCAAAAGGGCCATTTTGAGGAGAATCGTGGACATTAGAATGGTCCTTGGACGTAGACGATCAAAAATCTGTTAACAAATTTTTTGCTCGCGTTTCATTGAATTTTTCTAATTTATAAATATTGTATGGAATGGTTTGTAGTAATAGAAAACCTACATTTTTACACGTAAATCATTTATCAAAGTTGTTCAACTATTCACTTGCTGTCTTTCTTTTTTTGTATACATTGATATTTAGTCTATCTTGCAATATTACTATCATGGACAATCAATGGTTAATCACAATGGTTCATGTTTGAATAAAGTAAAAAAAAAATTTGTAGCATAATTAATCAAATATGGCAAAACGTCCAATTACTGTTATTATTTAACACTTTTAGTTTAAGATAAAAAATATTGTGATTTTAAATGTTTCTATTTTCATTTATAAATTCAATAATTTGAGAATGTTTTACTGTTACGTAGCCCTTAACTAAAAATCAAATTCATGTATTAACGAAGTTTGGCAATACTTTTGCATTATATGTTTCGTTAAAGCGATAAATTAATAACGATAATGCCTTTTTTAAAATTCAAAATTTCGATTTAGTGCTTCCACCATATTTATTGATACTATTACTTTTAGAGGTACTAAAAGAGTCACTATTTAGCAATATACAGGGTGTTCCGCCATCCCTGGGAAAAATTTGAATGGAAGATTCTAAAGGCTAAAATAAGACGAAAATCAAGAACACCAATTTTTTGATTGAGGCTTCCTTAACAACTTATTAACGTTTAGAGTTCCATACCGACCAGACATTTTTTCGGCGAAATTAAAAAATTTCAAATCATTCTGAGAAAATTATTTTCAGTTGTGTGGGTCAATTACAACCACTTTTGGTCAATAAACCTACCCCCGAAATCCTACTCAGTTTCGAGAAAAAAATTCGAGTAAGTTTTTTGAAAGTTTTGGGTGAAAAAAAAAGAATTTCGAATCGTCTCGGAAAAATTATTTTTAGTTGCAGGGGTCAATTACAAGCATTTTTGGTCAAAATACATACCCCTGAAATACTACGCAATTTCGAGAAAAAAATTCATTACTGAAAATATAATGTCTGACGATAACTATCTGTTAACTTGAAAATTGAAAAGTTTCATATCATTCTGGAAAAATTATTTTTAGTTGCGGGGATCAATTACAATCATTTTTGGTGAATAGAGACACCCTCGAAATCCTTCGCACTTTCGAGAAAAAAATTCAGGAAGTGCTGCAATTTTTCGGTGAAATTAAAAAATTCCAAATCTTTCTGGAAAAATTATTTTTAATTGCAGGGATAAATTACAATCACTATTGGTCAATAGGCATACTACCGAATTCCTACGCACTAGTGAGAAAAAAATTCGTGTAGGTGGACAAATTTTATTAATAATTTTGTTAATAACTTTTTAACGAAACCTCAATCATGAAATTGGTGTTCTTAATTTCCGTCTTATTTTGACCTCCAGAATCGCTCATTAAATTTTTTCCCAGGGGTGGCCGAACACCCTGAATAATAAAAATAACAAATGTGCAAAATGACTTTGATTTAGGCACAGTTACTTTAGAGCTCTTAGAGTATACTTTCCCCGTCCTTTTTTATGAATTGAAACCATTCGAGAAGCAAGAATAAAAAATTTAGAGGTCAGAAAATAAGGATCGCAGTAGTCGTTAAAATCTAAGATTCGTTCATCGTTTTTTATAAACCAAATTCGGAAAACTGTTGATACACCCTTGTTGCAAAGTTCGAGAAACGCGCGCGGTGCAAGTCGACGTAGAGATTAATGTAGTACGTATGAGATCGTTAAACGATGCGCAGAAAGAAACGTAATGACGGTGTTGTAACGATAAAGCCGTAGATAAGCGACATAGAGCAGAACATTGAACGTCGATCATTTGAGAATGGTACTTGCCACAGACTTTCATGCATGTGCACCACGCATCACTTAGTTCACCATAGTCGTCATTGTACATTTGGTTCTTTAGGTACATAATAGCGTTAATTTCGCCGCGATTTATTGTACGTTGATTCGCATGCTAAATATCATAACGAAACATTCGGTATTTGAGCGCGTTGTTCTCTGTTGTCAGTCGTAATCATTCTCTTTCATTGCAGACATCTGACTTCGTCGTACAAAAACTCATCTTTCCACTGTATCGCGTGATCCGGTAAAGAGATTTATGCATTTGGGCCCATTTTTAGGGAACATGTTTTTCTAATTTTTTGATGGATTCGCGGAAAAATAAAGTGATTCTTGGTACACGGTTTGTCTCAAAAGTTTGTTTTTTCTTCGAAACAGTCTTTTGTTTACAACAAGTTGACTGCCATGACAGTTTTCTATATTCAAAGATGATTACATTTGTTTAAATTACAGTGTGAAACATAGAAATATTCGATAATTCGATGGTGTACCTGTTATTTCACACGTATTAGGATGTTTCTATTGTAAATAGTATTGCACCACGTTACAAGTTCAAAGTACTTAAGTTTCGTTTATAAGTATGCTCACTCTGATTTATACAGCGTGTTTCAAACTGTAATCACTAAATTTTGTTAATATATTCTGTGGATCTAAATAACAAAAAATATGTTATTTAATCATAGATCCGTGAAAACTTTGTTAAACAGTTATGACAAAAACACGAAGTACGAAGAGCTCTATTAATAATCTGAAGTCTCCAACGGTAATTAAAACTTTATTTCAAAACGTTCATCATACTTGACAATACAAGATTAATAGCAGTCCAATATTGTATTCACTGTCCTAGGAATTTCATTTTTATTTTATTTCATTTGGTTGAATAATGGCAGATATATGTAGAGTAACTAAAACAATAATAAAAAATATCTGTTATCCGAATCTTAATCGCTCCAAATGATTTCAGTGCTTCTTGACAAATTATGAACAAACCTTTCATATATTTATTTGTATTTATAGTCTTTAGAGTTGGGATTCTTGAATTTTCGAAATTCCAAATTTTTATGAAAAGGTTAAAATGCTGGACCACCTACGACATTCGCCAGATTTGACTCTCTTTGACTATTTTTTATTTTCCAACTTGCACGAAAAGTAGTTCGACACCGTATTCAAGATTGAAAAAGCTTCGATTTTTGAAAAAAGAGCATCGAAGATGTTTCAAAGATTTCTGAAGACGTTATAGGATATTTAATTATTATTATAACATTATTAGAAAAACAATTGTTTTAATTTTTGGGTCAGACTGTGCACTTAAATACATTTGTAAATTTTGTGAGTACAATAAATGCGTATACTAACAATAAAGAAAACACGTTATTTAATATATAAAGGCAACAGAAACGCATTAAAATTGTAAATAGATTAGAGAAAGTTTCTCGGATGTTAATTCCATTACATAAAAGGAAACATTTGAAAATCATTGCAATTCTAATTCCAGTTAAACTCAAAGTTTTCGAAGTACTAGGAATCGTAAAATAAAAATAAATCTGAAAGTTATGATTAGTGTACGTACCGTATCAAACGAAACCTCGAATTTAGAATAATTTTCTAACAACTTTGAAGTAAAAAATCAGTAAACGATTCTCGCCATCAGCCTGGAAAATAGGAAAAAAAATCTGTTCGAGCTCGAAAGCGGATCAAATGTATAAGCCTCTTTACTTCGTAACGTAAAACGAGGATTCGAAACTTTCTATCCTACACGAATCAAATAATTTGTCTTCCAGATACTACAGGGTGTCCACGCTAAAGTGTGACAGTCGCGATATTTCAATAGCTATTGATCGTACGAAAAAATTGTTTATATGTAAATTGCAAGATAAAATAGGATCTCTATTTTGGCGTAAACGAAAATTTTGTTTATGTTATTAATTTAAAAGATATGATGGTGAAGTTTCGTTTTTTAAATGGAACTATATATTTTTTTCTGGATCATGCGATAGTGCTTTTCAAGACGAATTCATTAAGCTACAATGTATTCAGCCGATTTTTATTAGTTTTCAAGATATAACGCTTAGAAATTTACTGATTTTCAGCGGAGTTGAAACCGGTTGAAACCGATAGCAAGGGTCTAGCTGGGAACGGCAGGCCCGAAAAGTAAGAAACATGGAAAGTATTGTCCATCACGGTCCAAGTTTGCCGCATCGAGGATGGTGTCGTTAATAATTTGGATGGTTGATACTTTCCATATTTCTTACACTTCGGTCCTACCGTTCCCAGCTAGACCCTAGCTATTGGTTTCAACAGGCAGAGTCAAACAGCGCAACAATAGGACCGCTTTTATGACTTATAGTCCGGGCCACAATATAGCGAGGTCATAAACTCGAGTAGGTGTCAAAGTTTACACGTTTCAGCTCCTGAAACAAGGGAATTGACAGAAATACGAACAGCTAAGGGCCTTAGACCATAATCAGGGCCGTACGAAGAAATGTTTTATCTAGTGTGGCTATTTTTAGAAAGCCATTTTTAGATGTATTGTAACTGGTAGGGATCTTATTCAAGTTTTTAATATCTTAATTTACCTGCTTATAACATATGCATGTAGAAAATGAAAAAAGGTAATGCAGTTATGGACACAAAAAGACATTCAGAAAGACACCCTCAAGCAAGATGTGATATACGGCCCTAAGTACCGCAACAGCAGTCGGTCCCGACCCTCAAGAGTTTAGTTTACGACCTCGCTATATTGTGGTCCGGACTATACCACTCAAGTCGAGACGTCTCCGCTGAAAATCAGTTAATTTCTAAGTGTTATATCTTGAAAACTAATAAAAATCGGGTGAATAAATTGTACCTTAATGAATTCGTCTTGAAAAGTACTATCGCATGATTCAGAAAAAAATATATAGTTCCATTTAAAAAACGAAACTTCATCATCATATCTTTTAAATTAATAACATAAACAAAATTTTCGTTTACGCCAAAATAGAAATCCTATTTTATCCTGCAATTTACATATAAACAATTTTTTCGTATCATCAATAGCTATTGAAATATCGCAACTGTCACACTTTAGCGTGAACACCCTGTATAATACGCGCGAGGGGAGTTTTCCAACATTCTCTTGGCATTAAGCCGAGCTGTATCGCGTGGCTTCATTATCTACATTAAATATTCGACGGATGTTTGCTTAGAATTTCCGAACTAACGAAGCTCAGAGAAATTTGTGTTCATTTGGTTCGCGTAGCTCGCGAAACTTGTACGATCACCGAAGAAAGACGTATTCGTGCCACGTATCGCTACTTCTTGTCTGCCTTTTATTGAAATTGCTTCAGAAAAACGTACAGAACGCGAGTTATAAGCTCCGCGACTGGTAAATCGTGCGCAATTTATGGAACCGTAAATATTTCAGCAGACAAAGTTATTCTTCCGTGAAGAAATCTTCGAATCGACACTCACGTTTCATCGATCCAATTAACGAATACATAAAAGTTTTCATATGCATACCACGTTTCATATATTATCAATATCTCTATCAACGGAATTCCTGAAGCATACGTGGCCTGAAATATTCAGTCAACGAGACCTGAATCTAAAAATCTGAATTTCAAAACATCAATGCTGCTTAGGGGAAATTTGCCAAAATTTTACAGATAAATATAACAGGGTGTTCGACTACCCCTATGAAAAATTTTAATAAAATATTCTAGAGGCCAAAATAAGACGAAAATCAAGAATACCAATTTGTTGATGGAGGCTTCGTTAAAAAGTTATTAACAATTAAATTCAAAAATTTCAAATCGTCCTGGAAAAATTATTTTCGGTTGCAGGGGTCAATTACAATCATTTTTGGTGAATACACATACCTCCGAAATCCTATTCATTTTCGAGAAAAAAATTCGAGAAGATATGAAATTCTTCACCAAAATTAAAAAATTTCAAATCATACTAAAAAAATTATATTTAATTGCAGGGGTCAATTACAATCATTTTTGGTGAATAGACATTCCCCCGAAATCTTGCGCATTTTTGCTTACTCCAACAACAAATTGGTATTCTTGATTTTCGCCTTATTTTGGCCTCTAGAATCTCCCATTAAAATTTTTACCAGGGGTAGCCGAACACCCTGTATATTTTATCTTATAATACCATGTTTGATGTTAAATTGTAGGGAAATTAATATTGAATGTAGCTTGATTTTTTAAGCACCTTGCTACGTATTAAACCTTTACCAAAACCAAATTAATTCTTTATTTGATCTTTTGCAATTGTTTTCTTAAATCGTACCTCCTCTAAATGCAGTAAATTTGTAGATGAGAATAATAAAAAATACGGTTAATGAGAAGAATAAATATTTTTTCAATAAATAAACAGAATATGAATTCTTAATAAGAACCACGTATTAAAAAATTCAGATTAATTTGTAAACTAACGTCCATTTGCGTTTAATTAATCGCAGACAAAGGCCAGTATACGAATGAATCTAAAGTTTGTATTCTTTATTCGTGAATAAAACTTGCCCAACTCGTGCAGAATAAAATAGATCGTTTCATTTTTATAAGCTACACAAGTATGATAAGCAATCGTGTCAGTCGTATCAGAATGTTTAAAACGTTTCTAGCACTTAGATAAGTGTATACTTTTTATTACTCGATCATTGTGTCTATATTCAGCAATAATAAAGAAATCGAAGAGGTACGATTTAGACAACCGATACACATTAGACAATTTTCTCCTATGCATACAATGAACAATCGAAAAATACGAATCCCAAAATCCTAAACGTTTGTATTAGTAAAATTGACTAGATATTCGATTATTCGGTTAAGTGGAACCAATGTAAATTGACAAGAAGTATCCGCAAGTATCCTTTTCCCCTCGATTTTGATAAAACTTTGCAAATTGTAGGAGTAGGCAATTTAAATTTTTTAAAATTTTAATTAAAAAGCGATCCTCCAAAGTTTCATCCCCTAATACAACTTTAAGAACTACTTTTTGATGGTCTTTTATAGAAAATAGTCTATAGATTCAAAAAAGTGATGAACATTTTTGGAAGATATAGTGACCTACTTTTATTTTGAATTCCCAATTAGCTGCATCTTTATTTTTAACTGTTATTGTAATTTTAGAAATCTCCTTGACTTCCTTATTCATACTTTTTTACAAATGCGAATAATATGTTATTTGTTACAAAACAAAATTTATTTAAAAGACTTTTTTGTATATGCAATAACTTTCAAGATTAACAACAGAGAACTGAAATGTTTGAGAGCAGTTTTACCTCATTTTGAATTACTACAGTTGAAAAAGGACATGTATCTCTTATTTCTAATTGTTCCATAAATCTGCAGTTTCATCAAAACTGGGGGTCACTTTGTGAATGTTCATTGCGAGTTTAAGTCCATTGTCGAGTAATCAATTAATAGCTAGATATATGGATTGCCTAAAATTAAGTGCAGGTATCGTCCTTCCACGAGAAGAAGGCACAGTGTGTTTACATCCCCACTCTTGCTGTGCAGTCCACTGATTGGCTGTCACCGATCATCGTCACCGTTTTCGACCAATACCTGTGAATCTTTACTATTTAAAATCGTGTTCAATTTATTGTTAAGCAAATAGTTTTGTATACTCATACATATACATACATGGTATGGCGAATAACGAGTTATCGATTTCACTCTCTAATTACGCTGTTTCTACATTCCTAATCTCACTGTACCATAAATTATTTATGTGGGCATAATGGATATAATTATTGTATGCGTGTTCAATTAACAATAACAGTCACTAATAATTAATTACTAACCGCTTAATCGAATATTTGAGTTACTTGATAAAACTGGTTAAATCGATAGTACGAATCCCTACTTATAACCCTTATCATTCGATTCAATTTTCATTAATTCATAAATCGACATTCTAAAAATTTTATCCAAACCATCGCACGCGTTCATCGTTCGATTAACCCTAGAAAGACTAAGGCGAGAGCTCCTCGAGCCTAACAGTAAAAAAATCTTGAAAATATGCTATTTCACTCGAGTAAAATGTTATTTATTGTTGTTTACATTTTTAAGAATCAGTTTTGATTTAGTAAGAATATTATTAAAAAAAAAAGTGATAAAATAGAGTCTATAGTTGTAAATGGCTTCTGTTTATTTATTTATAATAGTTCATTGAAATATTTCTCACAAGTAAACACGATGCTTCTTTTTATCTGAGTTAGTCAATAAATTAATTAAAAACTAAATCGATGTAATGGGAAAGAAGCTAAAATAAATCTGATTAAAGGTAAGTAACCAACTAGAAGAAGAAGGCAAAGCAATTTAATGCTAACTTCAAAAAGCTAGTCTGTAAGAAGTAATCAAGTAGTTTAACCGTTTGTGATAATTAGATTAAAAATAATTAATTACAATGAAGTTTGTGTTATATACAGTATTATCTTTGCTGAATTTATTCTATACAGGGTGCGGCAGAATTCGTGGTACAACCGAAAAGGAAACAAAAAATTTAGTACAAAATTTTTTCGTTCAGAACTTCGTATAAAAAAATAGAATAGAATTTGCTTCCAATCTCATTTTGTTATTGATTGTTTCTGTCTGCAATGGTGTTTACAACAGTCTAACCCAGACATTACACCACTTAACTTTTATTTGTGGGATCAAATTAAGGAGAGAGTGTACAAAGAAGAAATTGAAAACCTTCCTCAATTAAAACAAAAAGTTATACAAAAATTTGCAAAAATTAAAACATGAAAACGCGTTTGTAAGTCGTTGAAATTCTTTAGTTCGTCGTGCAGAACTTTATATTTAAAAACGGGAAGACATTTCCAACGGTATTTGTAAGCCAATAAAGAAAAAAATATAACGTGGATAAATCTGTTCTATTATTTGAACCATATCGTGATCAATGTTTGTAAATATCAACATCAACAGAAACAATCATGACAAGCAAGTTTTAATCTACAACTTTATATATCAAATTTTCTGTTTACTTTTCAATGAAAAATCACCCCCTTTTCGATTGTCCAGTACAACGAATTCCATCACATTCTGTATAATTACAAATTATTCGTAAAGTAAAGTATTTACTACAAAAATGGTATATTCTTTTCGTTAATATTGCTTCTTTTCTATTCTCTTTAAATACCTGTTTTTGATGGTCGTTTTCCAAAAAGTAGTTACGGACAACGTAGGTGAACTCGAAGAGCCTCCACCATTGTCTCTAACTCTTTGTGGCACAAAAGTTCGAATAACTTCGAGATGTTTTAAATAAATGTTACAAATAGAGTAAAAAAATAATTCTGAAAAAAAGACAGTGGTTAGCAAGAATAATGAGCTTGAATGAATCTTGCGTAAATTGTTACCCTCCTTGTCGCAAGAAGTTAATAGGAAAGCTTGTGGCTCAGTCTTTCTAGGGTTAAAGCCACTTCTTCGTTTCTGAGAACACGATGTGACCCCGTCTCCTTTAATTGTTAACGATACGAAGTAATGTGGAACTAATATCGGAGGGTCGGTGAAACGATTACATGGCAAAACGCGTGTGGATATGTCAGGTTGTAACGACCCTGGGACCGGCGAAGCCGCAGAGGCTGGCTTCCGGTCACGCGTCGTCCACGGAGGCGTCAGAGGCGCGCGAGGCCGTCGAGATCCAGGAGATGGAGATCGAACAGGAAATGAGAGCGTTGCTGTCGTCGTCCAGCCCCGTAAAATCGCATCCCAGCAACCTGGCTGGTACACCGCCGCACAGACTCTGTCTGGAGACTAGCTTCACGTCCTTGCAGAGTCCGTCGGAGTTCCCTCAGGCTGGCCGGGAGCTCAGCGTCGACTCCAGAGGGATACCGTGGGAGTACGTCAGCCTGGCCAGCGAATTGCTCAACACACCTAGGACCGACGAATGCAAATTGTAAGAATAGCACTACTTGTACGTCTGGACGACGAACCGTGCGCGGTCCCAAACGGTGGCCTGGCGCCGAAGATACCTAGGATTAGTTTTCTCAATAAGGTGTTAGGTACACGAAGGGAGTTCGACGAGTTGCAATCTTTCGGATTACTCGTATCAGAGATGGAGATTTGGATGTTCTATAAAATTGACGCTGGTAAAGTGTCATTGGGTTGTTAAAGAAAATTAAAGACACGATGTATTAAACGACCCATACACGGTCGAGTTTCGCGGAAGGTTTAACTACGGATTTGTTCGACTATCTTTTCCACAGTCTGTCGAATCCACGGTCGAACGTCCGTCGATCCTCCGCGTGTGTGGGCTGTTTTAAGATGTTATATCATACTTCGTTCTTCTATTGAAATCACTCGCCAAAAATCGACGAATCGTTCGAATCAGTTGGAAGAACCTCATGTCACGCTCTCGTTCACAATCGCTTACTTCACGACTCGCAGTTCTCACCGCTTTAACAGTATCGCGCACGTTGATGATCATTTGCACTTTGTAAGGCCATCGAATACGAGAAATCCTTAACATTTCTGTCTAAGAGGATTGCAGTTTGAGAGGAACGCTTTGCTTCGTTCTGTGAACAATGTCGTTGCGTTCGCGTTGCTATTTGCGATATCGTAGTCTGTTGCTCTTCGGCTGCAGTTTTCCCTGCCGGATGCAACAACCACATTTCACGCGTGTTTTCGTACCAAGGTCGAATCGACGGACCGACTGGGACGATGCCTCGCGGACGGCGCCGCTCGCGACGCCGGAAACGCTGTCGGAGGCGTCGAGCAGCCCACCATCGCCGGTACCACCACCGAGACCGATGAGGCGAACCCCAAAGATTTCGGGAAACTTGTCAACGGCGGCGGACGACTTGAAGAACAACCTTCACTTCGCTATGCTCTCGGCGAAGAACTACTTCCTGAGGGAGGGGAACAACGGCAGTAACACGAGCAGTGGCAATAGCGAGGCGAGCTACGAGAGTGCCAAGAGCTTAACCGCTGGTCTTCCGCCGCCAGTACCGAGAAGACGAGACTCGGTTATCGTCAGAAGGTATTCGATCCCACTTGTATAGTCCGGGCCACGATTTAGCGAGGTCGTAAACGAAACTGTTGAGAATCAGCACCGACTGCTACTGCGGCACTTAGGGCCATATATGACATCTTGCTTAAGGATGCCTTTCTGAATGTCCTTCTGTATCCGTAACTGTACTACCTTTTTTCATTTTCTACATGCATAAATTATGAGCGGATAAATTAAGATATTAAACACTTGAGTAACCTTTACCTCTAACGGAACCTCTAAAAATGGCTTTCTAAAAATAACGACACTGGATAAAACATTTCTTTGTACGGCCTTGATCATGGTCTAAGGTCCTTATCTGTTCGTATTTCTATCAATTCGCTTCTCACGGTAGCTGAAACATCTTTACTTAGACGCCTACTTGATTTTACGAGCTCGCTATATCATGGCCCGGACTATACGAAGTCTCAAAAGTATCCAACCTCTGCTTGTATACAGGGTGTTCGGCCACCCCTGGGACAAATTCTAATGTGTGATTCTAGAGGCCAAAATAAGACGAAAATCAAGAATAACAATTTCTTGACTGAGGCTTCGTTAAAAAGTTATTAAAGAATTAAATTAAAAAATTTCAAATCATTCTGAAAAAATTATTTTCGGTTGCAGAGGTCGATTACAATCATTTTTGGTCATTACACATACCCCTGAAATCCTACACACTTTCGAGAAAGAAATTCCTAACTGAGAATCTAATGTGAGGCCAAAAATGTACCCTCAAAATTTCATGCGAATCTTTAAAATGTCAAAACTCCTGAAAGAATTGGACGATTGTAATGTTTCAAACGGCAAACAACGCGTATTTAGAGGAAGAATATATAGAAATCGTAAAAATATTCGAAAAGTTGATCCTTAACCCCGAAAAATGTGAAAAACCCCGTAAAAAAGGTCCAATTTTCAAACGAGGATAACTCCTGTAATAGTGAATATACTTAAATGAAACTTTTTTCTGAAGTGGAGCTCATGGATACCTACAAAAAAGTATTAAACAACTTTTCTGTAGAAAAAATAAAAAACAAATTTTTAAGAAAAATCGACAGGGGGTAGCTGCTGAAATTTTTTGGCAAATCAAAAAATTTTAAATCATTCTAAAAAAATTATTTTCGGTTTCGAGAGTCAATTACAAGCATTTTTGGTGAATTCACATACCCAAGAAATCCTACACATTTTCCAGAAATAAATTCGAGAAGGTGTAAAATTTTTCGATGAAATTAATCAATTTCAAATCGTTCTGGAAAAAATATTTTCAGTTGCAGGGGTCAATTACAAGCATTTTTGGTCAATAAACATACCCCTAAAATCCTGAGCAGTTTCGAGGAAAAAATTCGAGTAAAAAATGCTGAAAGTGTTGGATGAACAAAAAAATTTCGAATCGTCTTCGAAAAATTATTTTTAGTTGCGGGGTTCAATTACAATTATTTTTGATAAATAGATGTACCCCCAAAATCCTACGAATTTGTGAGAAAAAAATTCGTGTAGGTGGACAAATTTTATTAATAATTTTGTGAATAACTTTTTAACGAAGCCTCAATCAACAAATTGGTATTCTTGATTTTCGTCTTATTTTGGCCCGTAGAATCATTAAAATTTTTCCCAGCGGCGGCCGAACACCCTGTATAATATACAACCTCTGATATTCTTATTATATTGCCTTATAACTTTTGATTGACTATTTTCAATCATTCTTATTTTATCCTATTTACGCAAATTTTGACGAAACTTTGCATACAAATAGAATAATTAAAAATATTGTACACATATTTTTATTTAGCGACGGAAATTCATGTTTGGAAGGTAAAACTACCTTTCAAAGTTAGGGCTTGAAAACCTATTTAGTAAAATAACTCGAAAATGACTACAGTCTTTGACTTTGCAGAGTTTGAGAAATAAGTTTACAAAGCACTGCGCTATATTCGCTTGTATCCGGTATTTAATTGCTTCTTGGATGGTACCAGTCCAACGCCATTATTGCGGTATACATATAATCTCTACCTAAGAATAATCACCTCATTATAAGGGCGAGCCCATGCAGCACTAGTGGCCTATTATTACAAGCATTTAAGCAGTAAACTGACATTTTTCTGTATTTTGTCAGATTAACGAGTCTTTACTTAGACAAAAGATTTAAGGAAACTAGGGCACTGCAATTTACGAAACAATATTCTTTTTACTGCGCATCTTGTGAAAGTACAGAGACATTACTTGCCTTCGGTGTGTTTGTTTTATTATCCTATTTGAACGTGCTGGATACAATGAAACAATTCTAATCAAAAAAACATTTCCGTATCGTTAAGTTTCTTGTCCTCTACTTCTATTTCATTACACAAATGTTTGTTTTGATATTTTAAGATGTCGAAACATAACTTGTAACGTGAAGACTTCAATTTGCAAGGGATTATTTCGTTACTTTTCATACATTATTTTCTTCTCCTGTTAATAATATAATATATAAGAATAATTTCTTTTCTTAACTTTAGTCGTTTTCGAATTATTCGATCAAATAGATTTCCACGCCCCAACTTTGAAAGTTTCACCACAAAAACTTAAATTACCACCGCTTAAAAGAAGTATGTGCCTAATATTTTTAAGTAACACATGGCTATACTAATTAATGTGTTATTTTGTCGAGGTTCTTACTTTATAAATTTCAAGTTCACTAATGCTTTAAGAAATACCACTGACCGACAAACGTCGTAAAAAGATACTGCTTCTCAAATCTGGCACAGGGTCAGAAAGGTTGCCAACTATTGATTTGGAGTTATGAGCTGAATCGAGGAAGTTGCCTTGAAAGACCTGGTTGGTTCTGCACTACTTTATTTAGGATGTAAAATAACAAACACAAATTTCCTGGAATATTGCAGAGAACAGAGAGTATGTACGGCTGCCTGCTGCAGAGACGATTTGTCAGAGAATTCTTCGTCGCACACATCTTCCCATTCCTCTGGAGCATCTCACGTGTCGAACCAGGTCCAACCGGCCTACGCCGAGGAGGAACACGAGACGAACGGTTCCAGTTTAGACTTTTACGAGGCAAAGGTGCAACATTATTCATCAAATATTACACATTCTACCAATTTTGCAATATTCCCTAAACGTATTACCAAATTATACAGTTTTGACACATTGACTGCAACATCAGTTTTCAATGTTTCTATTATTTATTCAATTTACATATTCTGTAGTTTAACAGTACACTGCTTTTTCTTTTAAAATATTCCTAACGATATTACTTACAATTTCACAAGTCTTGGGGTTCTTCCATTGTAAACAATTTCACAAGTATGAGTCTCTAGCTTTAACTGCTTAAACCAGTGTTTTCCAAAATGGTAATCGTCTCACAGTTCAAGAGGGACGCAAAAGAATGTTCTTTATACTGATACACTGATCACCAAAGATTTACAATTGTTGGACTATATTTTTTTCGTATCATTTTACATCTAGGGTGTTCGTCACCTCTAGAAAAAAAGGACCCCGCACACATCTTATGGAAAATGGCCCCCGGTTAAATTAGCTGAACTTTTGATATGATATAGCTCATGATGTCTTGATGAAAAGTTCCAATGGGCCCAAGCTCGTAAATTGAACAGTTTCCGAGATACGGGGGATCAAAAGTCAATAATAGTGCGCCTTATTCTAGACTACCACGTTTGAACATATTTGAGTGTAAGAAGCACTGTTGTACACTGTCCATTTATTTGACCCCTTAAAACTCAGTAGTTGTACTGTGGGCCCTTAAATATTACCCCTTGACCCCCTGACTCTCTGACTCCCATTTAGGAGTCAAAATAAAAAACCGCCAAAAAGGTAAAAAATGGTTCTCTTTTTCATTGTACAAACATGAAGCACCGTCGACATTAGCATTACCCAGTGTGCACCACGAGGAGGTTGCTCGATCGGGCCGTTTTTATAGTTGTCTCTATTCGACCATAAGTATCTCAACATTCATACTGTCTTGATGGTTTCTATTAGCGGTATCTCTGGTCGTATTTAGAAGATTGCTATCCGAATATTTGTCATGCCTTTGATGACGAGCAAATCCTAAAAACCTTAAAACACTTGCAATATGTGCGCATGTGCCCAATGTTTTGGTACCGGATTGACAGATGCAGTAGTAACCATTTATTACTATTCCGAAATCGTGAATAAACTTTTAGTCTTCTAAGGCTGTTATCTACCAACGAAGTGTCAATTTGCACTAATAGAGGGCATCAAGATAATATGAATGTTGAGATTATTATGGACAAATAGAGAGAACTATAAAAACGGACCTTTTCAGGGTCACATGGTGTGCAGAATTCAATTGAGCAACCTCCTCGTGGTGTAGACTGGTTAATACTAATGTACAATGAAAAAAAGAACCATTTTTTACCCTTTTGGCGTTTTTTTATTTTGACTCCTGAAGGGGAGTCAGAGGGTTAGGCAGCCAATGGGGTAATATTTAAGGGCCTACAGGGTCACAACAGTGCTTACACTCAAATATGCTCAAACGTGGTAGTCTAGAATAAGGCGCACTATTATTGTCTTTGATCCCCCGTAGCTCGGAAACTGTTCAATTTACGAGCTTGGGCCCATTGGAACTTTTCATCAAGAACTACATCATATCAAAAGTTCAGCTAATTTAACCGGGGGCTATTTTCCATAATATCTGTGTGGGGCCCTTTTAATAGGGGATTCTAGAGGCCAAAATAAGACGAAAATCGAGAATACCAATTTGTTGATCGAGGCTTCGTTAAAAAATTATTAACGTTTAAAGTCCCGTCTGTAGAACCACTATCTCGCGCACGCAGCTGTTCGCAGATTGCCGTTCTACAGACGGAACTTTAAACATTAATATCTTTTTAACGAAGCCTCAATTAACAAATTGGTATTCTTAACTTTTGTCTTATTTTGGCCTCTAGAATCTCCCATTAAAATTTTCCTCAGAACATCCTTTATCTACAGTACAGAAATTTTCTTTTCTTTGTTTAAGGGAATGTATAGAAACTTCTAGAAATTTTGAAAACCACTTAAACATTTTATTGCCCTGAAAATGATATAAGATCTAGAAGCAAATATTAATAAACTGTTTAAGAAACTGTAATGTCGCGTAATGTAAAAATTGATTACCGTTTCAGGGTTCATCTGGACAACGGGACAGCAGTAACGACGTGTTCCTCAGCGTACGAAGTTCCCCGGAATGTAAAGGCCTTATGGCACCAGCGACAGATTTAGGAGCAGAATGGAAGAAAAAATTCGACGCGACGGGGATGAGCGGCGATGCTTCGTTGCCCCTTTTGCGTGGACTCTCGCCGACACCCACGCACGGGCAACACAGTTCGCCCTTCTTCAGCGCGAAACGAAAAAAATATGTATATCCAATCACGCTGGTTGGTCGAGGCGAAAGTAGCGTTTAATTGGGAGAAGTTAGACCGACCGGGGACCATGAAAGAAGGGAGACAGGATAGATGTAAAATAACTGTTAGATATCTGTGCCAATATCACATTTTCGTGTGATTGTTCATCAGAATCGTTTTCGCAAATTCTGGAGTGGATGTACTTTCGAGATATTCTAAAATTAAGGGGCCACGTATTGTAGCCTCTTTTTATATGATCTTTCGCTGAAGTCTATGCACACTCGATAAATCCATAATTTAAGGTTAGACGAACGTTAAGCATAAAAGGTAAAAGGATCGTGTGAAATTCCTCCTCGCATCAGGTGTAGATAGTTAAACTCGAATAATGTTCTAGTTTTATCATAGATCTCTTTTCTGTCTTTGTACGGTAATTTCTTCGACGGAACAAAGTATTTTCTGATTCAAACAAATTTTCAGCCAACCGAAAGATAATAATAAAGTCTGTAGAGACTCGAACGCGTGTAAACTAAGAACATAACGGTGAATAGGAAATTAGCAAGAAAAAGGTAACTTACCATACGGACGATAGTTAATGCAAATTAAGATGCCTTGCTATTTGAAAATGCTACAATTTTTTTATTAGACCTCTCGTCTGTAATTATCGAATGTTGTAGCGCGATGAAAACGTATGAACATTGCACGGAAGTTGCACTGGCCTACTCTGCATAGATATCATTTAATACAAAAATTTTGAATGATACATTTTGTACAGTTTTTTAACAGAATCAGCAAGAATACAAAATAAACACTAGCCTTATTGCAATCTACCCTTTGTAATTATCCGAGTATAATTTTGCCATGTTATTTGACATTAATTTTTTACTTAATAATTACAATTGTTTTTTATCCCTAAAGATAATTAGCATTACTTCTTTTACTAATTCTGTAATAAATGCAAAAATGGGACTGAAAACGTAAATTATACATAAAGTGTAAAATATGTAGTCATTGAAGGAAGACAATTGCATAATAAAAAACGAACGACAAAGCATGATTTTTATTGACGGTCTCTTAACTAGTTGGAACTTTAGAATCACTGTATTTATGTAAAAAGTAGAAAGAATATACCTGATCCATTTAACTCTAGTAAATATAATATGCATTTAGGAAATATAATAATGGACTTATTGTAAGTGATATTTGTAGAATATAATTAGACAAAAGTGATACATAGCAGAAAAGTTCATTTAATGTAATAAAGAACAATAATTTTTAAGGAATAAAAAAGATGAATTCAATTTGAAGTTAATTTTTTTACTTCTTTGACCCTATTGATGATGATGATTTTTGTACAAAATACTTTACAAAAATCGTATTAACAGTAATACTTTGCCATTAAATAATTCGATATACATCATTATTGTTTCAGTAATACAGAATAAATGTTATAAAAGGTGCAATTGATCAACGGTTCTCAACCTATGGTATGCAGAATATTCCCAGGTGGTACATGAACTAAACGGAATTATGTCAACAAAATTATATATTTAATATGCACGCAATAAATGTTAGTAGAGTAAATAAATTTAAAAGTATCAGTTTCTATGACAGAAATTTTCGATTCCATCGACGTTAAATTAATGATTACGTAACTATTGTCTTTTTCACTGTATCGTGATGTTGCACAATTGTAAGCTGAACCTTATAAAACTTTCTCGTTAAATTTTATAATTTGATTTTTATTATAACTTTCATTTTTAATAAATGAACTTAACTAAATCTTAATTTTTATTATTGATCCTTTTTTTCCTATAAACCAACATTTTAGGACTACTTTCTCTTATTAGACTTACCATAAGGTTTACAGCAGAATGGAAAAGAGATTTGGAATGAAGGTGAAGAGGAAAGAACAAAGGGAAACTTTTTTAGTAAGACATGTTTCTATGTAAATGTGTTCAAATAAACACTGTCTACAAAATATATATTGCTTAGGTGGTACACAGGGAGAAATAATTGAGAACTACTGTATTAAATTATCAATAGACATTGAATATCACAGAAATTTGAAAATGTCTTTATTGCATTGCTGATGCCCATGGCGGTGTCATAGGCTGCGGATTTTGTAAGTACGACATTACAACTGCAGATATGGACAACATAAAACTACTAAGAATTTGCTTAGTATCATCGCTTACTTTAGAATTAGCAAAACTAATACAAGAACAATATAGTGCAACCCATGCGCACCACTTTAATCTCATCATCAATCCACACATGCTGAAAATCATTCCTAATATGTTCATATAGTCTGGTGTTGAATAGTCGCCTGGTTGAGCCTGGCTGCTCGATGCGCTGGGTTTGTAACGAAGTTCTCGTTCTGGACGTCTGGGATCTGCTGAACTATTCATTTTATAAAATTGAAATTTATCATCAAACGGTGGCGACTACTGCTTTTGAAGCCTTTGTGAGAGAATCACCCTGAATATCTAACATAATACATTTTTATTACTGTAAAAAGTATTACATGATAATAATGTAATGTGTGACAATATACTTACATATATAAAAAGCACAAATTTCTTTAACAACAACTATTATAATTTTATAATAAAAACTGAACAGGTAATTATTTACTTTTTCGAAAACACTGTCAATACCTAACCTCACACGGAATTTCGACTGTGAATGTTTTAATAATTTCAAGAATGATACTACTTATACATAGAAATCCATTAATTCGTTATATTTGAAAAAATACGATAAGCCACGTATGTATACATATATCCACTTGTCCTTTTAACAACCAATTTCTAAAATTCCATTGATGAGGCATATGATAGACCAATGCAAGTTTACTCTGCCGAACTGAAGTATCGACTTCTGGCAAATTTACAGTGCACTTTCCATTTACGGACGGTGACTTCGGAAACTACATATATTTAATTAAACCACCGAAGTCGGTAATACATATGGACACATATGGAATACATGGATTGTAAATATGCTTTATTAGGGTGCTCAGGGCCTTACTTTGCCCCTATTACACCAATGCACAGACGAGGTATACAACTTGTATATTACACCTGCTACTGTATTGTCAAAAGTTATTTACACATTGTACGGTCGTAAAGCTCTAAACTGAAGATGTTTGAATTGCCTAAATTAGATAATAATTATTTAATACATCGGGGTTTAATACTCAAGGCATACAGAAATATAGACACTTAGAGTAATTGACACTATGAAAGTATAATAACAATAAATCATTGGGAAATTAAACCATATAGGGTAAAGACAGTTATTGTCACCTTAAATTGTTTTACTTAAAATACCGAATAATCTTTACAAATTTATAGCAAAATCGTATTCTGTTACTGTTACCCACGTGTAGTCTGTGAGCACCTAACCTAATTTGTAATACGTATATTAGTTATACAATGTTTATGGTATGACAGTATAAAATACGTTATCATTTACAGACAAATGCAATAGAAAAGTATTGTCGAATACCATTAATACATTAATTTAATGTAAACATTAAATTAAAATTAAGAGAACAGTAATTGGGTCTTTTATCTTGACAGTATTTGGTTAATTGACTGTAAATAGGGTGTCAATAATAGCAGTGAAAACACTCTCCTTAAATTATTGAATTTATAAATAAAAATACAAATTTTGAAAATCGTGACATTTTTTTCTTAAATGTAAGATACTAAATAATTATAAACAAGACGAAACATTTATATTTTTGATAAACAAATAAAAGAAAAAAATTGAATATTACCAGAGTTGATTATTTAGGTGATAGCACAGACCAGGTATAGAATAGATGATGTATGCAATGCTTTTTTTTGTCATATGGATTGAAGATTCACGAGTCCCCTTAACCATTTTCATGTCACTTTCAACATTACCGGTTCACATTGGAATTCAAATTTAACACTCTTACTGTTTAGAACTAAGACTAAACATTGTATCGATTTAGAAATTTGTTTATTCTTTTTAACTTTCGTTATATTCTAATTGAACAGCGAACAGAAAAGTTCATACAAGATTATTATTCTCTTCACCACATTAAATTTTATTCAAATCATATACTAGAATAATCACTTATATATTTATAAAATCTCTTATTCTTTCTCAATAAAGATCTACCTCTAAATGGTAATTATTTAATTTGATACTAATAATTATTTGTCAAAATAATGATAACAATTATTGATAATTCAAGAATAATAAGAATCAACGTTTTTCATATCTTTTTTATGGTTTTATTCTGTCATTCAGTATTTTCTCGTTAGATGTCAGTCTAGTTCCTATCATTCTAGCAATCTGTAAATTATGTTTATTGTCAGAATAGATAAGAAAAGACAAGGTTTGGTGTTCCATCTGATGTTTACTATGATAGGAATACAAATTTTTGCCGCCCAATTACATTAATTAGTAAAGAATTCTAAATCATTAGCACTTTTTGATACCCCTAGTAAATGATGTCCCGTATAACTTTCTAGCTTGTCGTTACCTTCGTAAATGTATACTTATTCCTATTTTTTAATTTCTGTACCCTTTTATTCATTTGCTCTTAACAATGAATAAAATTTAATTATTCGCAAAATGTTTGCATTACTTATTTTTATATGATAAACTTTTAATAACATACATTTAATTCTTACTTTTGACAGTTCATATAAGTTGTTAAAAGTGAATATGTTTAATCAGAATAGCATTTCGTTATAAAATGATGTTGATACTTTAAATATAAAATGAATAAATCTTTTTCAAATTTCTGAGAGCACGAATGTAAATAACAAATAAAATATCGACTGAACTTCTGTAATTTGCAATTATGGGACTAAATAAATTAAGTACTTTTGTTTTTAAAAAAAGGGATTGAAGGTGTTAGTAATAATTATATAAAAGTAGTTGCATATTGGTGCATTGTTTATTAAATAATTGATAAATTAATTTTTATATAACCAAAATTATGTCACAGAGAATGTCACGTGATTCTTAAAGTAAATGTGAATAAAGTAATCATAAAAATTGATCATGTTCCATTTCAATAATACATGTAAACAATACTTACTTCAATAATTGCATAATATTATGCATCTTATTAACACGAACTGCACAAAATTTTTAGGCTTTACAAAAAAGCATTGGCTCAACGAATATTAATATTTTCTAGAAATTAAATAAATATATTCGACAAAATTTACCTGTTAAATAAAATTCAGTTATCACAATTAAGCATTATTTAGTAATTCATATGAATAAGTCGTATTTGATACTTGCAAAGAATAATTCGAACATGAGAGAGTGCAACATGTTACGAAATATTCATAACGTGGCGATAGTGTAGTAAGTTATTGATAGGATATGAAATAGAAAAGCTCTAGTGAATTTCATTAAAAACAAAAAAAATTATTATAACTACAATTTCCTATATAATGGTTCAATTAAGTAACAACGAAATATTTATATACAAATAAATGTAAATTATTGTAATAAATGGACGATTGACGAAATTACGATGATAAAATTTTAAATAAATAGGTATATTAAAACTACAACGATTATAGAGATTAAAATCAACATTACAGATGAAAATATAATTTTAGAAACAGACTCGGATTAGAATGAGAGAATAGACGTTGGAACTACGCGAAGGGTGGAAACACGAACGAAGGAGGAAGGAAAGGAGCCAAAGGTGGCTAGTGACTTTTCATGGGAAACAATTGTCTTGCCTGGGGGGATTTGGCGGTTGCCCCAAGATGGCGGACTCGGTTGGCGTGCGACAAGCACGAGCTGAAAAGTGCCGAGAACACGAGAAGTTCGCGATTCTGTGTTAAATCGGTAGCGTGAATTTCACACGTGGACTGCGCGAGGATCGTCGACGAAGAGGACACGCTCGGATAACCTAGGTACGTGAGAAATCAGTGACACGAAACCGTTTTCTCTCGGTACGGGGTGAAAAGCCGCGCCTACTGCTATCGTGCATTCACGATGTCGTGGGTGTGCATGAAACTTTTTCGTTCCTCTGTTTGATGAATATTCGAGTAGATTTTCGCGTCGCCGATGCGATCGAAGAGCACGATCCTCGATAAGGAGGGTTGCGATCATGTCGCGAGAAATCATAGTGGGGATATTGAGGTTGGCATGCAAAAATCGAACGGTCGAGTGGCACGGCCGACTTGTCCCGATTATTATGCCATGTATATCTGTTGCTTTTCGATTTAATAACAGAAACTTCCGTCGATCGGTGGCAAGTTTTATTCTAGGACTGTTCCCGATACTGGCTGCGTGATTTTCCCGCCGTGTCCGTGAAAGATGGCGAGAATTTGTCGCGCGTGAATACGATCCCGTATCCTCAATCCCGACGGATCCATTCTCGAGTCGTTCTAATTCAGCCAGGCTCCGTGCACGTCGGGTGTTTTCGCCTTGTCACTGGAAATACTTTTACCCCTCTGATTCTGCATCAACGCCGACGATTATCGCCTCCTTTGACGCATTGTCTCGACCTGGTATGAGTACCTACGTGCATACGTGTGGGTGCGTAAAGTTTCGTGCAATCGTGTGTGCGCGCGCGTTTCTTGGCGTGCGCCACACGAATCCGCATGCCGGTTCATCGTGTAAAATAGTCGTGACTCGTATCTTCTCGATTTCTCCTACTGTTTCTTCGTTCTGATAGAAACTACGTATATTTGTAGACGAAGGATTGCCCTTTTTGTAGGAATCTTGGCATGCACTTAGAATTTATTTCTAAATCAGTGAACCTTATCGAAATTTACCCATTACACGTTTCCGCGATATTAAGAGTTCAGTGTTTCACGGAGACAGATGTCAATATTATAGTAGCATTTACTTGAATCATTTCATGAATTAAGATGTAATACTTGGTGGTTGTGTGCACCGAGTGTAAAAAAGTTATCGATGCATTTTTATCTGGTTATTATTTGCTGTGTTTGAACTGATGTGGAATACGATCGAAGCATATATTACGCAGATATGTATTTATACGTCTAGGCAGTGATCAAGCATCGGTAATATGGTTCTTGGAAGGGACAAGTTAGATGGCTTGAACGTCAAAGTGCAAAGAACCGTCGATGTACTTCTATTTAATTATTCAAAGAGTGAACATTTTCATAGCGATACATTCATTTAGTGTCTAAATAGTGTACAAGTATCGTTAATGTGATACGTGAAAAGTTAGATGGCTCTGTGCACAGGTGCAAAAAGTCGTTGATGCATTTCTGTCTAGTTACTATTATTTCGTGTTCGAAACTGTGTCGAACGATTAAATCATAGCGGCATATCTAGTTAGTGTTTCAGTAGTGAATAAATATGGTTAATATGATAACGACAAGAGAAAATTGTCACGGTGACTATCCTCGATCACAGGTGATCGAATACGATACGACACACGTTAACAGAGTTTTTGCGGTAAGTTTTTTTTTTTAAATGGTTAATCTTGTTTCACAAAAGTGTATATTTATTCTTTCAAAGTAACACAAATTATAGTTCTTTATATATTACTGTTTTTACGAGATTACGTAATTTTGTAATTTGATCTCCTCGAGGTATGTAATATTCAGATAAATATGCTAACGATGTTACGAAGATATTGCATACTTGACAACGATAACGTCGTTGTTATATACTTTGTAAATAAAAGAAAATGAAATATGCATCATAGAAAGTGATATATGCGAACGTGTTTTTTTTTTTTCCACAACTTTTGAAGTGTTTAACAAATTGCAAGCAATTTTAAAGGTAATGCACACACACTCAAATTCATGCAATACACATGTAAAATCATTTAATTTGTATATGTATCTGTATGTGCTGTGATATTGTTTATAAATTTTCTCAGGTATGCAGTGTTTCGAATCAAAATTGTTTCAATTATAGAACATCTAGTACTTTACGTTTAAATATAACTGATACTTGAACGTACTCAATTCTTACATTTATGATGTGCTTACTCGGTTATGTAATTACAGCGTGATCCATGAGTGCACAAGTGTTACTTAAATTAATACTCACTCACATTATTCTTTTGCGGTAAACATTTCTCGTGTTAAAAAAATAGTTTTTCAAATTAAAAAAAAAGCAATTTCTCGAGATGTAGAAAAATATAATTTAAACTTGATATATTAAAATTCGCAAAGATCAATTTTTTTGTACAGTTTGTTCCAATGTGAATCATTGCATAATGTTTCAATATTTGGGATTTTTTTACCAATCACAATTAATCTTATTCGGTTAGTCAGCCTAGATTTTTGGCTAAATCCATAGTTTGTACTATGACACGAGCAACTTTCGAAATATTGATCACAAAGTTCGAACGGGCGATCTTCTGATTATTTTCAACAATGCATTCGAATCGGGTTTTCGAAGGGAACGGAAGACGACTGTGTAAACGAAGGCAAGAGAATTTGATTCTTCGTCCGGAAGCTTTATCCGGAGTCGGTAAATCCATGGAACGTGATCAATACGACGCGCGTTGCTTCCGCGTTCGTCCGTTCCGCGTAAAAGGGTTGCCTTCGCGACGAGGGTCTCACGGTGCGCAGGCACGACCAAAGCGAAACCTTTGAATTCTCTTACGTTCACTTACGACGAAATATATTGTAAATGACCAGACAGAAACAGCATCGTTAACCACCAAATTCGATTACACGTGTGTATCGTAACACAGAGTCGAGTCGATTTAAGTTTTATTCGAATAATAGGTGACCAATAAGACGAACGAATAACAAATTATTCGTAACACATATTCGATCGAGTAATTCAACTTTTACGAAAAATTTTAATGGGAAATTCTAGAGACCAAAATAAGATGAAAATGAAGAATACCAATTTTTTGATGGAGGCTTCGTTAAAAAGTTATTAACGTATAAAGTTCCGCCAGTAGAACGGCAATCTGCGAACAGCTGCGTACGCGCGATAGTGGTTCTCACACAGAAAACTGTGAGGCTGTCGATACGTCAGTAAGTAGAGCTTCTCATGCTGAGTGAGAACCACTATCGCATGCAGGCAGATGTTCGCAGATTGCCGTTCTACAGGCGGAACTTTAAACATTAATATCTTTTTAACGAAGCTTCAATCAACAAATTGGTATTCTTGATTTTCATCTCATTTTAGCCTCTAGAATCTTCCATTTAAATTTTTTCCAGAGGTGGCCGAACACCCCTGTATAAGGAAAGTACACTCTGCGACAAAAAGATAGCACACTTCCAAATTATTGTAATTTTTATTTATTAAATATTACAAATTCAGCTTTTTGTATGCATATACGGGGTGTTCACCCACTAGCCACCCCTGGGAAAAATTTTAATGAAAGATTCTAGAGGTCAAAATAAGACGAAAATCAAGAATATCAATTTCTTGATTAAGGCTTCGTTAAAAAGTTATTAAAAAAAATAAATTAAAAAGTTGCAAATCGTTCTGGAAAAAAATATTTTTGCGTATCTTTGAAACGTCATAATTCCTGAACGGATTGGACGATTTTAATGTTTCAAACGGCAAATAACGCGTATTTTAGCGAATAAAATGTAGAAAATCTAACAATATTGAAAAAGTTATTCTTTGATTCCGGAAGATGAGGATAACCCAATAAAAATGGTGCAATTTTCAAACAGCCATAACTCCTACAATAGTGAATATATTTCAATGAAACTTTTTTCTGAAATGGGGCTCATGGGTACATACAAAAAGTATTAAACAACTTTTCTGTAGGGCGTCAAACAAAATTATGAAAAATCAAAAACGAATTCTTAAGAAAAATCGACAGAGGGGCTGAAATATTTCAGCGAAAAATAAAATGTTCAAATCGTTCTAAAAAAATTATTTTCGGTTGCGAGGTCAATTACAATCATTTTTGGTGAATAGGCATACCCCCGAAATCCTACGTACTTTCGAGAAAAAAAATTCTTTACCATAAATATACTGTGTGGCCGGAAATGTTTCTATAACTTTTTAACGAAGCTTCCATCAACAAATTGATGTTCTTGATTTTCGTCTCATTTTAACCTCTAGAATCTCCCATTAAAATTTTTCCCCGGGGGTGGCTAAACACCCTGTATAAGCATGCCCATAGATGTGAACATACTAAAATATTCATTTTTTTCAGTTTATAATACCAAACGAGAGAAATTATAAGATGTGCTACCTTTTTGTCCTGGCGTGTATATTGTACTCGAGAAAAATTTCGATAAATTTTTTTTTTGTATGTAAAAACACAATAATCCTTCGATCACGTTTTGACTATAAACACGTTGACTAGCATGAGGGGTCGCTGGTGATCGACGTTTCAAACTTACAAGGATATTTTAAAACTTTAAAACGCTTACAATAAATGAACTTAAATACATATCGCGTGAAACTGGGTCGTCAAGTCAGCGTTAAAACTGAAGAAGATAGAATAAAATTTTATTGGGAATAGTTAAATGGTTTCGAGTGATGAATTTCGTAGTACATGCGTCTTTTTCATGAAATTTGAACCTAGTCTCAATTTTGTAAAATAGAGCTATATATT
Source organism: Colletes gigas (assembly GCF_013123115.1). Classification (NCBI taxonomy): domain Eukaryota; kingdom Metazoa; phylum Arthropoda; class Insecta; order Hymenoptera; family Colletidae; genus Colletes; species Colletes gigas. The sequence continues at coordinate 325,113 of NW_025106677.1, forward strand.
TTTTATACACGAATGAATGTGCTCATTTATTTTCTGCAAAAATCTATTAAAGTAGAAAAATGATCAATTTAAAAGAAATTTTACCTTTGGTTTGTTAACGTTTCATCTGAACTTAAATATGCTTCAATGTTTCTTTTGTTGGGAATTAATAAAAATATCTAGCTTGGAAGACAACAATATTAATAACAATATAAATCATTAAAACCGTTGGAATTGAAATACACTAGGTGTAGATTTTTCTTTTCATAATTTTGTTAATCGATATTTATAAGAATTGTTTAAGAACAGAAAGTTAAAATAAAATTATTACAGAATATTATGTTTTATTTATTTGAATGCCTTATAAATTACATACAATGTTTCACAATTCCTTCTGCAATAGGCAAACCCTTGCATTTCCATAACTCCTAATTTAATTATGTTCTTTTCATACGCCCCACATGTTTATAATTGAGCATCAAAATATAGAAAGCACATTCCTCAACTATATCCTCAATAACAACACGCTTTATACTAAAAATACATGTTTTAAGTAATTGTCAGAAAATTGTCATTTTCTAAGTTTCGAATTCGTTGAATTTGAGACGTTTTGGAAATAAACTCTTCGATTCAGAATTACAAAATCTGGTTACCAATCTACGGATCTCTATCCACGTAAAAACATGCAAAATATACAAATCCACAATACACATTATTCGAACTGTAACTTTTATTACATTTTTAAAATGTGTAATAGATAATTTACAAAATTAATAAAATTTAACAAAATCATTGTAGTAGCACCAATAGGATATTTAACAATATTTTTACAACTAATAACTTATTTACATTAAACTAAAATACTTTCTCTAAACTTAAACCACCTAATTATTGGTATTTATCTATTAATATTCATTTCTGTGTTGATAACAAGCGTTCAAATTAATTATGTATTCATCGGTTTTGTTTATCATTGCGTCATTCATCATCCATCAGATAAAACCATTTTAATTAGAAGCATCATTAAGATACACATGCATTCATTATTTTTATTATTTTATTATATTCATTGATCAGATAATTATTTCTTCTGTCAAATTCTTCGTTTTCATTATTAAAATATTGAAACACATGTATTCTTACACCCTCTGTGTTATTAAGTAATTTGTTTTCTTAAAACAATTTTGTCGAATACGGAGTAAATAAAAATCACTTAGCAAATTTCATTAAATATGATGAACGATGCAAGATCTAGTTATACTGCAATAATTTTTGTTATGTGAAAGAAATTATACTAGTTTTTAGACACTTTATGGAGTTGTTTTCTTCCTATTGCTGTCTTTAAACGATATAATTTGACACAAAATTGATCAGTATTAAAACTCGTCTTTAACCAGCCAAACCACCGTTTGTTTGTTATAGCTAAATGAAGCATACCTTGAGAAAGGACAATGTTAAGTCATAGAGGGGTTTACTGACCCAAGAGCGTACAGCCTATGCTATACACCGTTGGAAAGGTCTCGCCAAGGCGAATCGACTGATACCGTTTTTAACTTCGATATCAGATGGGATCATGTCGAAAAATGGCCTCAAAGTTCGAGATTTTGCGGTTATGAACAAAAGAATCCGGTCGTAAAAGCCCATCCGGCCCGAGGGAACTCGGGTAGGCACCTGAGGGAAAACCGAGCGGTGTAAGCGATACTCTAGCAGATTGGGACGGCAAATGTGCCCCACCACCTTCATTTCAGTGCCGTGTTGGGCCTGCGTTTGCCGCATGGGCCCCGTTCGAAATGCCCAGGGCGAAATCGCCAATGGATCAGTTGTTTTTCATGAACATAATATATTCATGATAGACGATTCGCAGGTATAAGTTGGGAATGTGCAGGTTAGTATTCAGACTAATGCGTCACTTACAATAGTGAATGGAGTGACATTTTATTGATTGAACGAAACATAATGATGTGAATACTGAATACTAACCTGCACATTCCCAACTCATACCTGCGAATCGTCTATCATGAATATATTATGTTCATGAAAAACAACTGATCCATTGGCGATTTCGCCCTGGGCATTTCGAACGGGGCCCATGCGGCAAACGCAGGCCCAACACGGCACTGAAATGAAGGTGGTGGGGCACATTTGCCGTCCCAATCTGCTAGAGTATCGCTTACACCGCTCGGTTTTCCCTTAGGTGCCTACCCGAGGTCCCTCGGGCCGGATGGGCTTTTACGACCGGATTCTTTTGTTCAAAACCGCAAAATCTCGAATTTTGAGGCTATTTTTCGACATGATCCCATCTGATATCGAAGTTAAAAACGGTATCAGTCGATTCGCCTTGGCGAGACCTTTCCAACGGTGTATAGCATAGGCTGTACGCTCTTGGGTCAGTAAACCCCTCTATGACTTAACATTGTCCTTTATAGCCATAAGTATTTAGTGTGACTTTGAAAATATAATTTAAACGATTTTTGTTATATTTGTTCTAGTTCATAAATTTAAAATGTATTCAACTTAATATGGAACGAGAAGGAGATTAAAAGGGGTAATTTATTGGCTACATGCCAATGTTTATATTCATTTTTTCATGACAGTTGGAAATTCTTTTACACTCTGGGTATTCGTAACGGTGTTTATAGCATTACAATCAATATCTTTTGGTAGATGCATCCCAACTCCCAAGACGTGTCTATCAAAGACTCAGAATTCAGCACTTAGAATTATTTAAAATAAAACTGTATGCAGAATTTTAGATTTAAACTTGTGTTCACTTTCTTTCATAACACGAACGAATGTAACGTTTAAAAACTTTTTAGCATTTTAGGTCTTTGAACATCACGTGTACTAGGCAGTTGTTTCTCTCATACATATACATAATGCGCCACTGACTTTGGTTACTCTAATTACAAGGAGTTTACGGATACGTAAATATTTAAAACCATAATTAACCATTAGTGGGTAACATTCGAGGATTGCTGGTACACAAGGGCTCCTACATTTTAAACTCGGTTTGGGTCGTGACCTACCCTTATTAACGGTGTACAACATGTATGCACCGATAAGAAACTCTGCGTTCCAGATAATTCTGGGGGAATTAGCTAAATATCATGAACAAAAGAAACACCGTGTCCTCGATACGGTACTATTTTGAGCAAATATCTAACTTATGCAGTACATAGAGCTGGTAACGATATTGGATGCTGTGATAAATGAAATGTCATTCAAGTAATATCAGCGAAATTGAATTCTGCTATTGTTTATTCTAGTAACAAGCTTCAGGTCTATTCTAATTATAAGTATAGATTTAAAAATGACGTGCTCATTCATTGGAAAAAAGCACGCAATTAAATTTCACTTTTTTAGAAATTCTCACAAGAAAAATATGAAATATCTTTTAAAGTATTGAGTTTTCGATAACATTACTTCTTATACATTGTAATGGGAGATTCCAGAGGCCAAAACAGCACGAAAATCAAGAATACTAATTTGTTGATGGAGGCTTCCTTGAAAAGTTATTAACGTTTAAATTTCCGACCCCATTGAATTTTTTTTCTCGAAAATGCGCAGAATTTCGGGGGTATGTCTATTCAGAAAAAATCATTGTAATTGACCCTCGCAAACAAAAATAATTTTTTTAGAACGATTTGAAATTTTTTAATATTGTTGAAGAATTTCATATCTTCTCGAATTTTTTTCTCGAAAGTGAGTAGGTACGTGTATTCATAAAAAATGATTGCAATTGACTCCTGCAATCGAAAATAATTTTTCCAGAGTGGTTTGAAAATTTTCAATTTTGCCGAAAAATTTAGGCAGCTACCCCACCACCCTTGGTCAATTTTCCTTAAAAATTGGTTTCTGATTTTTAGTAATTTTGTTTGACGCGCTACAGAAAAGTTGTCTAATACTTTTTTGTAGCCACCCATGGGCTCACCTCCAGAAAAAAGTTTCGTTGAGATATATTCACTATTGTAGGAGTTATGGTCGTTTGAAAATTGGACCATTTTTATGGGGTTTTTCTCAATTTGCGGGGTCAAGGTTCAACTTTTCGAATATTTTTACGATTTCTACATTTTCTTCACCTAAATACTCGTTGTTTGCCGTTTGAAACATTAAAATCGTCCAATCCGTTCAGAAGTTATGACATTTTATAGATTCGTATGAAATTTCAGGGAAGCATTTCTGGCCTCACATTAGATTTTCGGTAATTAATTTTTTTCTCGAAAATACGTAGGATTTGGAGGGTATGTCTATTTACTAAAAATGATTGTAATTGACCCTCCTAGCTAAAAATAATTTTTTTAGAACTATTTGAAAAAATTTCAGCTTCTACCCGAATTTTTTCCTCGAAAGTGGGTAGGATTTTGGGTGTGTATGTATTCACAAAAAATGATTGTAATTGATCCCCGCAACCAAAAATAATTTTTTTAGAATGATCTGAAATTTTTTAATTTAGTATTTTAATTATTTTTCAACGAAACGTTAGTCAAGAAATTGATATTTTTGATCTTTGTCTTATTTTGGCCTCTAGAATCTCGCATTAAAATTTTTCCCAGGGAGGCCGAACACCCGGTATATTATATAAAAAAATCAGACGTTCCAATTTGTAAAACGAATAAAACTTAAATTTTAATAACCTGTTTGAACTTGTTTCCTTGTGTTCGAGGAAAATGTCTTAACCAATGTTTGCAAAGATCATTTTACAATTCTTATGATTACCATATTGAAAAATACATTTGTCCATTTACGTAGGTAGTAGCAAATGGAATATGAATATTCTTTGCAATATCTCTAAGTGATATGGAAATTCTTTTGCAAATAAGCTTGTTTTGTCAATTTATAATTCTTAAGAATTCTACGATCTAAAATTTTTCATTAGTAATAGGAAGATATTGCGCGCTTTCGATTTATTTTTACACAAAAAATCGTCATTTGTACTTGAATGCTTCTGCTATTTTTCTAACAAGAAGGCTTAAATATTTTCAACAGTTGAAAGGTTTCAATAATTCCATTTATTTCCAGAAATTTCGCCCCAATTTTCTCATTTCCCGTGAGATTAAAATCATATCTCGATGACTCACGCGTGAAACTCTGAGTCCAAAAGATCATCTCCCGTATGCATACGCACATGCATCGCTTTTACAAATATTATTTATTCTCTCAACAAACGTTACAGTCGTATTTTCGAGCGTTCAGCTTCCAAGAAATGCGAGGCTTTTTGGCGAAAAACAATTGCAATCAACGAAGGATTTTAAACAAGCAAAATTCTTCGTCGATGTCGTTAATGGCGTGAACACGATAACAATACAAATATTTTGGATTCGAAAATTTCAAATTCCATTCTTTTTCACCGAAAAACTCTATTTAAACTTGTAATCCTGTATTTCCAGTTGATTGTCGACGATCTAATAATTTAGAGGTTGAATATTTCTCGCTAGGCATAATTTGATTAAGAGATGGGTTACAATTCCTTTCTAATGAAGTGCCAGTTGATTACCTTAACCAGATGGTTGCATGACAAAACATCATAGATAAATAATACGTGGCAATATGTTACAACGTAGTATTACGAAGGAAACTATCTTACGACAAATTAATAGAGTAATTTCTAATTAAATTTTTTTAACTATCTTTACCAATTTGATTATTGAAATTAACTACAATAACATACACAATCTCTCTCTCTCTCTTTCTCTCTCTACTTCGTCGTGAGATATTTTGTGATATATGTCCATATAATATTATTGCATGGTATTATTATCTATCAATCCATCAAATGACGGTTGTCTAAAACATTATCTTACGACAGCACATCAAGTACTCGAAAGAAAATTTTTTAGACGGTTGAATCGGTCATGGTGGTACTTTTAAGCTTGAATTTCAGATCATACTCTGTTAGATTCCTTTTTATGAGCTACATTGAAAAAGAAAGTTTATAACGAAGCTCTAACAATATCGGAATATATGCGACAGAGAATTGTAATGCACGCTTAGCTGTAAGTGCAGATGCCACAGAAAGAATTAAACAGTCGTTTGTTTGCCGTCTACGCAAGTGTATTGCAGCTGACAGACTCTACTTTGAACAAAGTCTCGACCAAAGTAAAGAATATTTTTTCACCGTTTCTTCAGTTTGAATGAAGAAAAAATGTTTGTCACGAGGTTTCTCGAATTCGTCTTGATATCTACTAAAAGGTGGGTGTACAAAACTTATAGGTTTATAATGTAAGATAAAAAGCTGAACCTTGAAAACTTCGAAAAAGAGGAATAACTAATAAAAGAGTATTATACCACGTTATGCAACATACAAAAAGTTTAGACCGACCTATTAACAGCAGGGTAATCTAAGGTGATCAGGTTACGCGGTTCACCCTGAAAGTGAAAGAGTCAATTAGATTGGAGAGCTCAATTAATAAAGATATTTAACGATGCGTTCGTTAGAATACACTTAATATTAAAGTATGAAAAGAACACATTAAAAAAAATTTTGTTTCTGTAATCAAAACGTGATCAGAGAATTTTAAAACGTATTTCTTTGTAAACAAATATTTTTCAAAATTTGTCTCAATTAGGAGGCTTCTTATAGGTCGTAAAATAAAAACTCATTTTTTAACTATGAAAAAGTCTTGAAAATTTTATATACAGGGTTTTCGGCCACCCCTGGGAAAAATTTTAATGGGGGATTCCAGTGGTAAAAAAAAAAAACGAAAACCAAGAATACCAATTTGTTGATGGAGGCTTCGTTAAAAAGTTACTAACAATTAAATTTAAAAATTTCAAATCGTTCTGGAAAAATTATTTTCGGTTTGCGGGGGTCAATTACAATCATTTTTGTGGAATAGACATTTTCGATAATAAATAGTCGAATGGTCCTCCATTGCAGTTTAATCATCGTTCAATTCTTTTCTTCGTGTTTCGTAACACTTTTCTACATTTCTTTCTGCAATTGTTTATATTTCTAGCCAAATACGTTGTTGGATGTCTTGAATACTAATAACTTCATTAATATTCTCATAAAAAAAATTAAGTGGTGTTAGGTCAGTAGCCATAAGATTGAGCCTCGTGTGAGCACCAATTCAACTGTCTTCGTAATTTCTATTTAAATGTCTGATGGCAGCTCCAGAATTCTCTTGTTAGAAATATTTTAATTTTTTACGTTTAGGCAAAAAAATTGTTACATCGAATTTTAAATATTTGCAACACCGTTGAAAGATTTTTGTAAAATAAAAGGATACGGTAATAATTCACCCATATTCGACAATGGAAGGTCCAAAATTGATAGCATTTTTTTAATGGGAAAATACTGATGCAGGCAGAAATCCTGGCAAAAGGATATGATAATATTTGAAAATTGTTTTCTTGAGTAGCGAGAATGAAAAGTTAAAAAGATCCTGATGATTCTCTAATACAATCACTATCTGCTACGTCATCAGGTAACAAAGTCAAGCTCGTATATTAATTAGGAATTTAGCACGTTAATCCTTCTAAGAAGACGCGTGAGCAAATATTAAAGCGAGTACTCGGTTTTGTGCGCCATGACCTGTATTTGTGTGGCCGTCGTAAAGGATCGTGACCAGAGCCGAGTACACTGATGGAACTTGATTCCTGTATTCAAGTACTCGAATAGTATGATCCTGCATATTGTCTATCGATTTCTTAAAGTGTACGAAGCAAAAAGTTTGTCGTTTTTAAGATACCTCCTCTGCAAATATATTCGCAAACCACGGAGGAAGCTATCGAAGAAAAAGTTGACTAGGAAAATTTTCCATCGCTCATCTCGATGGACGGAATACGTCTTTTCCATTATGTTAGGTAATGACTATAGTCATGGGATTGAACATATTTCAAGCAGTACCGAAATTTAATCAAACATTTGTCCAACCTCTAGTTCATGGATACAAAATTAATTCTAATATTGGTGCTTAACCAATTAACCAATTAACCTTGTGTAAACACTTATTTATGCTTTATAAGCTGTATGAATTTGTTCAAGCATAAATAATCGATTTCATGGATAAAAAATTGATTCTAATATTGGAGCTTGACTGATAATGATAGCAAATTTTTTTAACTATTTGTACACATTAGTTTTTAATTGTGTATACACTTATTTATGCTTTATAAGCTGTATGAGTTTCTTCAAGTATTAATAGTCGATTTTTATGAAGCGTGATTGTGTGTAAAACAAAAACTCCAAAAGATTCTTAATTTACATCAATGTGACTGTCTTCTGAACTAAAAGAAATATGAAAACTCGAAAATTAAGAAAAATGATGCTATGTAAAACAAACATTTGATTTTGTTGCTTCTGCAAGAGATAAAAACATTGTATACTGTCACAGATATTAAATTTATTTTAGTTTAAACGATGAAGTTCAAGATGATTTTTTCTGTTTAATTCAATATTTGTTAATACAGTATATTGAAAATAAATATGAATTTTGTATGAATATTTTGGTATAAAAATTTCAAACTATAATACATGAAAGTATATGTGGTACAAATATTCATTTTAATCAATTAATATTTATTTTTATACAAAATATAGATAAGTTTGTGCCAATGGTAAATCGCAATGTGGGAAATTTCTCCGTCCGGTCGACAATGTGTTTAAGACTCTGAAATACTACGGCTGCGAAATAATTCCAGATTAAAATTTCTAGGATTGCAAAAAGCTGGGAGCATTTCATTTAAGTAGAAAGAGCGAAAATCGTGCAATGTTTCTTACACTGTGCTCCGAGTATCTGGGACAGTAGAAGTAAAGCAGAAAGTGTGAGTTCTTGTTCGTGACGAGGCGTTTGAAGCACATCGTAAAAGTTTTTGGAGGAATTTGAAAATGTGGTCCGTGTGGGGCCACTATCTGATATGCGAATTGTAACTTGGCGATAACGTCATGGGTTCAACCAAAAAATGTTTATACGATACTTGGTGCAAATGTTTATACTTGTCATTGGTGATTTACAAATAAATTCATCTTGAAAAAATCCAAAGGATTTTATAAACGAAAAACGTTACCGTGTAACTTCCAATCTAATTAAAAATATTAAATTTTTAACCCTTTACACACGATGTTTAAAATACAGAATTTTTTAAGAAAAGTTTACGATTACTTTTTTGATGTGAAAAGAAATCATTAGATTTTAATTTATCAAATTTTACATTTCGACAGTGTCAGTACAATTGGCATTTCGAATAAAAAGGGTTAAGTATTAAAATTAATTCCGAGAAACATACATTTCCTTATTAGTTTCTTGCTTTACCTGAATAGGCACGCTTACACTTAGTTGTTGTTTTTGTTTAATCTTGTGAAGACTTTGCACCTCGTTATTCGATTATACATTCTAATTACAATAGAAGTCTGATGTAAAGAAAATGACATCGAATGAATATTCTAGTTTTCTTTTACTTCGATCAGAAAGCAATACAATGAAAACCTTTAAAATCTTTAAATATATGTATTTATCTATTGTCATTCAAATAGACACTTCGATTCAATTTAACCAATTATTGTATAATCATAATATATATTTTTTATTAGAATAATTTATATTGACTGTAAGTTTGTAACGATGGTATAGATTATTTAAAAATTCCAAATTTAATCATAATGTCACTAAAATATATAAATTTACTAGAAAAATACAAATACTTCAAATTCTTACTCTTTCTTCGACATAATTTCTTCGAAATTCACTTCGAAAAATATATATTTTTAAACAATATATGTATAGTGTTGGCCATCCATCACGTTCGTTCTTCTTGTACTTTTAGCAACTTAGTACCAATAATCATGTGATCCATAATAATTTAACAAAAATAATGAATTGGTGTTTCTGGTTTTCACCTTACTGGACTCACTATATCATTAGCGATGCGTACACTACAAATTTTCGGTATAGACTGACCTAAGTTCCGCCGAAGGACGCAGAGAACAGGTTTATAACTATGAAAGAAGGGGAAGTCCTTTTGAAAGGGCCTAAACGGAAATGCTTCCGAGAGTTAAGTGAATAGGTAAAAGGTTTTCAGGTAGACAGATTCATGTTTGTAAAACACAGCTGTTTCGTCACATTTCTAGACACAAACATACAAATATATTATTGAACCTTATCAATAAATGTTGTTATTAAATAATAATCACTTATTCAATGAAACCTCTGAAATAGAATTATAGATAAAATTGGAGTATAATTACTGAAATTTCTAAACTACAAATCAATTTTCCAGAAATTGTTTCTTTTTTTTTATCAACTGGAACAGATTAAAACTTTGATGATCGAAAAATAAGGTCTGCACATGCACGTGCAGAGAAAGAATGATAGTATCGGGCAATAAGATTTTCAGTAATTAATAAAGCTATTAAATAATTTAAAAAATAACATGATATGTAGCTTGTGTCATGTAATTGGAATGCACTTACTGACAAAAGCTAAGAAACAACGTAACCGTTTGGTAATTTCGGTATATTCTCTGTCTTCTAAGATAGATCGATTGAAACTATAAATAGCATGAGATAATACTCCATACATGAATAAACAATGAGGTTTGTTCGAACCTAGGTACTTATACAAAGACCACAATTAAATTGAATCGAAGAAATGAGAGAAAAACTGTATAACGGAAGTTGAGTAACCACTTGAATAAAAACAACATTTCGATCTAATGACTACATAACATCTGCATTGTATTGATTCGATTAATCGTACAAGAATGACTTTCCAATTTAATCCAATATAATCCCGCAAATGTTCAAAAATAATTTATAAAAACGTTTCGGGTCATAATCGTGCTCTAACGACATTTTTTCCATTGTCAAATGACAGTATATGATTTAGTTTAGACTATTTTTTTAGTGTACTAACGAATCTAAATTTTTTTGTTCGTTTCTTGCGAATAAAATTTTACTTTTCAACGCCTTAGGAGCGACAATGCTGATAGATGAATATTCGATGTTACTCACTTTAGTTTAACGATCCTTATTAACGACGCTAGTAAAAATTTTATTGCGATTCAACGCCGCTGGAAAATCAACAATTTGCTCGATTCGCGCAATAAACATTAATCGTTGAAACACAATCAGCAATGGTTTTCTAAGTATAATAGCGTGCTGCTAGCGAAACATTGTGTTTCAATTCGTGAAAATGGAACGAAGGTAAAGAGCAGCCGCGGAACTACTGTAAATAACGGGGAATCACTTTCGACGTAACTCGAGGAATCTCAATCATCGTGCGTTGAAATTCTAAGTATCTCTGATTCACAATAAACACCGGTCTTTCGCATCACCAGTCTTCCACAAATGATATTGATTACCAGACAATTCGCTCTTGTCATTTGCTGTGTTAAAAATTAGTAATAATTTTAAAATTTTATATTTATGAATATAATATTGGCCTTATATTATTTTTTTATAACATATTTAAATAAATAGGAATATTTTTTTCAATGTTTAATTTTAAAATTAGTTATAAAAATTTACTTAATTTAATTCACAAATGTGAAATTATTATTTAGTTTTTTAGATACTTGGACATTCCACCGATATTCCAAATATGTTGCACCCCTATTTTTATACAGGGTCTTCGGCCACCCCTGGGAAAAATTTTAATGGGTGATTCTAGAGACCAAAATAAGACGAAAATCAAGAATATCAATTTGTTGATGGAGGCTTCGTTAAAAAGTTAGTAACGTTTAAAGTTCCGCCCATTCTGAATTTTTTTCTCGAAAATGTGTAAAATTTCGGGGGTATGTCTACTCATAAAAAATGATTGTAATTGACCCTCGCAACCGAAAATAATTTTTCCAGAACGATTTGAAACTTTTTTTTTTCGTCGAAAAATTTCACATCTCCTTGAATTTTTTTCTAGAAAGTGGGTAGGATTTCGGAGGTATGTGTATTCACCAAAAATGATTGTAATTGATTCCCGAAACCGAAAATAATTTTTTTAGAATGATTTAAAATTTTTTGTTTTGCCAAAAAATTTCAGCAGCTACCCCCTGTCGATTTTTCTTAAAAATTTGTTTTTTATTTTTTCTACAGAAAAGTTGTTTAATCATTTTTTGTAGGTATCCATGAGCTCCACTTCAGAAAAAAGTTTCATTGAAATATATTCACTATTATAGGAGTTATGCTCGTTTGAAAATTGGACCTTTTTTACGAGGTTTTTCACATTTTTCGGAGTCAAGGATCAACTTTTCGAATATTTTTACGATTTCTATATATTCTTCATCTAAATACGCGTTGTTTGCCGTTTGAAACATTAAAATCGTCCAATTCTTTCAGGAGTTCTGACATTTTAAAGATTCGCATGAAATTTTGAGGGTACATTTTTGGCTTCACATTAGATTCTCAGTTAGAAATTTCTTTCTCGAAAGTGTGTAGGATTTCAGGGGTAGGTGTAATGACCGAAAATGATTGTAATCGATCTCTGCAACCGAAAATAATTTTTTCAGAATGATTTGAAATTTTTTAATTTAATTCTTTAATAACTTTTTAACGAAGCCTCAGTCAAGAAATTGTTATTCTTGATTTTCGTCTTATTTTGGCCTCTAGAATCCCCCATCAAAATTTTTCCCAGGGGTGGCCGAACACCCTGTATATTAAGAAACAAATGGTAATTTTTTTAGTAAACTAAACCTTACAGACTGGCACACGCTAGTATGGACCTCGTTATTGTCAGAGTAACTTTTCCAACATATAAAACATGATAAAGTGTATAAGTTTCTCTCGCAACACCACGATTTTACGAGATACTTCATTCGTGAGAATCGTTGAACTACTCTGTAAGAACGAAAATTCTTCTACCAGCATCGTCGCTCTTTTTGATTTATTAAAAGATGATTTGCAAAACTTTTGATTTATCGCTATCCTCGTTAAACCAAAACCGATTATTAAACATCGATACCAAATACGTAAGCGACGAGAAATAATTGTTTGAAAATATTTTACGTGTAATAAATAACACGTTCCTCAGAATTTCCTACAAAGTTATTATTTTTTTTTAAAAAGATGTTAAAAGTCAGAATAGTTCCAAGGCGGAGAGAAACAGTCTTTCGCCAGGTAAAGGATACTGTTTGCTTGGAATACGCGTTGGTACGAAACGTACGAGTACCATTCGGTACACAGTAAAATTACGTAAATGTTCATTGGTACTTACGATCGTAGCTTCCCACGCGTTTGACATAAAACGAACATCTCTGGTAATAAATTGAGTCGCCAAATCGAGTAGTCAGGGTTGGTACATGGCACCGGAGCAAATTTACATGGAAAATAAATATTATTGAGGAACGTTTCTTTTTTGGTAATTCTTTGAACAAGATATACATTATTGCGCGGTGCGCGTGAATCGATATTTCGACGAAAGAATATGACGCGCAATGGCGACCATTTTTTGTTCGCGTCTAAAATTATCTAAAATCTTTTTACCACTTACGTTTCGACGATCTCCGTTTATAGATTGACAATTCTTTTTCTTTAGAAAACTCGATATTTTCGTAATACGAGCAATAAAAGTCATTCAAACGAGAAAAATGGGAATAGTATTGAAAAGTAAAGAAAAGTAAAGAAATGTGACGCTTTCTCTGATTATCTCGTGGTCAAAAGATAGGAATATTTTGGTCGATTAGTCCTCGATCTTAATTTTTCTAATTCTTACTGTCACATTATGCGCATGAAAAAAAGACAAATGTTTCGTAGGAACTGTTTGCTGCGTTAAGTAAAGATGTTAGAATGACGAAATCGCTTTAGCGTTGGACATCATAAAATTGCTTATACACTGAACAATGTTACGTTATTTGCTCTCTCGTGTATGCAAGATAATGTGTGAAGAGGCGTGATTACTTAAAATCACGATCAATAGGAGATAGTCGTAAAATTATTTAATTAATGAACGTTAAGGTTAATAACAACAAATGGTATAAAAGTCTAAGATAACAGAAATATTAAATACCAAAAGCAAAATAACACAAGCTTCCAACTCATATAAATCTTAAGCGAGAGGATGGGATCAAGAAAACGAAATATATTTTTTAAAAAACAATTTCCAAGCACATAATCTGAAATAATTTTTTTAATAAGAGTAAAAAAGATTGATATTCGTATTTGAAAACATTTCACGTACATTCTGGTGGCTGAAACGTCGATTGATCGCACTATCCGTTGAACAAACATTTCTCGAAACATTCTTCAATGGGTGTTGAAGTATTCCGTCCAACCATGTCAATGTGAATCCCATTGAAGAATGTTTCGACGAATGGTTGCGTGACAGACAACGTGAATCCAACGTCCATCGTCGTAGGCTCTCACCTAGACATTCAAGGACAATTATTACAATGAGTCTATGCACCGTTCGAGTCATCACTTTGACACAAATTTTGCATCCAGTTATTGAACCCCGTGTGCAACGATGCGCCAAATGCATCTGTTCAGTTCTGTTTCTCCTATAAGTATGCAAAGCGTGGATGAATTCGTGGTACCTTGTGAAAGTATGTTGAAAATGTTGAATAAATTGTTTCTTCGTCCACCTTCGTGCTTAAGGAAAGCGAGTATACGTGCGTTGCTACATAAATTAAGTTTCCGAATGCCACGAGGACTTTAGCACTTCAAATATCAATATATTATCTGCAACATCATAAAATAGGATTCTTGGACAGACAGACGCCACACATAGGTGTGATCGTGCGTCACTGTAACCATTGCGTCGCGGTAATTACCTTTAGGAGTTTCAGGATGATACTTGCAGTGAAAGACCGCGTTCGAAATAAGTGTCTTTTTACGAGATTGGGGTCAGAATCTAGGAAACGATAAGTGCAAATAAATATGAAAGTAGCTGCCAATAACCTGTCGTTAGTATTAAAAGCTCTACATATTTATGCGAGTAAGAAATTATGAAAAACAGGATATGAATATTTCAAAGGAAATTTTAATTTGTTTTTTACTGTCCGCGTGACTTACACGGTACGTTTGCGTATTGTGAAATACTACATTCTGAATGAAAATATCGATTTCGTTTTCCTTTAATTAAATGGTCTAGGATCGCTAGATTCTTTGGAATATAACGTAAAATTCAACAGGTGTGTATCTAGGATTATTAGCAGTAACTGTTATAAAATTCTATAGTCCACTAATTGTTTTGAACGATTTCTGGAAACAGTAACATTTTTATAATTTAATATCGAACTACGTCGAACGTAACATTGTCAAGTATTAATGAAACGTGGGTGGTAAAAGTATATCTAATCAGGGTGCAAATAGTTCACTCATTGTCCTCTATTCTTTTAGAATCTCTCCCTATTTTCCACTAACTAATAACTGTTACAAAATTCTATAGTCCACTGATTGCTTTGAACGATTTCTGGAAACAGTAATATTTTTATAATTTAATATCGAACTACGTCGAACGTAACATTGTCAAGTGTTAATGAAACGTGGGTAGTAAAAGCATATCTAATCAAGGTGCAAATAGTTCACTCATTGTCCTCTATTCTTTTAGAATCTCTCCCTATTTTCCACTAACTAATAACTGTTACAAAATTCTATAGTCCACTGATTGCTTTGAACGATTTCTGGAAACAGTAATATTTTTATAATTTAATATCGAACTACGTCGAACGTAACATTGTCAAGTGTTAATGAAACGTGGGTAGTAAAAGCATATCTAATCAGGGTGCAAATAGTTCACTCATTGTCCTCTATTCTCTTAGAATCTGTCCCTATTTTCCATCACGCTCTAATAAACCAATACGTGGTCGACCTGCTCGATGCCGCTTTTCAGTGATCAATGAACCGCCTATGAAAACGGCCCTCGTTCTGTACATATTTTTACAATTTTCATATTGTAAATCGTGCATTAGAATTTACAATATTATTCTTTCACCGAAGCTTCTATTTGTATTGTTGGTTTATGCATATTACGCAATATTTGACGTGCTTTATATTACAACTATTAAAGACGCGTTTTTCTCTTTGTTAATTCGTAAAACAAGCTCTTCATAAATATTTTTATAATTAAAAACAGGTTTAGATACAATCTGTTGTACTGATGTAACCAATCTTAATTAATTAATCGTGTATCTGTACAAAAGATATTCAAAGTTAAAGTCACGTTTTGTTAAAATCGTATTATTAATTTCGGTAAATGTCCTCATGGCATATAAAACGAAATGATAATTTTTGTATACTAACTGACTTAACCGAAAGAAATGTCGGAATAGTTCCTAAATAAAAAAAAACTTAATTTTATTAATTCAGAGACGTTTCAGACATTTTTTTGGGATTGTCGAAATCTTAATGAATTCGTCAAAATGCGATAAATGCGGTGATTTTCATAATGTGAAATGCGTATGATTGTTCCGACAAGAAGATAAATAAAGGAAAATATGAGAGAAAAATTTGAAAGGTTCGTTACGCGATTGCCAAATTTCCTGCCGCAACATCTTCGTCCGCAATAAAATTTAACGATAAAAATCTATACTTGTGGCGGCACGCGTCGGATACCAATGATCGTGGACCATTCGGTATAATTAAAGGAGAATGGATAGTAAAGGACATCTTAGCAAGATTTTGCAACGTGTCAAGGCGAAAGATCGCAGTTTGAATAGTCTCTTTCTTTAACTACATCGAATAACATATTTACATAAAAGTAGTGGTTTTAAACTATGACAGCTAAAAGAAATATTCGGTGAAGAATAGTTAAAATAGATGATGAATGATGGATGAATGAAAGGCTCGGTCGAATTACTGAAAGGGTACAGAATCTTCTTTTTAAACAACCACTTCGAAGAACGAATTTTAAATTAATCTTCTCATTCGTAAGTAGTTGAATACATAGGCTGAAGTATAGTATACGTGGCAATCCTATGTATACTAATGATTTGAGCGTACACGGTGGGTTTATCTACAAGCAAACAACGTTTTAGAGGATTATTCGACGTAGCAAAATAAGACAAAAATCAAGAATGACGTAATCAAGGTTGAAGCTGTTTTATTTTTTGACCTAAATAATGAGAAATAACGTTTCGTGCGTGTAGCCTCTATGCTTTTTCTATTCTCCGTTTTAATAGGAATTGTAAGTTGTAAAAGCTGGTGAAAATTTGTATCGATATAGTTCAGCGATTGTTCAGAGGAAAATTTATCGCGAAAAAGGAACCGACATTCCTTAAGTTTCAGTTTAAAATGGAATAATCGCGGTGACAATGGGAGTGTCACGCGAGATCACGATCCCCTTTGTAAATTTGCATTCGCTGGTCTGGAATCAGCACGAATCGACACAATTTGCTTGATTTTTACGACCTTCTTGCAAAACGTAATTTTCTCCTTTAGAGCGGTTTTATTTGACGCGTCACCAACGAGCATGCACTCTATTTGCAAATTTTCATCCTGATATGTACAATATCTTAGACTTTGAACCACTTTATACAATTATTAGATTAGTCTTTTATGCCTCATTTTCTATGCATCCGGAGGTATAGATAAGATTGAATCACCATAAGCCATAAAAAGGAACTTACAACTAAGATTTGCTTCGTACTGATAGTTTTTTACTTGGCAAAAGCATCCTAAAATTTAAATTTGTTTAAATTTTATGGTACAAGTCACTATACAATCGATTCGTATAAAAGTAATAGATCCATTTCTTCTAGTCGTTAAATAACTATTATAGTCCCAATTTCTATTCATATTCATAATCTGTCAATTGGTTACCAAAATGATATAAATATAGTAGAACGTTAGTAATTAAACTGTACAGTTTTTAAAATGCAAATTTGTTAAAACAAATATTCTAAACATTCCATATTATTATTTTCATGCTGCCTGATCAACGATACGTGTTTTCATAGTGTTTTTTGCATTACGTTTTCTGATTGTGCATTTTAATCGATCGTTAATTAAACTCGACGAATAATTATTTCTTTTAAAGAACAAACAAATACACAAAAACACATAATTATCATAAAATATAAATTTATTGTAAATTTCAAAGAATTCGTAATCACTGTTGTTTGGTACTATATGTATATTAGTTTTTATTGTACAATTTTATTATGATTGCGATCTGGAGGTCATTAGATGAATAATTTACTTATTTTGATGTGCATTTCAGTTATAACTAGGATTAACTCTGTGGTACAACTGTATTTCAATCAGTGCTTTATTGATGTAGTATACAAACAAAATCATTAAATCTGGGAAAAAGCTGACGTCCCTGTTATGGTTATTTGCAAAATTACAGATTATATTAATATGGTCACTGTAGCTAAGCATGTGGACATCATTTGAAAGAGATATTTCTGAGCAATTCGGGATAAACGATCCTGTCCTGTTCAGTATTCTAAATCCTAAGATCAGATCTGAAATAATTATTATGTTTACAAAAATATTTATTCTCAATATCGTCGTGATAGACCTCGTAGAAAAGAACGATCGCAAAGTCAGTGATTTTTTCACCAATTTTTGGAACTGAATTGCGTGTCACAGTTGAGAAAATTTTATTCATGGACAATGAATAATTATGTTAGATTCATTCGTAAACTTCTGTTCGTGTAACACGTGTAAATTCGTTTATAAATGAAAGTCCACGAACGAATTTTTTAAGACGTTATCCAGATAGGCGAAGCCTCAAGCAAAAGCTAGTTTACGAATGAATTTAAAAATTATATTTATTATTCGTTAATAAAATTTGCCTGTCTTCGATGTTAAACGATACCGTATGACGAGACGTTAATCATACAAAACTTTTCAAAATAATTCATTCGCACGTCGGACTGTAAGCTTTAAACAACAGATTGTTATGTTAAGCCGATCATTTAAAACTTGGTGTCCGTGATTTCTTATGGCTACTGACGACAAAGTTCAAGCAGAGTTTCAATATTCAAAAATATTTTAATTTCTGTACAAAAATATCTTTCTTGGTTAAAGAATTTCTTGATCGTTGATTCATTATAGTTCTATGCATGTTGGCTGATCGAATAATTTACAGAAAATATAATTTCCGTGGAAAGTCTCAATTTAGATTGGAACAAATAAAAGTAGTTAACCATCAAACGAACTTTTACTGTTCTAGACCTCCATATCTCTGGAATCAATTCTCATTTGGCACAAGATTCAAAACTTATTACATTTCGATTTCAATCTCAGCGGTTTTTAATTCTTTCTGAAAGTAGTCTCCCCTCTTCGTAGGTGGAAATTCGTCGTCAATTAAATCGAAGTCCGTGCGACTGCGACGATCCAGCAATTAATATAACTTTTATGCGTGGCGACTAACCGTGCATTCTGCTTGGCCCTCCGCCCTTCGCGAAGTGGCTCATACTTGGCAATAAAACACGCATAATATCGCAGGATGTTATGAAAGACCGATTAACATACATATCTCATAACGGTCTGCAATTACACTACGCGCAGAGTCAGCGTAAAACTTCGTTCGGGGAACAGAGAGTCCAGAATACGTGGCGTTTATGATTTTCCCTTCCCTTTTTCGAGTTGCCACATTTCGAAGAATTTAGATCAAGGTGGTTGAACGAGTGTTCAGTTGAGGAGCAACGAACGAACCGATCGTTTAGGTAATCGTGTATGTGAAGTGAAATTAGTTGCGCCGCCCGAGCGATTTGTTGTTTTCGACGTCGATTCCTTGGCAAAAATAGAGGCACGCGAACTCTGCGCTGGTAATAAGTAATACTAGTACCTACAGCGATCCGAGTACGACAAATTGACATTGCACGAAGTGAAAGGAAGAGCATTGTCCCTTTTAAGATCGACTCTCTATGAGCTTTCTAGTCGTTCTTGAAAAAAATTTATGGCAAAGGTGCTCGTAATAGAAAAAGAAATCTTTAACAGACCTATGATTTTTTTTTCGTTCTAGAGGTGAGTATACTAAGTTTTCAAAATTTTGCTATTTATTTTTGCGACAACCTTCGTTAAATCCACGAACTTACAGTACGAAACAAGAAATGATAGCACAACTCGTGCAATTGCTCAATTTTGTATTTTGGTTGAGGATTAATTCATTATTTAAAGTACATATCACTTTCTTTGAAACAAACTTCCAAGCGGAAAGTAGGTGAATCTACATGCAAAAATAAATAAAACATGTGAAATGACATTGTTTTGTACAAGGTTCCATTTTTAAATAAATCGATATTAAGTAGAGTACGTGTACATTTGCATATGATCTCGCCTACGTTTATGTCTGAATGATGAAGAATATCACTCTATCATTCTAAAATTCTAAGGCATAAACATTGAAATAAACCTACTTTTTGATCAAGAAGTTTTTTATAAATTCGAAAATTGTTGGAAATGTTAAAATACAGTCAAGTGTTCACATACTCTGCGAATCATTAATATCGATTTTTTTCGAAAATGAAATTCCCTACAAAAAAATGTTACTCCACTTTTTGGACTTACTTTTTCATTTAGATTCACCCCTTTTCCACTCATAACAACCTGTCCATTATACAGAATGTTTGGCCAGCTCTGAGAAAAATTTTAATGGCAGATTCTAGAGGCCAAAATAAGAGAAAAATCAAGAATACCAATTTGTTGATGGAGGCTTTGTTAAAAAGTTATTAACGTTTGAAGTTCGCCTGTACTGAATTTTTTTCTTGAAAGTGCGTAGGATTTCAAGAGTATGTGTATTCACCAACAATGATTGTAATTGACCCCAGAACCTAGAAATCATTTTTTTAAAACGATACGAAATTTTTTTTTCGCCGAGAAATTTAGACACCTACCCCCTAACGATTTTTCTTAAAAATTTGTTTTCTATGTTTAATAAATTTGTTTGACGCCTTACTGAAAAGTTGTCTAATATACTTTTTTGTATGAACCTATGAGGTCTACTTCAAAAAAAAATTTCATTGAAATATACTCACTATTGTAGTGGTCGTTTGAAGACAGGACCATTTTTATGGGGTTTTTCTCATTTTGAGGGGTCAAGGAGCAACTTTCCAAATATTTTTGAAATTTCCACGTATTCTTCGCCAAAATACGCGTTGTTTGTATTTTGAAACATTAAAAACGTCCAATCTGTTCTGGAGTTATGACATTTTAAAGATTGGCATGAAATTTCGGGAGACCATTTTCAGGCCTCAGATTATATTTTCGGTAAAGAATTTTTTCCTCGAAAATGGTTAGGATTTCAAGGGTATGTTTTTTCACCAAAAATGATTGTATTTGATCCCCCTAGCTAAAAATAATTTTTTTTTGAACTATTTGAAAAAATTTTTCGATGAAAAATTTCAGCATTTACCCGAATTTTTTCCTCGAAAGTGGGTAGGATTTCGGGTGTGTATGTATTCACCGAAAATGATTGTAATTGATCCCCGCAACCAAAAATAATTTTTTTAGAACGATTTGAAATTTTTCAATTTCACTGAAAAATTTGGGCTCCTACCCGAATTTTTGTCTCGAAAGTGGATAGGATTTCGGAGGTATGTGCATTCACCAAAAATGATTGTAATTGACCTCCGTAACCAAAAATAATTTTTCCAGTACCGTTCGAAATTTTTTAATTTAATTTTTTTTAACTTATTAACGAAGTCTCAGTCAAGACATTGATATTCTTGATTTTCGTCTTTTTTTTGTCTCTAGAATCTCTCACTAAAATTTTTCCCAGGTGTGGCCCAACATCCTGTATATTTGATACAGCGTATTTTTGAGTGGTTGTCAAAAGCCAATTAGTCCGAGGCTATTGGCTGTAGGACGCTGATTTGCACCTGGTCCTAAAGAATGTTTTGTATGAATGGAACCCTAGACGCTTATCTATGGCTAGTGACTGGAAATCACGTAGTCGGGGGATGGTTTGTTCAAAAGATTGCATGGCAAAGTTTAGGAGTTTGTCTTCAAGGATTTAGCCACGGTGTAGTGAATGCATGAATGCCTTTTGGTACATAAGAGTATTGTTGTAATAAACCCCACGAAACTTAGCCAGAACTTCGTGACGAGACATATCGTTTAACAATTCCTGATATATTTTAAGAAACCAAACAAAACAGACGGGATAAAAAGATGGAACATCTCGTAATCAGATATAAGAAATATACTTTCAGTATTTTGCGAGCCCACCTTTGTTTTGCAATACTAATATGCTCTTTCAGATAGATTAAAACAGTTTTTAAATAACTATTCTGGAATTGCATCCTACTTCGAAATACAGGTTTTCAAGTCATTAACGTTCTGAAACTATCTGTCTATTCTTCTTGCAAGTTCTCTAAAAACAGTCTCAATTGTGTTTAGAATAGCCATACAAAAACGATCTTTATCACACGTAATCTTACAAAAAAATTTAATATATTAAACGAATTAACACATTGATTGCCACGCCAGTTTTCCACGTCATCCTTATCATTTGTTCAAACTATAGTGTAAAAATTAGAAATGTTCGGTGGTTCAATGGTGTACTTCCTAGTTTCTAGCATTTCTAACGACAGTTAGAAGTAGTGTCATTTAATATTTTACAAAAATTGTTTCCTCATTGTGATCAATTTTAAAACAAGATTTAGTGCCAATTGCTAGTGACCACTATGGCAGGCAACGTGTTAGAGATGATTTATTTTGTGTTCATTTTAAAATATGAGTTATTGTTTCGCATGCACTATCGTTTTGTCCCATACTGTACGCCGTGGAATGCGCTCGGTGTGCTCTTCATACTTGACCATCGCAGCCGACAAATACGTGACTCGGTGCTAAGTGCAACGCAAGCACTTACGCAAAACGAAAGTCGATGTCGTTTCGTTGTTAAAAATTTGTTCAACTGTTCCGCGTGGCTGTAAGACGAAATTTTTGCGCAGAATTTATCTCCATTGTATCGCATTAAAACAAAACAAGTGGATAGTAAAATCATTCTCTCTTACGATTCCATCAGGCACAACAATCACAGTATGATAAATAATCATCGATTCGGAGTCTTAATAATTTACTTGTAGCAGGTAGTCACGAGTATAACTTTCGGTGTCATAATCAGCACGTTACATGGGGTATTCATATTTCATACACGAAACACTACACCGACTCTTCTCCTTTTTTTTCTTTGTTATTCATTCACATTGAAGAAAAGAATATTTCAAATTACTTTCGTTAAAACCTAAAAGTTCGTGTCACATTTTGTACTCTAAAAATTGACACAAACTCATAGAAACAATATGCAAATGAATTGTTCCAGAGTTTTGACATATTTTAACCATGATTGCAACAATTGAGTACTTGCTGAAACACATTTGATTTAAAATTACGGATTAAAAACTATGGATAAACGTCGAATAATATTACAATTTAACAAAATGTATTTTATCAAACGTGACAAATATTGTTTGTAGAGTACTGAGAATATGATAGCCACAAAAGTAAATACAGCCAAGAATAAAGTCGAATAATCAAATGATATAGAATATTTCGACTAAATTGCATAATCGTGTCAGCAAATATACAAGGTGATCGGTCATACCTGGGAAAAATTTAAATGGGAGATTCTAGAGGCTAAAATAAGACGAAAATCAAGAATACTAATTTGTTGATTGAGGCAAGGTATCGTTAAAAAAAATTTTGTCGACCTATTCGAATTTTTTTCTCGAAAGTGCGTAGAATTTCGAGGGTATGTCTATTGACCAAAAATTATTGTAATTGACCCCCTCAAACAAAGACAATTTTTCCAGAACGATTTGAAATTTTTTTTTCGCCGAAAAATTTCATACCTACTCGAATTTTTTTCTCGAAAGTGGATAGGATTTCGAGGGTATGTGTATTCACCAAGAAATTGACCTCTGCAACCGAAAATAATTTTTCCGTAAATGATTTGAAATTTTTTAATAACTTTTTAACGAAGCCTCAATCAACAAATTGATATTCTTGATTTTCATCTTATTTTGGCATCTGAAATCTCCCATTAAACAGTGATTTGTTCTTTCACTATTTATGCAAAATGTAAAAACTTTCTGATGCAAATGAAAATTTGTGTGGACCGTAGCAGGCAAATTATGAAATTATAAATAATTTCATTCTGCTGTTGCTGATCTACATACGTACTAAACGATATACATCCATTTCATTTCGTTTTGGAAAGTTTGAGCCCAAAAAACTGCGACATTATATGTATATAACAAGGGTCGACAACCAGAGGTCATTTACTCTGAGCGAAATAATTTAAATTACATTTTCATTAACACCTTTTGCAGCTGAAACAAATACACATTTTAAATAACAGAAATATGCCATGCCATTTTTCTGCCTGCATCCTTTCTTATTTAATTTGGTGCACTTTGTAAGTTTGACTTTTATAATTATGTATGAAGGTATACAGACTCAATTATTCAAATGGAAAGGAAAAAAGAAATTTTTTTTAAATTAACGAAACACATTTCTATCAGAGTATAAACTAAATACAGAAGTTTAATGTACGTAACTCGGTAATTAGCAATAAATATTAACCTATTTTCTATGTCATAACTTTTGTTTATTTTATGAAGTAAATTTTTACCATGTTACTATTACAAGTAACTTGAATTATAAAGCATGTATTAATTGAGCACCAACATTCGACAAATTAGAATTTTTCTACAATTAGATGCTACGTGCCATCGCCAATAACCATATAATATAACAGTGACAATAATTCAGCACAAAATTTTGAATAATGTAACATATATGTATAATAATGTGTGTGGTATTTCATTTCGATTCCTGATATATGTATAAAGAATCCTGCAACCTTGCTATTTTAATTCAACTAATTTAACCCGAAATTTCATTAATTATGTAATACAAAATTCACGTGGAAACTTTTGGCTTTTTATGATTTTGTCTTTAGGTTTATTTTTTTTTCTCCAGGATATTTATTAAATATTCTGAACCTTGTCCCCATGTGTCTCAAATTATTTAAATTCGCGACGCACAATTCACGATCGATCGATGCCAAGAAAAATTCAATTGTTCGGAAAGATCGATTGCTTGAAATGTACCGAGGTCGTGTGTACCAGTTACTCAGAAATGAGTAAATGTCGTTTGTGATAAAAGTAATCAGTCTACTGCGTTACACCTAGTGTTAAAGAGATCAAGGTATCGAGCACAATGGCGGCCTATGTTACTAAATAATTTTTCCAATACGCAACCAGCCCAAAATGCATCATCGCTTGCGTAACGCGAATTTTTATAACAACGTTACGCACTCTGCATATGAATGTAATCAGGTTCAACATGCATTGCTGCAAACTGTTTTCACGATTACTATCAAGTCCTACTTAAACCGGGTTCTAATACAATATTGTTTATTTCAATCGATTCGAAGTAACCCCATACATACCGAGGAGAAGTAAATCAGTACTCTTGAATTAAGTTAATGGACAAGGTAACATTATTGATATACAACATATTTATCAGTAGAAGAAGTATGATTGGATCATGTGAACCAGACTACAAAGCGATTAATAAAGACATTTACATTTTTTTAAATTTATTAGATGCTTCGTAACTAAGTTTATTCTGGGACGAACGAGACTATGAAAAGCTATGAGAGTTCTTTCACAAATTGTTATCTTCACAGGATAAAAAACTGCTTGAAATTTTGCGGTTCGTGGTGAATTTATTTTACCATAAGACAGGCGGTAAAAAATTAGGATTCCCTTAAACTAAATGACGTCTAACTGTTTGTCTTGAACAAACTATTTTTATTTACACTTTGACTCATTCGTTTTAACACGTTTGAGAAGTATTTTTCCATTCGCGCCGAATGTCCCTGAGGCGTTCCGGGTTATCTTTAACATGTGTTTAAATTATGCGAAAAATAGAAGCATTCGATACTTAGGTGGGTGTACTTATCATTCTTCCAGTATTTCTGATGGTATTAACGTTATTCAAATGTTTATAAATATTTGAATTTATTTGTGGTAAACATTTTAAGAAAGTAGTGTATGTATGTGGAAGTGTCGGCCACCGGTGACCGCCGTGGCCTGAAAGGAAAGATTAACACACTCAACGTGTTGAATTATAAATCATTTAAGAGAAATGACAAACAATGGTTATATATAAACTAATTTAAAGGTAAGACAAATATAGAAACAAGAATTGCACAATGCAAATCATACACGTGGATTAATTAAATTTAAAAGAAAACCAAAAATGAGATTATTTTAGAAGCTTCACATTATACGTACATATTACTTTTGTTCCATTACAAATTTCTATTAATATCTGATATTTAAAAACGAAAACTAATAGATAGATTTTATAATAAACAGTTATTAAGCAAATGAGAGTTAATAATAGACAAAATATATTTTTTATTTTTATTTCTGGCAATGTTTCCTTTGTTCTGGCGAACAGTAGATTTCATTGTTTGATATTAGTTCATAGCTACTTTTTCCAGTTTTATTATTAATATAAATACAATTATTATTGTATTTTCTAAATTCTTTTTCAATTTGATATAATTGTTCATGTTCCCATCGCTTTTGTAAAATGTTTATAATCGTAATCTTAATTGTACATTTATAAGTTATTAATTTTTAATTATTCTGAATATTACTCAAGACGTGTGAGTCGAAATATGACTAAAAATAACTTGTTTTTGACTGACGATTATTCGTCATTTATTTATTATATCGACAAACATACTGTTTCGGATTTCTCCTAAAATATCCAACAAGGGAAAGGCTCAGTGTGGAAACCGCTTCATGGAATGACACTGTAGAAATTGTAGTAAACATGTAGTGTTATAAAATCCTCATAAGTCTCTTCAGAATAGCTTTCGTTTTCTATAATCCCATGGGTACGATGATAGAGTATCTCCTTAGAACGCTTTCAGCTCTGGTTCGAATCCAGTAAGTGTATGAAATTTTTTGTTTTTTCCCCTTCTTCTTATTTTTTAATTATCATAAGAATGTATAGTAATTATTCAGAATCAGCACCTCACCGATTTCGATGATTTTCGAATATGTTATAGAATTCGACATTCTAAACAAGTTTTCCTTATACGTACAGGGTGTTCGGCCACTCCTGGGAAAAATTTTAATAAGGGATCCTGGAGGCCAAAATAAGACGAAAATCAAGAATACCAATTTGTTGATGGAGGCTTCGTTAAAAAGTTATTAACAATTAAATTCAAAAATTTAAAATCGTTCTGGAAAAATTATTGTCGGTTACGGGGGTTAATTACAATCATTTTTGGCGAATACACACACCTCCGAAATCCTATCCACTTTCGAGAAAAAGAATCTGGTAGGTCCTGAAATTTTTAAAAAATTTTCAAATCGTTCTAAAAAAATTATATTCGGTTGCGGGGATCAATTACAACCATTTTTGGTCATTACACATAGCCCCGAAATCGTTCGCACTTTCGAGAAAAAAATTCCTTACCGAAAATCTAATTTTTCAACGAAAAAAGAAATTTCAAATTGTTCTGGAAAAATTATTTTCGGATGCAGAGGTCAATTACAATCATTTTTTGTGAATAGACACGTCACTGAATTCCTATGCACTTTCGAAAAAAAAATTCCAGTAGGTCCTGAAATTTTACATATGAAAACAATGACAAATTGTATATATAAATACATGTATATATCTTCTTTGGCTTTGTTCTTGACATTAACACATTATATCTGCTTATTTTAGTATGAGATGTTCAAAATAACTTTCTTGCATCCGAATACAAGCTTGCAAATGTTTTATCGTCGACTGTCTCAGTTTAACAGTGTAACATATCTGCCATTTCTAAATTAAAGTTACAAACCATTTTCACACATGACGTGTTTCAACAATCTTACAGATACTGTTGTAACGACTTATAAGTAATATTCTACAAAAAAGTATTTACAGAATTAGAATGCTGGACAAATTCTAACGTCGAGTTCTGTTTTTGAATAATCAGATGGAAATAGTTAAATTAATTCCATGGATACAATTTTTAACTGGTTCACATAAACATTTTTTATTTCTTATTTTGTATTGTTATGTTTATTTATTTTTTTATTGTTTAAGAAAAACTAGTTGAAAATGTTGAGTTCCATTACATATTTAAAAATTATGTGCCCCCCATTTTGAGTACTGAACGTACTTATATATAAGGTGTACAAAAAAGTTAAGACCAAACTTATACTACGCGTTACTAAAGTCTAATAAATAACAAAAATTCGTATAAACGTATGTCTGAAAATGCTTTATTAAAAAGATATAAGCTTTCAAAAATATTTATGATTTATCGTGGCAGTTATAACAAATGTTCGAAAATGGCTTCCATTCGTCAAATTAGTGATTGTCAAACTTTCTCAAATATTCCATCTGTATTGAAAACAATAGTAAATGCATTTTGAATACATTCCCGAATTTTGAATTTTGTCTATAAATCTTTGAACACTTACATATTTTCAATAAAGCATTTTCGGACATAAGTTTATATGAACTTTTCTCATCTATTTGATCTCGGCAATACGTAGCATAAGTTTGGTCCCAAACTTTTTGGACACCCGGTATATTCAATATTCAGAATAGGGGATATATCACACCGATTTCGATAATTTACAAATATGTTATAGAACTCGATATTTTGAACTCGTCTTTCTTATACATATAACCTCCGCTCTGCTTTAGTTTTCGAGATATGTACAAAATTCTGTCGGTACTAGTACTTACGTTGGATTTAGTTTGCACGTACGCGATCACAGCAGTGTGTACGTGTGTATGGCGATTGGGTATCCACTGTTTTCATAAACACACCAGCGGTTCGCAATCGACTTTGTTTTCGAGATATTTTAAAAATTCTGTATCGAGAAAAAATATAGCCCAACCTTAACCTAATTCGAGAAAACCAATACTGTTTTGGTTGTACTTCGACCATTAAATATCGGACTTAAACTAAACTACTGCGAACCACTGATGTGTTTCTAAAATAAGAGACACTGCCGCTAACGTGCATGTATAGTAATAATGCAACATAGTAGCTGCGACAAAATTTTGCAAATATCTCAAAACTAAAACCGAACGGAGATATACAGGGTGTTCGGCTACCTCTGGGAAAAATTTCAATGGGAGATTCTAGAGGCCAAAATAAGACGAAAATCAAGAATGCAAATTTGTTGATGGAGGCTTTGTTAAAAAGTTATTAACGTTTAAAGCTCCGGCCGTACTGAATTTTTTTCTCGAAAATGCGCTGGATTTCGGGGGTATGTCTATTCACCAAAAATGATTGTAATTGACCACCGCAATCGAAAATAATATTTCCAAAACGATTTGAAATTTTCTTTTTCCGTCGAAAAATTTCACACCTCGAATTTTTTTCTAGAAAGTGGGTAGGATTTCGGGGATATGTCTATTCACCAAAAATGATTGTAATTGATCCCTGTAACTGAAAATAATTTTTCCAGAGTGATTTGAAATTGTCTAATCTAATTTTTTAGTAACTTTTAAGAAAGCCTCAATCAAGAAATTGATATCCCTGAGTTTCGTTTTATTTTGGCCTCTAGAATCTTTTTTTTAAATTTTTCCCAGGGGTGGCCGAACACTCTATATATGTATTGGAATTTGCATATAGTGTCATTCCAAAAGCAATTTCCAAATCTATGTCATTCCGTTGCGGGTGGACGTAGAATTTGTTGCGATATGAGGATGCTCGTCTGGATCTACGTTGTAAACTGGGATTCCTGAACGGTTGTACACCTTGTGCGCCAGGAACTCAGGGTCATTCGAACGATTAACTTGCAGCAAGTTGATTCACAAGCATTCAAGGAAAAAAATACGCTAACGGGAAAGTCGGAACTTTCCCTCTCTTTTGCTGGTCACTACTCAAGCGTGTCACACGTTCGAATACGAACTTACCGGTCATTTGTAAACCCATCCATATCCAATTGGTAGAAAACCGTTGATAGGAATACGTTTAACTTTGTTTCAAACGAAATTCACTCATTCAAATACGACATATACAACACTTTTACCTCTGTAGTTCGTACACTGTAATGTTTTTAAATAGATTCACTTTTCAATTTACGAAAAACAAGATTTCTGTGAGATTGTTTTTCAATATTCGTTATTGAAACACAATTTGTCATTAATCTAAAGTTTCCTATTTTAAATTCTTTTACAATATTGCGATTTGTACCGCAGCACATCTAATCTATTGATTAATAACATAAAAAAAATAGTTAAATCAGCTTATTTATGTTATTATGATTCAACGTCGTCGCATTAAATACTGTTATTATTAATATTTCATTAGTCTGGCTTTGGTACGAAATTAAACAGATAAAAAAGGAAGAAATATTGGTCGAAATCGGTTTTAACGAGCACGGATATAGCGAGATCACCGCTGTAATAAGCAGATAACCATAATGATTTTAATTTTACGTATATTCTCGTAAACGTTCATCAAAGTGATATATTTAAAACGGGCATTAATTTTCAGATTCATAATAAAATCTCTAATTGGAATTGTGATAATTATTAATTAATATTTTGCTGGTATCAACTATTTAAAGTATGAAAAATGCTTTCAAGCAAATATTATTAAGTTAGTTAAGAAATTCGTACAATTCTCAAGATGTAAATAGAATATAATTCTTTTATGGTAAGAAATCTCTGAATTTTCGACAATTTCGAAATTTTATCCACTGAGGAAATTTTGCAGAGAGCGAAACAGAGATGGTACAAATTTTTTATTTTAAACAAAAAGTTCATTTCTGGTACGTGCGTTCTTTGATAATTATCACCGTGCATTTTACATAAATTTTTGCAGATTTCTATTTCGTTTCCTTTTACGAAATATAATAGCGTAACGTGTCGAAAATGTTCCTTCCAGATGTCCATTTGTAAAACATGTTAAAATAACAAAATAAATCCGGTCTTCAAATTTCTTCGTTCTAGTATGCAGTTGATAGTTATGATAAACGTTAGCTATTGAATAATCATGTTCTCTTAAGATTTTTTATTAACATCACTATTTAAAAAAAAATTTATTGTTATCATCAATGTTTCTCAAATAAAGAATTCATAAAGAATATGTTAAATAGATACATACAAATATGACCAACCGACAAAGTAAAAAAAAAAGAATACAAAGTTAATCGTTCGAAGATGCACGAACATATTGTTCTTTGAGAGTTAATATAGCAAATGGCATATTGTTGTAAGGTATTCACGATCGAAGTAAGTCATAATACAGTTACCAATATTACAGCCAACTGCATCGTTACACGTTAACGAAACTAGCTGTAATGTTGGTGAAATGTTAGGATACTTTCTCGAAAGAACTCTGTTTACGCTTGAAAGCGTCGGTTGTTAAAAGAAACATTGCAATATTGAACAATACTCGAAATTAAATTTGAATGGTTATTCCTTTACGGTAGCTCGAAATTCGTTCTGAAAACGACTCGATTTAGTGAACCTGATCCGAGCATTCGATTATAGAACCGATAGTACAAGGAAGTTGAAACTAATTGGAATAATCGCTTCACTCGAATCGTCTGAAGCGTTCGGTTAAAAAATTCGAGCTGATTATACCTTTAGTATTTTAACTAGATTTGACACTTTCCAAATATTTTATGTGTTTGAATATTAATATTCGAAACATAAGAAGGAAAATTACTAACTCGATGAACTTCGTTTATAGTCTATCAAATACTTATTGAGAACATTTTTCGAATATTAAGTTAGTTGGTCAGTGTAGAAAATTTTCAAATACTCAAATTTTCGAGATATTATACAAGGTGTTCGGCCACTCCTGGGAAAAAATTTTAATGGGAAATTCTAGAGGCCAAAATAAGACGAAAATCAAGAATGTCAATTTCTTGACTGAGGCTTCATTAAAAAGTTATTAACAATTAAATTAACAAATTTCAAATCGTTCTAAAAAAATTATTTTCGGTTGCGGGGGTCAATTACAATCATTTTTGGTGAATAGATATACCCCCGAAATCCTGTACATTTTCGAGAAAAAAATTCAGTACGAGCGGAACTTTAAACGTTAGTAACTTTTTAACAAAGTCTCCATCAACAAATTGGTATTCTTGATTTTCGTCTTATTTTGGCCTCTAGAACCCCCCATTAAAATTTTTCCCAGGAGTGGCCAAACACCTTGTATATGATTTCATTCATGATGAGTAGCACTCGTACTTCTTATAGTAAAAGTAATATTACGAAAGATTAGATGTGTTTTGAGAGACTTTATCATTCGTACACTTACCAATTCTCACTTTGTCGCTTTATAATTTTGTCTATGAATTTATTTAACGAAATTAAAAAGTTTATTTCATCAATTTTTATTGTTTCTTACTAAATAAATTGTCGATGAAACGAATTTCGATTTTAACGTTACTTTAATATTTAAACGTTTTCTAAAATTCCTAATTAAGACACTAAATTGTGTAAATAAACAATCTGTTGATATTTCGACGAACAGTTTTACATGTTAAGATATGTTGCAGATAATTTTATTTTAATATTTTGTTCTAATATCACTCTTTGTTACGACGAGAAAACAATTACAATTTATTCTGTATTGCAGCGTAACAGTAAATTCATAAAGCCAGCGGATGTAGAGTCAGACCTTTCAAACAATCAAGTTTTGCCTATAATCAAGTGCCATTAAGACGGATATTTAATTATTAAACTCATTCGTATCTGCATGACCCTCCAAATCCAGGTATTCTATGACTTTACTACCTGCAATAACATCGAAAGCCAATGCCAGGATGTTTTATGGCGAGTCAGGTATCGCAAGAAACATCTGGGCACCAAGCGCTAACCTGGGCCCGTCGCCGCCTCGCGGAAAACCCCAGACGAGGGAAAATTATTAAAAATAACGGTTACATGCCGCCTCCCATCGATCAACTTCGCCTACCAACTGATGGGCCAGTATATTTGCACTATCTGATCAATATTAGACCGATGCTGCCTCTCATGACCTTGGGTCCGCCCATGGCAAGGTTAACTGCTTGGGCAACTTTGGGCCAGAGAGTAGATCAGAATTAACTCTAAACCATCAATCATCACTAGTATTTCAAGACTGTATACATTTTGGCTATCCGACTTAGAATAAATAATTGTTGTTAGTTACAAGATTCCACTGAGTGTGATTAACGTTTTACCTGCCATATCCCACAACTATTCACTCGTCATTAACGTTGACGTGTGAAGCTAAGCATATTAGAAAGCTTCTTTCAGCGAATTAAATTATTTTGCTCAACCCCTTAACACTCTTAGTATTACCTAATTCATTACATCAGTTTTCTATTAGATTCGTGTCTGAAAATTGGCATGAAATATCTAAAATTTTTGTGTAATTGTACGATATAGACTTTATGTTTGGGATTATCTTAATAAAACTTAACACTAGATTTAGTCAAATTCCACATTTAAAGTTACAGAACTCATAACTATTATTTATTAGCAATTTATATCGAATTCGATTAAGGTAACGGTACGAATATACTTCCTCATTAAAAGAAAAATCGCATTCCCACATAACCATAAATGAAAAGAGTTTCAACACAGATATGTACAATCAGTGCCCGTAAATCTAGGGTTAATCGTATTCTGAATCCCCATATTCGTTACATTTTTACTGGCATTATTCTTTATAAGGTTTAAATGTAATAAAATAAAAAGGAACACACAACAAATTACAATATTTAACACTGTTTTCAAATATTTCAAATATTCTCTGATACGAAGTTAGTATAAATAGTTTAATAGTGTTGCTCTTAACATTGTATTATATATTTTTCTTGGGCGTACTTCTGGGATCCAATAATTATGTGGTTTTCTATTAAACGTAAATTGCAACCGCCATACATAATATGAATTATTGATGATTCGTAGTTGAATCAATTTTATATGTCTCACTCTTATTTTCATTATTATAAGTAATACATATTTTTGTTCATTGTGCCATCTATAAAAAGAAGTTCACAACAAGAATCACATCATTTTAAAATATCTTTGACGCATGTCTTTTAGCAAGAAATTCATCCGTTCTATCCATATTCGTAAAGCGTTTTGCAAATTGTTTGTGGACGCACTGTCTTTCCATATTCATTAACAAACTCGTAGTAATCTTTTATGCGTCAACTTTGGGATTTTATTTTATTTTTCACATAATGATATGTTTATTCCAAATATTAAGCGCGTTTGATTGGCCCGATTTTCGCGCAAATATATAATACAATAATATCGGTACTGTTTACTTAAATTAAGCTAACCATCAATTTCTCGATCCGTTCTGTTCTTTTCCCTGTCGAAAATTCACGTTCCATTTTTCAACTAACGAAGTATTATTTAATGTCTATTGAAACAGAGCATACCCCGTGTACTGTATTCACAAACATACGTGATATGCGAATTAATTGATTATATAGGCCACGCAACGTGTCGTATATCCAAACGTCCGAATATTAAATTAACATCAAAATTAGATATCGTTTAAAATATATTGTGCATGAAACATTATAGATGAAACAAATGAACTTTATACTTTCGTTAACTGGACTCGATACAGTAATGCAATATACAGGGTGTTCGGCCACCCCAGGGAAAAATTTTAATGGGGGATTCTAGAGGCCAAAATAAGACGAAAATCAAGAATACCAATTTGTTGATGGAGGCTTCGTTAAAAAGTTATTAACAATTAAATTCAAAAATTTCAAATCGTTCTGGAAAAAATTATTTTCGGCTGTGAGGGTCAATTACAATTATTTTTTACCATTACACATATCCCCGAAATCCTACGCACTTTCGAGAAAAAAATTCCTTACCGAAAATCTAATTAGGCGCCCAAAGTTGACGAAAAAATAAACTTTCAAATTGTTCTCGAAAAATTATTTTCGGTTGCGAGGGTCAATTACAATAATTTTTGGTGAATAGACATACCCCCGAAATCCTACCCACATTCTAAACAAAAATTCGAGTAGGTGTGAAATTTTTCGACGGAAAAAAAATTTTCAAATCATTTTGGAAAAATTATTTTCGGTTGCGGTGGTTAATTACAATCATTTTTGGTGGATAGACATACCCCCGAAATTTTGCGCATTTTGGGGGAAAAAATTCAGTACGGGCGGAACTTTAAACGTTAATAACTTTTTAACGAAGCCTCCATCAACAAATTGGTATTCTTGATTTTCGTCGTATTTTGGCCTCTAGAATCCCCTATTAAAATTTTTAACAGGGTTGGCCGAACACCCTGTATATCACGATTATTTTATCCTTCTTCGTAGAATAGTAAGTTGGTATTCTGTGATTTTTTTAAATGCAGTATAACGCAAAGTATAAGATCCAAACGTTTGGAATTTGACATGTACATACGTTCATATTCCAAGTGAAGTATATACAAATGTTTATGCAATTATTTCATACATTTAAAAAATTTGTCTCCATTTTTGCCACGATTTTACGTTCAACTCATCCTAGACGTATTCGATCTATGTATAAAAATCTTAATACGAGTGTGGCTGTCGCCCATGAAAATTATAATTTGACAAAATGCCGTCCATCTAAATACGAAACATTGATCCTTTTCATAAACTTTTAAACTTTTAGGTACTTTAAACCCTTGACGTACGATTTAATTCCAAATAATTGTTTAAGTGTATACTATTCAATTTTATTTAAATTTCTTCATACAAGAAGAATAGATTTTTACGATTGAAAAAATGTGTTGATTTTAATATATAAGACTTGATGTCGAGTGTGGCCTCATGATTGTGAAACTTGATATTAAAAAATAGTGACAAAAGTTATTGCGGATATCGATTGAACACGTTGACTTACACTGGTGGTCACTGGTACCGGATACTTCAAGCTTACAATGTTTCTCAAAATCGTTTATAATGAAATAACGCTGCTATCATGATAATATATGTAGAATAGACCACTATTGAATTATTGAATATTTCTATTTGTCGTGTTATAAATCGAATAAATGTCGTGGACATCTTTAAATACGAAACTGAAATAAGGAGTTGGCTACTTTGTATCTGTTTAAAATTCGATTGCACCTGGAGAAAATCGATTTTTTGATAACACTAGAACTACTAAAGCAGTAAAAATGACTCATTTGTAATTTCCAATAAAAATTGTTACAAAACTCGCGTGGGTCTTTGTAAAATCCTGGTTTTCTATATTACGAATAAATGCACTATAATTGTCAATTGTAAGCGTTAAACAAGATTACTCTCCTTTAGAGTTGCTCGCTGTATTTGTGACACGTGCCACGTTTATGGTATAGGTAAATTGTGATTTCGCAGGATCGTTAGTTTCTTTGGGACGAAAAGGTGTCTCAAAGTTCAATGCATGATCGTGTACGAGTGTGTCGTCGTGTAGATGCGTCAATAGAAACTGGTGGTGGGAGAAGTTGTCCCGGCCGCTCACGCGACCAGGTATAAGGAACTCTGGTTGGTCCCAAGTGAGCTCAGTCTACCTTTCGTTAGTTGGCTCGTCTTAAAAGTGACTGGCCCACATATCATCCCCTTAGTAATCTTCGACGAGTGTTGGCGTTCGCGTTGACCGACACTGCGGATAAAAAGACGGACGATCGATTAACTGCTTCCCCGGGTCGTTTAAAGGCCTTATCCTCGACGAGTCGATTTAGAGTCGGATTTTTTGGAATTTCCGCCGGTGAGTTTTCGCAATTTTTTACGAGGTTTACGGGTCGCTCTGTTCGGGATTTTAACGAGTACGTTTCTATCGAGTACGGTCCAAACCTACAGTGTACAGTGATGCTGATGCTCATCATCCTTCCTGATCCGTTATAAAGTTATCTCGATAAAATCGATTCGTTCAGTTTTTTTTCTCTCGCGTTACCTATGAAACTTGTGTGTTCGTTCTCGTGAAATTAAAATTTGGTGGATTCTTCGTGCAAGATCAACTTGAAAATATAGAATAAGATTGTTCTCTACTAATTGTTCCTTATCAAGAATAATATCTATCGGCTAATTATAAGTTATAACTAGACTGCGGATATGTATGCAATTATGAGAAATTTAAATTTTCAACAATATAAGAAATATTTCGAGCAAGATACGAATTATTTTATTTAAGAGCTGAGACAACTCTCTACAAAGTTCCCAGTCCATTAATTGTATTAATAAAAAGATTAGAGTAGTTTTGGAAATAGAGATAAATTAGCTTGTAAATTTTATTAGAGTGTAATTTTCAAACTTCATTTTAGAACAAAATTTTATCGTATATATTCAATTTGTTTTTGCACAAAAAATCGTCCAGTATTTGGTTGTGCGACAATTGTTGGAACACTTTGTAGAACGGTGCACCTTAGTATAAAATTGTACTGTGTTGCCATTGGCGAGTGATCGGAGTAAAATAGCCGCTACGCGATTTGTCTGTATGTATAGTGCATTTACCGGAACGTGCTACTTTGCAAACTCTTGATCCGATAATCGTGTCCGGGCAGTGGCTTGGTTTCTCGAAGTGCTTTGCTTACGCGTTCGGAGATTTAAGCTTTCCAAGCAGCTTTCGTTTTACGTTCAACTTTCTGTTTTGACCGTGTGCTTACGCTTTCATTTCCTTCCCTATAAACGATTCGAATTCGTTGTTTTCAAACGAAACCATAGTTCTGCAGCGATCATACGCTGTAGGATTTGCATTGTACGAATAGAATACTCGATTGAATTAAGTCGATGGAAAGACGATAAGATTCTAATCATGCCGCAAATGTATATAGCAACATTCTGAGAAAGCTTATAACAATGTTTTAGAAATAATTGTTAATTAAGTATTTTCGATCGATAAAGTAAACTCTCTTTCGCGAGTTCTCGATTTGCTCTTGGAATGAAAAAGCAATCGTGGCACTCCAAGAATTCAAACTGTACAGTTATCCAACGCATTAACAGTTTAACACTCCCAAAGTCGTTCTTCGATTATATGATTCCACGAGCAACAGAGTTCAGCATTTTCATTTCGATCGTCTTAATTCATACAAACGTTTTAAATTGGTGTTTACGTACGTATTTCTTTTTTCTTTGTCCTTTCCCCACGGCCAGATTGAACTTGGAACCAATTGTCGATTACTACGGAATGGGTAAGCCAAAGATTCAAGCAAATTTCTATTTCATTCGCGCTCGTTCGCCGTTAGAATCTCACGCTTGCTCAGATTCGCTTAATTATGAGCCAAACGTGGCTCGTCGCTGAATTTCTGTCCAATTAATATCGCCTCTGAACGGAACTAATCGAAGTAAGGGCTCGCGAGGTCTAACATAGCGTAGAACTGTTCGAGTGCTCGACGCAGACGGTCCGTGGCAAGTGCTCGAACGATCGAGAACCTGCGTTCGCTTGTTCGGAACTGGCGCTGGGGTTATACTGGGTATCTGACAAATTGAAATTCAAAAAATTTTGTAACTTTTTCAGTATTCGAACAATTCTCTGTCGAGCACGTTTTCGACGAAACTTCCGCGTTCGAAATTTGTTGAAACGCGACGACCGAAAACATGTAATTTCTCGTCGTTGTATTTCCCGTACTGTGAACACCATTTCGGAGCAAAACCAATTGCAATAAGAGCTCGTATACATCAACCGTAATACGGAATCAGAGCAGAATAAAATTCCCCGAGAAATCGGAGAAAGCCATTATCAATAATGCCGCGAGACAATTAGGTTTTATCAAACGTTTTTCGCAACATCTTAAAAAGAAAAAACCATCAGGCTTACACGGTGTTGCGCAACTTTTGTGTCTGTTCTCACCTCGAATACGCGAACGTAATTTAGTAATGTCATAAGGTGAATTATACCGTGCTCTCGAAAGAGTTCGACGTCGATTTTTGCGGTTTGTTGCGTACAGACTGAATTAACGTAAAAACAAAATCGATCGCGACTTTCTTTCTGTTAACCGTCTTGATATAAAAATTTTTTGAAATTTGTAGCGCTAAATGGGGTATAAATTAATATTTATAATTTTATAACTACAGCCTTTGTTTTGTTTTATTACCATTATTCGTTAGAGACTTATGATTCGTTCAGGTCACAGTAAAATTCTCAGAAAATAAAAATCTGAATAAAATTTCAGAGTCTAAGTAAATGTTGGTATAAATCGGATAACAGAATGAAGAATGTAAATTTAACAATATAACAAATCACCTTATTAATACGTTAAATACTTTTAAATTCACTGTAATTGAAATTGCTGTAAAGTAACAAATACATCGTTGAACTATTCGATACTTGGAATTTTCATGCTATAAGTGGAATAAATAATTAAAACATATGGCAAAATGATATACACAACGTGTTAAAGGTTTTTCTCATAATCACATGTAGAAAAGATCACCGTCACCACTAATTTTGTCGGGTATATGAATGAAATGCATTTAATGACTAAACAAGTTTTTATTTCGTGCAAAAAGTGCACTATAACGAAACAGTGTTAAACGAGCTAGCGTTAAACTGCGTCTTACTGTATTTTATAATCATTTGATATGTATCGACTGAATATAATTAATGGTCTCGTTATAATTATTCTCGATTAACTGATTACAATCATTGCTCCAGACCTTTACATAACCTTTTTCATTGCCCGATCGTATAAAATTAACGTACTGGATTCAAATCCTACTGTCAGAGTCTGTAAACGATAGTAAACTCTGTGTTCCATGTCATTAACTCTTCCCAATGTATTATAGAGTAAAGCCTCGTTAATCCAGTGTAATTGGAGAAAGAAGCGATTCGGATTAAACGATAATCCGAATTAGTAAACTAAAAGAGACAAAATTTCAGCACACCTATAATGGACAATTTAAAAACCTTATCGTATCACAATAAATTTATTCATCGACAGAAGACTTGCAAATTATATTCGCTTTTAAACGTAATAATGCAAATTTCAAGGAGCTGCCAAGTTGTGTTTAAAGAGACGTCTGCTGCTATTCTTTAATTAGAATCACCTTCGCAGTTCTTAGATGTTCAGAATGTGCTTGCAATTCTCGATTCCTTAAAGAACTATAATTGTTCATAGCATCGATGATAAGAAAGAAATGTCCAAATTTATACTGTTGAACCATTACTATTGTTATATTTGAAGAATATTCGAGAAAACGTTTCTATCGATACTAAAATTCATTTCAATATCATGTAGTTTTTAAAGCATCAGATTGATACAAACAAGTGAATTGTAATTTATTTTTATAATTTTTTTATATCATATTATAACTAAACAAAATATTATATTCAGCAATAATTTACTGGTTCTTTCTAATCTGGAATATCCAAATTTTTGTTTAGAATCTTCTTCTTCCTCACTTTTTGTTATTGTGTTCTGTTGTATTTCAGTCTCTTTCATTTACAATTATTCATCGACCGATACTGTGCCTTTTATTTTCTTAATTGGAGACTTTTCTGTAACTGAATAAATCAAATCAATCGGACAGGCGAATCGAATCGAGCACGCAAATCGCTTCGAGCTACTACGATGCTTAGTATAATGATCCCGCGTCTGTTGACTTAACTTTTTTCCCGTCGTTTAAACGCGGAGTCATTCCCACCATTATTTTTTTCTTCGGTGTGAAAGACCCGTCGTTTCGAGAGGCAACTGTGAATTTAAAAACCGGTTAGAGCCTAACTTCAAAGACGATACCGGGCCCAATGTGGCAAATACTCATACAAACTAAACATTTTTATATGTATATTTAACTGTATCGCCGTGACAGTATTATAGAGTAATAAAACTATGTCCAAAAATTTTGTTTAATCTCCTTGTTAGTAATCGAATGGTGGACTTTCGATCCATTTTGATCCGAATCTAAATTTGAACATTTCAGTATGCATTTCTATTTGAATTTTTATATTATCGTTAATTTCACAAGCTCGTTTAAATATTAATATTATCGCTGTTATTTATTACAAACCAAAACTTCCAAGCTCTCAAAGAAATGATTTGAATGGGACTAATGAGACTTGTTTCTTGCTTTTCTCGTTCACTGTCGGTATATTCCCATTTCTACAATTGTCACGTCCCGGTTCTGATCTTTCGTCAATAAGCGAGGGAATATTGTTTGACGAGAAGTACTTCTCAGTGTCGTTCTCGTGCTCGGATGGAAATAACTTGAAACGCGATGGAGTAACGTGGTAACAGCACGCGTACAGAGGAATAAGAGGTTTGCATGAATTTGACCCGAAGTGGCGGTTTGAATTGTCTAATCGGTTGTTAAGGAGGAAATTTCATTGTGTCCCGTGGCAGTTCTAGCTTGGCACTGGTGTGGTCGCCAGCCTCTCTAAGGGTCATCGCCCACGACATTGATACTGCTCAATTACTGAGTCACCCATGTTTGTAGCAAAGGATACCGAGAAATAAATCGTGAACGAATTAATTACACATTACAATTTAATCGATACTAAGTTAATTGCTTGTTTAAGGGGGTATTCTCCTCCGAAGACGTTGCTCTTAGGCGATTATTGTGATACAGAATTGTCAGTTTCTATTAGATTAAGGAATTTAATATTCTTCGTACGTATTGAAATGTGTTTCAAGAAATAACAGTATCATTTTTATATACTTAAAATTACTATTACTTATGTTATTACATGTTTGCTGAAATCAGTTTAGATGGCTTCCACAATATCTCAACACAGGGTTAATCAAAACAGGTACATCTTTATCTTTCGAACTAGAATTATATTAATATTTCCAATAGTTTTGTTTTTCGATAAAAAAAATGCTTACTTTCTAGCAAATAAAGGAATTTAATATTTTTCGTACATGTTGGAATATGTCTCAAGAAAGAACAGTATCATTTTTATGTACTTATATTTACTATTACTCATGCTATTACATGTTTGTTGAAGTGTACCATATTACATGACTTCTACGATTCACGTTGTCGGGTACTGAAACGAAAAATCCAAGATAATTTTAATTTTTATGAATATGATTATCTTTTCAACTAGAATACAATTAGAAATACATGTTTTGATAAAATGGCAACCTTGGGAAACCAAACAAATTTTATCGCGAACATTGTAACTTTTGCATTAAAAACAAAACTATTGGAAATATTGATATAATTCTAGTTCGAAAGATAAAGATGTACCTGTGTTGAGATATCGTGGAAGCCATCTAAACTGATATATTTCAGCAAACATGTAATAAGATAAGTAATAGTAAATTTAAGTATATAAAAATGATACTGTTCTTTCTTGAAACATATTCCAACATGTACGTAAAATATTAAATTCCTTAATCTGTTAGAAAGTAAGCATTTTTTATCGAAAAACTGCCTAGGAACGATGTCTCTAAAGGAGAATACTCCTTTATGGGGCTACGACAGAGTGATGAAATGCAAAATAAGACAAATCTTTCGAAAGTAATTTTTTTTTAAGACGAATAATGTTTATCTATGAATGAAATTTACATATTAATAAATTTTATTATAAACTTTTGATTCGTCTAAACTGGTGGAGAAGACCAAATCATTATGGCTTTGTATAGTTACTAATATTTTATTTTTTGTTTGATTTTGTCTCTGAAGAGAACCCAGATTTGTGATTGTAACGTCAAATATTAATAATAATCGTCATTCTATCTGGTGTTCAAACCAATTAAAATTGATTTTATTAAAATAAAAATTCTAGTATAATGTAAATATTTGTAGATAATAGATAAACGTTTCTGAAAATTATGAATCCATCTTGTTAAAGAGTAGGAAAAGTACACCTCAACATACGTAATACAATTTATCATTCTGAATTTGTATTAAACGTAAACTTTACATTTTAACCAATTAACGTAAACAACACCCTTAATGTCATTTAAAACTAAAATATGATGCATAATGTATTATTAAATTAGATTCAGCTATGAAAAGAACATTAACTAATCCATGTCAGGAATTAGAATTTAATGAGAGGAAAAAATGAAAGGACAACCAGTTCGTAGTACAATACATAACGTCTATTTTTTTCCATTTCCAAATTTAGTTTGTTATTGTCAATTAGGATACACTCGCGTATTATTGTCGCGTCGCAGAATCGTATTATCATACATTAATTCAATGCGTCAGATCCTTTCATTAGGAGATCCTAATGAATTTATAAAAAATATTTAGAGTTTTTGCACCACTCGCGTTACAATGAAAAGGGTGAAGTATCGTAAAAGTCATTCTAATAATCAGATTATAGATTTTTTTTTTCTTACAAATTTCCGTTGGAAACAAATGTGTACACCATTGCAAAATTTACGACAGACCTTGCTTCTGAATATACAGGGTGTTCGGCCACCCCTGGGAAAAATTTTAAGAGGGGATTCTAGAAGCCAAAATAAGACGAAAATCACGAATACCAATTTGTTGATGGTTCGTTAAAAAGTTATTAACAATTAAATTCAAAAATTTCAAATCGTTTTGGAAAAATTATTTTCGGTTGCGGGGGTCAATTACAATCATTTTTGGTGAATAGACATACCCCCGAAATCTTGCGCATTTTCGAGAAAAAAATTCAGTACAGGCTGAGCTTTAAACGTTAATAACTTTTTAACGAAACCTCCA
Source organism: Colletes gigas (assembly GCF_013123115.1). Lineage (NCBI taxonomy): Eukaryota > Metazoa > Arthropoda > Insecta > Hymenoptera > Colletidae > Colletes > Colletes gigas. Next base: position 368,529 of record NW_025106677.1, read on the forward strand.
TCAGCAAATTGGTATTCTTGATTTTCGTTTTATTTTGGCCTGTAGAATCACCCATTAATATTTTTCCCAGGGCTGGCCGAACACCCTGTATATGTTTTCTTAATAACATTTGTTTTTTACTTATTGTATTATGAGAGTACATCGATTATAGTTAGGTGTTTAAGGATTCAAAAATCGTTTACAGATTTTTAAAGATCAACCGTGTAATGTGGACTCAGTTCATACATTTATCACGTTTGCTACCACACGTCACACACATTTGTAACGCGTCAATTTTCATGACAAACCAACGTCACATGAGTGACAGCGATGGTCGTGTATATTACATCCGTGTAAATAAATTAAGTATAAACTGTCGACCGTTGTCACGTTATATGGAATATTGTAATAAAAATATTTTATTATAATTGAAAGCATGCGCTATACTGCATGAAATTCAACAAATATAGCGTAGCCTGTGGCTTTTCAAACTAAATGGTGATTGCGAACGTGTTAATAGATAATTTCGTTCGCGATTGTTAAATAAAGATCGACAGAACGTACGAGTAAAGGTCGATTTATATTATCCGTTCAGGCACGTTCCGTATTCGACAAATAGAATTGATGAAAAGTATATCTTTCTTCTTTTGACCAACTGTATTCGTTGGAAACTGAACGTGCCTGAACGGATAACACGAATCGACCCTAACTCGTTTATAAATAAAATTGATATTCTTTATGTGACATTGTTGATTGCACTTCCCACGATCACTTCTGCAAAGTTGTAGTGCAGTTACTTTGTTGTAATAGTAATTATAGCAAATGTGCTCAGATTATACAGGGTGTTAAAAAAAAACCATTCAATATTTATATGGTATATAGGATACACTGTACTGAGTAAAAAAGCTTTAGTAAACATAGGTCAAAAGGTCAACCGTTTTTGAGATATAAACATTTTTGTTTGCTAGTATCATGATTGATTTAGTTGCTTATTTAAACTTCTTGGTGAGTACATTACCTCAGTACTTGGATGATATGCCTTTTGGCAGAAAGATTATCGATGTGGTAGATGCATGATGGGGCGCCACCCATCCATTTGTGCGTAATGTGAGAGACCATTTAAACATGGTGTTCGGTTAAAGATGGATTGAACGTGGTGGACCAGTTGCATAGCCTCCTCGATCCCCCGATTTAAATCCATTAAACTTCTTCTTATGGGGATATTTAGAAAGCGTAGTGTATTCCTCTCTGATAAATGACTTAGAAGAATTACGTAACCGAATCCACCATTCTTGTCAAGCAATTCGACAGAAATGTGGAATTTTCGAGAGAGTTCGCAATTCTGTAAAAGAAGATGTCAAGCGTGTGTAGAAATGAAAGTTGGGCACATGGAAAATATTCTGTAAACATCGAAAATTCAGTAGTAAGTTAATTATGATAATAACAAACAAAAATGTTTATATCTCAGAAACGGTTGACCTTTCGACCTATGTTTAATAAAGCTTTTTTACTCGGTACAATGTATCCTATACATATACCCTATAAATATTGAATGGTTTTTTTTGAACACCCTGTATTTTGTGCAACACTCCAACGTGCTCGAGAACGTATAAGAAGAATTTAGGACTTTCTTCGAGCCTGAAACTTCAAGGACCACCTTTAGATTCTCCTTGACTCGAAATCTATACAATATTCTTCGCGTGAAAGCCATACGTGATCATTCATAACGTGTGGAGATTTATTGGGAAAGTAATTAGCATATCTCTGAAACGTACGATTGTTGATCGTCTCCTTCGTGACTTTTTTTAATTGTAATTATCGCTGTAATTATATTTGTAATTTTTAACCGTTCAGTGAAACAGTACCACCTTTTATTAGAGTCAATAATATAATCCAGACTTGGGCACTTTTAAAATGTTATTTCAAATAAGGTATTACTTCATTTCGTGCGTGTTCTTTCTTGAAATGATATTACATCATCGTATTTTCGGGATGCAAAGTTCTTTGTTCGTCGTGTTAACGGCGAGTCGGAAGTTCCAGGAATATTACCGCGATGTGCAAATTGACGTTAGAACAACAGTAGATCCCTGGCAAAATATCAATTCAAACATTCAGTTAACGAAAGTGTTCATAAGTTAATGGGAAAAGAGTATAATGATCCTAAGGCAAACGAATGGAGAAAAAGTGTTAATGAAACTGAGGAGATATTTACCATGTGCGAGATTAAAATCAATGAAAACGTTAACTTCGAGGAAATATCTAACAATTAACACGAGTTATTTCACCGGGAACTGTTTCCAAGTTATAGTGTAAACTATACTTATTTGCAGAGCATTATATTCTTCGCGGAAGATTTCTTATGCGCGTTGCCTGCGAGTCTTTCCGTAATCTTTTGGTTAAGTGAGCATCGATAGTCATTCGTTGCAGTTGATGATATTCGCAATTTACGTCAGAAAGTAACATTTTTCGCAAACACGTTCAAGGAAAATCTTGTTCTTCCGTTCCGTAGCAAGAGCGTTTGCTTTCGTTTGACTTTGAATAAATAATTTTACAAATAGTAATAGCAATGGAAACTTTTCAATTGGAAAATAAAGATGTTCTCGCGCGATTGACCTTTTGATATTGTCTAAATAAATAAAAACTTTGCCAAAACGATTATTTTATTCAGTGTGAATATAAAATTTGAGAATTAACCATTACTGTTTCCATAATATTTGAACTTTCTATCACTTTGAATACATAACGGGTGAAAGATTTTACTTGATTTTGAATAATGTTATCGCAAATAGAATGATAAAACGTTACCTAGAGTCGATATTCGTTATTTCAATTTCAGATCTAATTTCGTCCAGCTTTGTTTGAAACATATCTAGAAGGAAATAATATTATAGAATTACACGTTTTGTCTAGATTATTATTTTTTCTTTTGTCTTTTAATTTATTTAAATTTTATAATGCCGAGTGACGTTCGATATTAACTGTGGATTGCATTACAGCGTTACGTGTCGTTAAATATTTAAGAAGAGTATTACTTTCGACACCTTTGTCTTTCTCAATTAAATTTGCAAACAAAGGGCAAGAATTGATTGGGATTAATTGAATTTTTCCTTAATTACCACTTGGTGTGCAAAGTTCGTGACCCAGACCGTTCAATTAGCATTCTCTCTATTCAGCATTTGAATACAGGTCGAACGATTTACATGCACGATGTATCGTGACGTAAGAATTTTTGTACACTTATGGACAAGCATTTTGCAATTTTGCCAATACGATTCCTGTGGCCATGACGATCTCCAACAAGTTTCTCTCCTGTTTTGTTTCCATTCGGTGTTGCTCTATAAATTATTCAATCGACGTTAAACTTTGTGGAAAATCGATTTCTCGATTAAGAATAAACAGTTAATTATAAATATATGAAAAAACTTTTATTGTTTCTTTTATAAAGAACACAATGACTTGGAATCAATTTCATTATTATCACTTTCTTTTCTTCTTTTTAATATAATTGCAATTTTCAATATTTATTACGTTAAACATTTATTTAAACCGTCGTTTAAAAACACTCGGAAAACGAATAACACAAACGCTAGAGATTATTAGGTTTGTAACAAACATTCTATTGGAAAGTTAATTTTGCTTCGTCTTCACTAGTCATTTCTATACACGTACATCAATCAAAACTGTAACAAGCATTCGTTCCGCTGTCATTAATGATTGATTAGTTGGGACATGCCATTGTACTAGATTACAATTCACAAAGGATCGAGCACGACAGCGAATAGTTATGTCGTTCGTTGTGAAAACTATGGACAAATAACAAAAAGGAATTTTAATCCTTGTATATTACGCTGTGGTGAAGTGAATTAATTTTCCTTTCAAAACCGCTTTCAACGCATAACTTCAAAGAATATCAATAAATTTTGAGGTATCAATATTTTATCAGTATTTGTTTTTATCTTGTTGTGATGTAACTGCTATTCGGTAAATTGATTTTAATACCGATATTACTATGATAGACACCTATAACGTTCGAAAAATTGAATCGGTAACAAATTAAAATAAAAATTTAATTGATTGGATGACAAACTAAACGACGATTTTTTTTCTCTACTGTTGCTAGGATAATAGTTTCATATCTTTTCGAATTTTTTTCTCGAAAGTAGGTAGGATTTCGGAGGTATGCCTATTCACCAAAAACTATTGTAATTGACCCCTGCAACCGAAAATAATTTTACCAGAACGATTTGAAATTTTTTAATTTTGTTGAAGAATTTCTTATCTTCTCGAATTTTTTTCTCGAAAGTAGGTAGGATTTCGGAGGTAGGTCTGTTCACCAAAAACGATTGTAATTGACCCCTGCAACCGAAAATAATTTTTCCAGAACGATTTGAAATTTTGTTGAAGAATTTCATACATTCTCGAATTTTGTTCTCGAAAGTGGGTAGGATTTCGAGGGTATGTCTAATGATAAAAAATGATTGTAATTGAGTCCCGCAACTAAAAATAATTTTTTCAGAATGATTTGAAATTTTTTAATTTAATTTTTTTATAACTTTTTAATGAAGTCTCAGTCGAGAAATTGATATTCTTGATTTTCATCTTATTTTGGCCTCTAGAATCTCCCATTAAATTTTTCCCCCAGGAGTGGTCGAATACCCTGTATAACAAAGAATGATACCAGAGGGACTTGTTTGTTTTATACTTATAATTCATGGAGATTCAGAATGAAATTAATATTTTTCTTATAATTTCTGTGTTTAAAAATTTGGACTCTAGAGCCAAACTGCATTAAATCCACCCTTTACAAAATCAAACCATACATAATACAACTTCGACAAGATTGAGGCAGCTCAGTAATTAATTGTAATTCTAAATTTCTAATGTTTCGTATCTTTTAAATTTTCATTCATTCCGTATTCTTTCCCGTGGAATATTTATTGGTGTCATCGTTTCGATGACATCATACTGGTATTCGAAACATTCGATTTCTTTTACACGTTGACTGTCACGTCATTCATACAATGAGCGACAAGACTTTTCACCGAGGACCTACAAAAATTAATTCTGAAGGTAAAATATGGAGAAAAATAAATGTAAATGGAATTCCTGACAACGCTATATAAAATAAATCCCACGACAAATGTTAGATTAAGCAATTTTCAATCGTCTAAAAGCTGAATGTTCTTTGTATAACTTTAAAATCAAGTATGGTCTTACAGCAATAGTATGACTCTACGAACAATCATTATACAACTATTTTACACAATCTTGCACTAGGATGCAAACAATTGAAAATTTATGTTTATTGAAATTTATCTTTCAATTTGTATCTCATTATTAGTGTCTACCAACGGTCATATCGTATAATTATTTTCAGAAGCCAAAAATAATTTTACTTATAAAGAGTTAAAATTTTATAGACGTGATCTGGTCGTGAACGTGTTAAAAGTAATAAAATGATTATTTAAAACTATCAATATTATTATCAATGATAATACTGATATTAATATTCAATCTCTGGTTTCACAGGGAAAATCGGTAAAATCAAGCGGCAGTGTGACTCTTAATAACAACTTTTTCGCTAACCAGCTACTGAAGAAATCCGTACGCGCCATAAAGTCTGAGTAGAAGTGTCTAAATTACCTTCAGTCCGTTATACAGCAATTCTAACTGCTTATAAATTATAATCCGTTATAAGCGATTTGCGTCACAGAGTTACATCACAGTTAACAGTAATATAATGGCAGCTCCTTACGTTCATTGCGGTGATCTCAGCAATGGCATCTTTATTTTTTCCCTCGATCACGACATTGTTCTAAAATCCTTTCCGTTAAAATTGATCTTTCGTAGTTACTCTTAATTTCAAAAGCGCAGAAACGTACGAATCAAGCTGACGTTTGCGATCGTCATATTGCTTGTTCGTCTTTCGGTTGATTTGATCAAAACGTTGCAATTATAGCGTTTGATACATTCACAGAAACGATCGAAAAAATTAAACAGAGATACGAATAAGCAGTGTTCGCTCGTGACTAGTCAGGCTGCATTAAAGTGTGTCACGAGGACGTCGACTTCCGAATTGTAATGCGAGAAAGATCGGCAGGAAGAACGCGCCTTTGATATGATTCGAGCGAAAGACGCTTTGGAATTTCAATGACATTCGTGGCGCTGTACTGTTACATTCAGCCCAAGAATCTGATGATTCCTCTAACTGTTCCGATTTTGGCGAACGATGGATTCTGTTTCTTCTTTCAAACCTCTCTTTAGAAAAGTCTAATTAAAAAATTGATATTTTTTTTTCCTTACCCATATACAAGGTGTTTGGTCACCTCTGGGAACAATTTTAATGAGAGGTTCTAGAAGCTAAAATAAGACGAAAATCAAGAATACCAATTTGTTGATTGAGGCTTTGTTAAAAAGTTATTAACGTTTGTAGTTTCGTCTGTAGAACTGCAATCTGCGAACAGCTGCTAGTGCTCCTCACTCACAAATCTGTAAGGTTTTCGATACGTTACTAACAGTTTCTCATGTTAAGTGAGAACCACAATCACACGCACGGAGTCTCTCCAATGCAAAGGACAATGTTAAGTCATAGAGGGGTTTACTGACCCAAGAGCGTACAGCATATGCTATACACCGTTGGAAAGGTCTCGCCAAGGCGAATCGACTGATACCATTTTTAACTTCGATATCAGATGGGATAATGTCGAAAAATGGCCTCAAAGTTCGAGATTTTGCGGTTTTGAACAAAAGAAACTGGTAGTAAAAGCCCATCCGGCCCGAGGGACCTCGGGAAGGCATCTGAGGAAAAACCGAGGGGTGTAAGCGATACTCTAGCAGATTGGGACGGCAAATGTGCCCCACCACCTTCATTTCAGTGCCGTGTTGGGCCTGCGTTTGTCGCATGGACCCCGTTCCAAATGCCCAGAGCGAAATCGCCAATGGATCAGTTGTTTTTCATGAACATAATATATTCATGATAGACGATTCGCAGGTATGAGTTGGGAATGTGCAGGTTAGTATTCAGTATTCACATCATTATGTTTCGTTCAATCAATAAAATGTCACTCCATTCACTATTGTAAGTGACGCATTAGTCTGAAGACTAACCTGCACATTCCCAACTTATACCTTGCGAATTGTATACCATGAATATATTATGTTCATGAAAAACAACTGATCCATTGGCGATTTCGCCGTGGGCGTTTGGAACGGGGCCCATGCGGCAAACGCAGGCCCAACACGGCACTGAAATGAAGGTGGTGGGGCACATTTGCCGTCCCAATCTGCTAGAGTATCGCTTACACCCCTCGGTTTTTCCTCAGGTGCCTTCCCGAGGTCCCTCGGGCCGGATGGGCTTTTACTACCGGTTTCTTTTGTTCAAAACCGCAAAATCTCGAACTTTGAGGCCATTTTTCGACATTATCCCATCTGATATCGAAGTTAAAAATGGTATCAGTCGATTCGCCTTGGCGAGACCTTTCCAACGGTGTATAGCATATGCTGTACGCTCTTGGGTCAGTAAACCCCTCTATGACTTAACATTGTCCTTTGTCTTTCCTCCTCCAGTGTTTTCTTTCCTCGATATTTTTAGATTTCAATTATAATACGTTCAAAAATACGAAACGTACGAATGTCCACCTCTGTATCGCTTTATTTCCCTGGAATGGTTTATATGGAAATCAAGAAAACTGGTACAGTAGTGTTCGGATTATCCGAATAACTATAATAGAAAGTAGACAAATTTTTTGACGAAATTAAAAAATTTCAAATTGTACTAAAAAAATTATATTTAGTTGCAGGGGTCAATTACAAACATTTTTGGTGAATAGACGTACTCCCGAAATCCTGCGCATTTTCGTGAAAAAAAATTATTTACCGTAAATGTGGCCAGAAATGCTTCCCTGTAATTTCATGCGTATCTTTAAAACGTCATAACTCCTGAACGGATTGGAAGATTTTAATGTTTCAAACGGCAAACAACGCGTATTTAAGCGAAGAATTTGCAGAAATCACAAAAATATTCCAAAAGTTGATCCTTGACCCCGCAAAATGAGAAAAACCCCATAATAATGGTCCAATTTTCAAGCGACCATAACTCCTACAATAGTGAATATATTTCAATGAAACTTTTTTCTGAAGTAGAGCTCATGGGTAGCGACAAAAAAGTATTAGACAACTTTTCTGTAGGACGTCAAACGAAATGACTAAAAATCAAAAACGAACTTTTAAGGAAAATCGACAAAGGGCCTAAATTTTTTAATGCCTAAATTTTTTGGCGAAATTGAGAAATTTCAAATCACTCTGAAAAATTATTTTCGATTGCAAGGGTCAATTGCAATCATTTTTGGTGAATACACATACACCCGAAATCCTACGTATTTTCGAGAAAAAAATTCGAGAAGATATGAAATTCTTCAACAAAATTAAAAAATTTCAAATTGTTCTAGAAAAATTATTTTCGTTTGCGGGGGTCAATTACAATCATTTTTGGTCAATACACATAACCCCGAAATCCTCTGTATTTTCAAGAAAAAAATTCTTTACTGCAAATATAATGTTTGGCCAAACATCTGTAATTATATTCCTCGTTTTTGTCACTTTATATGTAGATATAGTCCAGTTATCCAGCATATAAAATTTTAATGGGAGATTTTAGAGGCCTAAATAAGATGAAAATCAATCAGTATCAATTTGTTGATTGAGACTTCGTTAAAAAGTTATTAACGTTTACAATTCAGTATGTAGTAGTGGTTCTCACTATACTTACTGATATATCGACAGCCTTACAGGTTTCTGAGTGAGAGTCACTAGTAGCTGTTCACAGATTGCTGTTCTACAGGCGGAACTTTAAACGTTAATAACTTTTTAACGAAGTCTCAATCAACAAATTGGTATTTTTGATTTTCGTCTTATTTTGGCCCCTAGAATCTCCCATTAAAATTTTTTCCTGGAGTGGCCGAACACCCTGTATAAGTATTAAAGTTCATTTATTGTAACCGTTTCAAAAACACGTTGTACGATTGATGTGCCGGCCACCAGTGACCACCATAACAGAAAATGTTTCAAACTTTTAAACGCGAAAGGACAGTTTTTCTGTTAAGAGGAGCAAAGCATCAAAATATTGAGTTTAGCGCGAATTCACTAGCAGGTTATTGATCGTGACTTAATTAGGCTCAGCAAAGCGATCAGCGAAAGAGGGAAATTAACTCCGACGAGTTTGTGCTCCGCTACTCTATGACCTACACATCGACGATGCTCTCGAATCGTCTCCACATTCTAATTGAAAGTATGTTGTAAAGTTGTGTGCTTGTTAAACCAATTTTACTTTTGAAAGTAAAAAGGTGCATTAAAAAATTACAAATTATAACACTCGAATCGTCCCGATATTCTAATTCGAAGTACGTTGTAATGTTGTGTGGCTGATAAACCAATTCTACTGGACTTACAACTGAAATTAATAGTCGTGGTTTTGCAATTAAAAAAGTATATTAAAAAATTATAACTACGCGCGTATAAATCGTGAAATCCGTGAATTCGGTTATTTTTCGATGTACGATAAAACACACAGTTATCCATGTACAAAAGATTAACACAGATTGAAGATTCGTTTATTAAACGTGTACACGTGTACGTAAATACTTGTGAAATAGAGATTTAACTTAAATCTATCGGTAGATATTCGCATATTTGCTTCTCTCACGGCAAGAAACGCGTTTGTATACCGTAATTTATGAAGTTGCTTCATCGTATTATAGGTAAACGGTTGCAGCACACTTCGATCTGCATGCAAAGCTACTGTTCGATGCGCTCTGCTAAAAATAACATGTGAATTAAGCGTTTGAATAAGTCAGGCGAATGAACCACACATCGGAGATAAAACTCGGTGTAATTAATGGAGCAATGTATTACTCTATATTTAATATTCGATAGAAGGTCTTCTATTTTCTATTCTTACGTGCACGATAAAATCGCTTAATTACACGAATTCATACGTATTGCTTTTAATAGCGCATATTTGCGATCCCTGGCATCTACTTATTATCTGTCGAGAGGCGTGTGTATGTCGGGAGAATTACTGTAAAATCCTCTAATCTGATTACTCTCAACAACCTGTATCTGAGATCACTGGCACTTTTACGAATTGTCATAGAATCCTATGATCCAATTACTTCGAACAGCGTATAACTGGAATTCGTAACACTTCTACAAGTTACACAACTCAAAAGGCAATCGTTTGATTAACTTGAACGGAGCATAAACTTCGCCTTCGACTAGTTCGGCGTCACAATAGAGACGTATTTGTCAAGGAAGAATCTCGTAACGTGATCGCCTAAGGGGCGAGTCTGGCCTAATGGATTATTTTGGGACGAAAATTGAGGATTGTATTTCAAATTTTTTTTTCTACGAAAGAATAGTTGCAACGAATAAAACCTGGAATACATCTGCCTTATGCATTGAAATTTTTTAGAATATATATTATTTTACCGAAACAATTATTTGTTGACGATTTTCTTAACTCAATCAAGATTTTAAATTTACATTAGTTTATCTGTCGAGTAAACATGATTAACACGTTAATTACCACGGTAGCAATTGGTAACCGGCATTTCAAGCTCTCAACCTTTCTTTCAAACACTTGCAACGTATGATCCCTGATATTTATAAATTTTTAAATAATATTAGTATTTTAAGAATGCTATAAAATTGCAAGTACTCCAACTACTGAATCTTTCTGTTTTTGATATTAAAATTTCAACAAATGGTGAACGCATTTTTATAAGTGAAAAACACACATGATAGTCGATGTATTAAAATTGATTTGAGAAAATCTTTTGAATAAATGGATCTAATAAGGGAAGATCACGAACTGTCCGACATTGATTTTAATGTGTTTTTGCAGAATGATTCCTTTTGCTGTATATAAAATATTAGGAGTAGATACTCAATACTCTTTATGATACAAATAATTAAATTGGAAGAATTATAAGTTTGTATAACCCTGTCGACTATTCACAGGATAGTAAAATTTAATATTAATTAAGTTCATAAGTTTTTGTGTATTGTTGTATTAGAAGAAAATGTATGCAAAGTAGGAGTTTATTGATGTTGTAATATTGTAGTAATTAGGAGAGTTGTTTTGACGCTCACATATTACAGTGAATCTGTAAGTATCGTGGTCTAGACTGCACGACACTTATAAACAATTCAATCTATTGCATAATATACGCAAAAATGTACGCACTGAATTAATATTAAATTTCACGAGACTTCCTGTGAACAGATGGGGTTATACAGCACTTATAATTTTCCCACTTTAATTATTTATATTTCAAATAGTAATGAGTACTTACACCTAATATTTTATATACATCAAAAGGGATCACTCTGCTATCATTCTGGAAAAGCACATTAAAATCGAAGTCGGATAGTACGTGTCCCTTTCTTGTAAATGTTTTTTAGGTTCTAAACTCTAGAGGATCGAGTTCAAAATATGGAAGAATCATTAAATTTATCACATTTTACGATCAAACTTACAACATATATTTTCAACATTATACAGGGTGTTCGGCCACCTTAGGGAAAAATTTTAATGGGAGATTCTAGAGGCCAAGATAAGACAAAAATCAAGAATATCAATTTCTTGACTGAGGCTTCATTAAAAAGATATTAAAAAATTTCAAATCATTCTGAAAAAATTATTTTTGGTTGCGGGACTCGATTACAATCATTTTTGGTCATTACACATACCCTCGAAATCCTACCCACTTTCGAGAAAAAAATTCAGTACGGGCGGAACTGTAAACGTTAATAATTTTTTAACAAAGCCTTCATTAACAAATTAGTATTCTTGGTTTTCGTCTTATTTTGGTCTCTAGAATCTCCCATTAAAATTTTTCCCAGGGGTGGCCGAACACCCTGTATATTTTTTAATAATGTCATTGTCATTCGGAATATTACAAAATCACAAGTAACCCATTGAACTATTCAATATTTCTATTTGTTATGCTATAATTTGAAAAAATATTGAGAATATCTCTAGACAGGGAAAACTCGTATAACAGTCGGCGTGTTAATATTTTCGCCGAAATAATCAAAAGTGGCTAAAGGGTCTAAGACATTAAGATTACCCAGCAGTTTTCTACTCGTGTTGCAGTGTTATATCTTCATATTTGAGAAAGACCAGCGAAGCGTTGGAATATAGAATTATTTTACAATTACAGTTATTTTCTTCTATTCAAGTCGTTCGAGTCCTTTCACTCGCACGGCGCGACCGACACATTCTTTCAAGTTGTGCAAATTTTTCTTAGTAGCATTCGGAACTGTTCTATTTATTCGTGCACTCGATCAAGTCTGAATGTACGGTTACTCGTCTCGATTATTTTGAATTCGATTCAGTTAATCGATATTTACGGGTTTGCATCCTTTCTAATTAAATGATAGACTAATCTTTTAATACGCCACAAATTCTCTTGGGGCGACTTTTTAAATGAAAAGTGGTCCTATTGTTTTGTTATTTGGATAGATGTTATCAAACCGAACGACATTTACTTCAACCATTCCTTCTTTTTTTTTATAGCGCACACTTACTAGAAGAACATATTTGTATACAAAATCAACAATTTTTCGTCATAATTCTTTAACCATGAAGAATAAAAAAAATCGTTCGAATGTTATTCAGTTGGATTATAGTGGAAGAAAAGAATTTGTTAAGCAATTTAATTTTTAAAAACTAGTCGATATCTTCATTGGTGTTTGAGAAAACAGCTTGTAACACTTTATGTAGACAACATGATACATTATGGTTCATTCGGTAAGCAACACTTGTCAAGTTCATTATGAGAGATATGACAGCCTAAGAAAAAGTTGAAATCACGACTAACAAGAAGAGGTCGTGCAAGGTCACCGGTTTTATTCAAACTTTTTCTGCTGATTTTAGTATAAAACTAATCCGACACGTATCCGGGATTTTTTGTGAATGCTCGTTATTTACAAAGGCATTCAACATTTAATGTTCGGAGTTCTGTATAATTGTAGTTCCTTGAAGGAGAATGGTACAAGGAATGGACTCTGACTCAATTTATATATTTTTCTTACTTTTGCTTAGTTCCTTATTTTTATACTATTCCATGCGAAACATAAACATTTTGTAAAAGTTAATGCATTACACACATATATAGGAATCTAAAAAATAACTGATAAATATCTTTGAAACTAATGGAAACTGACAAAAAAGTGTGTATTTATTTTTGCTCCAAAATTACCAGAAAAGGAATAAACTCAGCGACCTCTTCTTGCAAGTGTCAGCCAAGGGGATGATTTGATTTGTCGGGATTCCTAGGTCGACATGAGTCTCGTGTCACGAAACACGAATATATTAATTGCACCGGTTGGAACATGAAATTTGATTAATTCTAATAAGGGAAGTCACATAATATGTTTAGCCTCAAACGTGTACACGAATCGAGTTCATCGATTATTTATTTTGTTTACAAAGGCTCTGATCGATATGGGCTATCCGTGATCTCGAATATGGTGTCGAGAATTCGATGTGTTCGGCGTTACTTCTCGATCAAATTTTCACGCGAGCGTTCCGAAAATGAGACGCGTTTAACGGTCGCAACAGACATCGGCGAAAATATGTTTCTTGGCTAACCGCCAAACAGACGGACACTTGAAAACCGATAGCTACGTAACCCCGCTTTGTATTGATCCTCAAGATAATAGGGAATGGAGGAGAGAAACAAGAATTTATTTGGAATTGTCGAATGATAAAGCGTCGTGGCAATTGGCAAGGAAAATCACTCGAGTTTCGAAAGTTTACTTGGCTTCCTATCGTTCCCGGTGATAATTCTGCATCGATAGGTTCCGTCCAACCATAATGCAATACGTAGACGTTGGCACACGAAACTACAACTTTATCTGTCGTATAATACTAGTTCCCTTTCTGCATTGCAAAATACATTGACCATGGAAATTATTAACGATATATTAACGCAAATTGTTCGTTTCTAAGTAGTTTTCATATTTGAAATGGTATAGTGCCATTTAGTTTTTATCGTAATAGAATGTTTCAGTTATATTTATGATTATTTTCTAGACAATTTAGAAATATAATGTGATTGGGTGTTGTAAAATTAATTTTAATTTCATTATCTTTCGTGCATTGTATTCGTCAGCCGAGTGGACTGTATTTTTGTTTTGCAATCTCCATTTGTTTAATAATCAGCGTCAAATATTGCTTACGTTAGCGTATTTTTTTCGATTATATGCTGTGCTCGCCAAATAAGTAGGTCTTGAAATTTTCACAACTTGTATAATATCATTATGACTCTATCTAATTAATCTCGCTTCTACGTTTACGTTTATTATTTTAAAACTAGTAGATGAGAAGAAAAATCATTTCTACTTGTCAATTTTTATACGTTTACAATAACTAATACAAATATTTCACGTACTTGCGTTTCTCGTAATATATCTCTGTTTTATTATTACTTTCCCTAATGTTATCGAATATAACAAAGATGTATTGCAACCCCCTTGTTCATTTCATCTTTCTGTGTATTTTGATCAGCCTTGAGTCCAAAAATGCAAGAGGAAAAGAACGGTTATAAAATTCTATGTGTATGGATGCATTAGTCTCTGTTCTGTTTGATCTAAGGACTAGTCTATCAGAAAGTTATTAAATTTTCTGTGAGAACATCTATAGGGTGTTCGGCCACCCGTGGTAAAAATTTTAATGGGAGATTCTAGAGGCCAAAATAAGACGAAAATCAAGAATATCAATTTCTTGACTGAGGCTTTGTTAAAAAATTATTAAAATATTAAATTAAAAAATTTCAAATCGTTCTGAAAAAATTATTTTTGGTTGCGGGGGTCAATTACAATCACTTTTTATCATCGACACTTTTTTCTCGAAATCCTACCCACTTTTGAGAAAAAAATTCGAGAAGGTATGAAATTTTTCGACAAATATTCTGTTCTGAAAATTGTAGTAATACGTTACTGGTACAAGAAAAGTAAGAACAGAATTTTTTGATGTAAAAAAAGGGAAAAGAGAAAACTGGGGCGAAGAACCCTAAATAAAATTAAACTTAACCTTGTGTTACAGACAGGAATTCTCAAGAAATTGATTTCTTACAAAGTGAAGAACTTTGTCTATTCCCAGAATATAGAGTCGTTTAGTGAAACTGTATTACCAATACATATTTTTCTATTTTCTTTACTTTCTAACGATCGTTTCGAATTAAATTTAATTTTAAAAAATTATTTACTCTAACCAAAATTAAATAAAATAATCGAGTTTAAACCAACAGTCTTCCAAATATTTTGCTAAAATTTTCTGTGGGACTGACGATTTTAATTATACGCAATTATATTAAAAGACGTGCGATAAAACACCAATTATTTTTTTAAATTCAATATACATATATTTAAACAAAACTATTCTTTATTCGAATATAAGTAACTGTAATATAATTTATAACGTTCGAATGCAGAGAAAATACCGGGCCTAAACAATCAAGAAATTCGTATCTGACAACGAGAAATCTCGTTACTGGTCGCAACATGTTAATATATACTGTCGCTACCAAACGTCACATATCCGTGTAAACAAACGAAGTAAAAATTATTATGCGAGATACTCAAAATATCCAGTTGATTTATTAAATATATTTGTACATAACCGAAAATAAGTATAAAAGTATTTATTACCATAAATCGTCTACGGCGGACGATGTTCTAGCAAAATGGCGGTCCCTGGCGAGTTAATTGCAACTGGAACAAAGTCGCGCTGATAATATCTCTGTCGGAGAATCGTGCAAAAAGAAGAAAAAAAAAAAGGTCGCAGACGAGTAATCACGAGAAAGAAAAAAAAAGAACGTAGAGATGGCGACGAAAGAGAAAGAAACGCGATCGGCGGAGCGGCAGGGGAAACGGAAAGGAAAAGAAGATTCTGTCAGTCGGTCGCGGTCGTTGTTCGTCGCATAACGGGTTTTCATGTAACGGGGTCGACCGACGTTCCTCTCTGTCTTCCTTGTTCCTTCGTCCGTGGAGGCCGAGGAACGGGCGGGTTCTCGTGACCGTTTCGAGGCCGGGACGCTGACCTAGAATCCCACCGAAGCCGCTTCTCTCTGCGCTCTAGCGTTCTCCAAGTTGCGCTTAGCACGGTTTTCTAAAAATTCGTTGCCCTCGTAAGCTTTTCCCCAGACGGCTTATATGTATACTCTTGCTTCGTAAATCGAAAGACGAACATCACTGTATCGTTACGCAATTTTTAAACAAATAATCGGATCTCGCGATAATCGACTTCAATCATAACTCTGTTCAGGCGTGGATACACCGCGAACGAAGCTTTAACTTCAAGCTGCTGGCGTAGAAGGAAGCCTCAAGAATTCCTTATTAGAACTACCGACAATTATGGTATATGTATTTATTTATACCAAATTAAAACAATGGATACGCGAAGAAATGTTTATTCATACTCTTGTAGAAAATAATGGTAAATTTTTTACCAATTTTATTAGGTATTATGAAAGGGTCATTTTGACTGCTTTGGTAGTTTCAGAGTTGATGCATAATGTCATTTCTGGAGGATTTCTAGACATGTGTAACGCCTAAAATTTTGTATTAAGAACTTTGTATGATTCTTCGATTCATTGTTCGATAAGAATATTCATTCGATGCATTTCTGTCAGCGATTTTTGAACTTGTTTGTCGATGTTGCGTTCCTAACTTTTGAAATCGACAAATTCCTTAAAATGTTGACCGATGCGTCACTCGAATTCAACTGACGCAATTCACGAAAGCGAGCATCGCTCGTATAAAATTTTAATTCATTACGAATGGAATTTAGTACGCAGAGTATGATACTTTTTCTTCAATAATTAATTCATTTCGAAGCTTTTGAGACCTGAAATATTAGAATCGATTCAAGTGATTCTATTTACTTCATTTCTTCCTATATTAATTCTTCTTTGGGATTAGATTGTATATCTTTGCAAAAATTGAAAAAGGTTTCTTTTTTACTATTGTCGGTCATCGACGTATTCTTGTTTGACACGATAATCTAAAGAAAATAAAGAAATATAGAACTCAGTACGTAAACCGAGGTTATTACACTTGTTTTCGGGCAGATTCGATAAGTAGAGGTGATAAATATTCATACAAAGTTTACATAAGAATTTTGTTCATTCGACCGTTTCAAAACGTGTGATATTCTGTAATCAAACAAACGTGGCCTGTATGTTAGGCTTCCTTTTCTGCCTACATGTAACTGTGAAATTCTTTTTCTATCTTCGTCTCATTTCTACTGAGTTCACATTGTATATTCTAGATTCTTTTATACAATTTATTCGTTATTTTATTCATTGGTAGCTTCTGCGATTTTTTCATACATTGATCAATTCCGAACAATGAATTCTTTCATATACATTTCCAATGTTCTTACTGTGAGGATTAAATTTTTTTTCTTTTCCAACAGTACATTTGTACACGCAGAAATACATACATATATTCCATCGTTATAGGGTTTATTCCACGTCTAATCGATCACTTTCTGTATTGTAGGTCAGGGATTTCAGTGAAATTTAAATATGCTACACGTGAAATTAGGTTGGGTTTAGCTCATCGTTTTGCTGATTTCAAGTTTGTTTATAAAATAGAGAAGGTTGAAGAAGTTACGATTTTTGTGTATTTTCGTATGAAACGAGCTGCACGAATGAATTATATAGTTCGGCAACTATGAATTGTATCGAGTTCTTCGGTTTTTTCTTTTTTTCAAGAAGGATCATCCTTATGGATTCGATCATGAAACGTGAAAATTATAATTGAAAATAAATCACAATTTCAGGCGAAATTCTTCTGGTTAATAATCTCGAAAAAATATTATCCGAGTCTTTGGGGCTCCTTTTACAAAATAAGTAATTTGTCGCGTGTTCATTTCATAATTAACATCTCAATGAGCTGTTAAAGGTCGTGGTGCGCTCCATTTCAGACAACTGACCCATGCACCCAGCTGGTTCAGTCAGTGGACCGTACTGCTTTCACGTTATATTGTTTCAACGAGGTGTACGATCGAAATCGACAGGTTTAACAATCATTTTAATGATGCCATTTATGTATATTATCACATAACCCGTATCTCTAGTACAATTTCATTGATCCTCTATATGTTAATTCAAACAAAGAGAGTACCCAGATTTCGTACAATAGACCGCCTCGATACGAATAAGCTCTGTTTATGTTTCATCGTCCTTTTATTCACAAATTTCGAGGTTCAATACTTTTTTTAAATAAATTCCAGCATATTTTAGTTTCATAAAAATCCCATACCTCCAGTACAAACAGTGATAAATAAAGAAAGAGAGTTTATGTAAGTTCGTAACATGCTAGAAAATTAATATGAACTCTTAGGTTTCACAAAGAACATGACTTTATCTGTCAGACATCATTTGTATACAGCCATCATGATGGCCTAGCATACGGTTCTGGGGCTTCTGAAAAGAATTCATTAAATTTCTTATCAATTGTGCTAGTAAATATTACAATTACTCGATACGTGCTATTCCAAGCCTCCATCCTAAAATTATTTTTTCTCATAAAGTACGAGTACTTTCTATTAAACGTACGTATCTTGGAGAAGTAATAATTGATTTTATTAAATAACTCCAATAAAAATTAAGCTTTTATTTTTTCTTTAATTTGATTGAAAAATTATTATCTTTCAACTTAAATTTTACACACATGGCCTAGCTACAGAATACTTTTCATATATTTTTCAATAATTCAGAAAATTGTAAAAGTCTTACCGAATTTTTAATAGATTTTCAGTTTTGGTGGATTTCAAGTCCCTTTTGACCCAAATCTCAAATATTTCGCATTCTAGTACAAAGTTTCAGATTCAATTTTTGCGTTAGTGTATTTGTAAATTCTTTGTTTATTAATGTTGTTAATTTTACAAGTTCGCTTAGTATTAACAGTATTATTATTATTTATTAAAAACGAAAATTCTGAAATAATATAGTAACGATCATTGCCACGTGTAATAATTCGATACAAAAATAATTGTATTTAGACAATAAGCGATACGAGAATTACTCGTCCATCGTTCTTGTTTTTTTTAATACCTTTCGGATGACAAGAAACTGTTCCAGTGGCAACATTTAGATTTATAATAAGCTTTTGCGCAATTAAACCTTTTTCCACTTCGAATGTTTCATTGAAGTTCGTTCTGCAACTGAACCCTGGCCAAATGAAATTTTTCTTAAACTCGTTAAGGAAGAACAATCGATTTTTGCATCTTGCACTCTCAGGACCATACAAATTTTTAAGTTAGAAATAAATGAAATGCCTCAATATTAATATGCAAGTTCAAAAGTTGACTAAACATAACAATTGTCCTCCATATAAAAGTTGGTAAAAAGTTTTGAAAATATCCATTTATGTCTCAACTACCTAGTAAAATGTGACGCTGAAATTGATAACTGAAATGGCTGCGAGGAAGAGGAAGGAATTTACGGTTCGTTATGTATTTACTAATGGACTCGTTGAAGAAGCATTTCTAACAAATCTTGTTTTTGACACGGTGTTAATCATTTCTCAGTTCTCGTGTTTATTAAAACAGTAACTGATCTTAATTCTCTCAGACTTCCGATAGATATTTTTCCGATTCTTAAGGATTTCATCGAGAAGGAATTAAATATTCGATTAAGGGCAGACGTTGTTAATTTTATCAATGACACCGAGGCATATTCGAACGATTTTTCAAGTAATACATACAGGGTGTTCGAAAAATAAGACGAAAATCAAGAATACCAATTTCTTAATTGAGGCTTCGTTAAAAAGTTATTAAAACATTAAATTAAAAAATTTCAAATCATTTTGAAATAATTATTTTTGGTTGCGGGGCTCCATTACAATCATTTTTGGTGAATACACATACCCCTGAAATCCTACCCACTTTCGAGAACAAACTTCGAGAAGATATGAAATTCTTCGACAAAATTAAAAAATTTCGAATCGTTCTAAAAAAATTATTTTTGGTTGCGAAGGTCAATTATAATCATTTTTGGTGAATAGACATATCCCCGAAATCCTGCGCACTTTCGAGAAAAAAATTTAGTACGGGCTGAACTTTAAACGTTAATAACTTTTTAACGAAGCCTTCATCAAAAAATTGGTATTTTTGATTTCCGTCTTATTTTGTCCTCTAGAATCTCGCATTAATATTTTTTCCAGGGGTGGCCGAACACCCTGTATATCTAAAGATTCGTTGTCCTCGTAAATTGAAAAACTCAGTACGGTAAGAGATAACGGCATTGAAATTGATGATTAATGCCTGCAAGGAGGAAGAAGGAATTTGCAATTCGTTCCGGGTCTGATACTGGACTCGTCATCGAGTTATTTCTAACAAATCCTGGCTTTGATGCCACGATAAATCCGTTAATTATTTTTTAATTCTCTTGCATAACGAAACAGCGACTAATCTTAATACTGTTGTAACTCTTTTGTAGTTGCTTTTGTAATTTATTGAGGAATTCATTAAAAAGGAATGAGAATTGTAGCGATCACAAACTCCACGATGGAGTTATTCGATTAGAGTTAAACGTCGTTAATTACACTATTTAACAAGAATTGAAAGAACAGTAACGCCTGTTTTTTAGCAGTATTAATGATACTTTATTTCATACTCTCTCTGGCCGTCGAAGCTACAGACGCTTCTTTGTCTTCAATAAATCCCCATAGAAAAATTCTATAAGTGTGAGATCCAATGTTTGAAATTGAATGCTCACGATGTCAAATAATATCAATCGCGATGGGTAATTTCAGCATATTGAAATATAGAATTATCATCGTATCTCTTAATTTAAGCACGATAAGGGAAAACGCCTCAAATAAATGTTATTTGTTTTTAGATAAGCTATTTAAAAATGTAAAAGTCTGTTTACCATTGCGTATAATTTCGTTGCTGTCCATAATAGTTGCTGAAAACGTAGCATAATAATCCAGTATGACAAACATTCAATTAAAGCAATTTCTATTAGAATTTATTTTAACGAAAAGAGCAATGAACTGTATTCAAACAAAGGCTATATTCTTGCTATCTATACTGACCTTAGAAAACATAATTCAAGTGTTCGTTGATTTAAAAGCGACGAAATAACTCTTAAAATATTCGATTTAAATCTGCATTCATTAGGTATATGGTTACGAACATATGTAGTGATATAATACACCTACATTTCTGTTTTTAGCGTATTCGGTACGCTTTATCAACTAAAGCGTTGTCAACTAAAACCTAAGATAAGAGCACAGTGAGTAATTCCTGTAATAAAGAATGAAAGAATCTGAATGGTCGTCGTCTAAATTCGACAAAAGAATTATCAAAATTATATAAACATTCCAATTGGCTCCGAGGCTTTTAGTTATCAAGTATTGATATCACACGTGTTCAAATATGTATATCAATACTTTTTTTTTAGTGATATAATATCTAATCCTCTGTTTCCAGTGTATTTGTCATATTTCATTCTTGTACGTCGATGACGATAACAATGAGGCGTTTCATTTAGAAACGATCACAAAATTTAATTTTCTTTTATTACTCATAGTAATCTTTCCATGGTTTTATTTCTCCCGTTAAAGACAAAAAATAATAATGAAGAATTAATTAAGCCTACAAAACGTATCTGAAAATGACTATAACAATAATGGGGCAATTTTCCATTTTTTCGAATGATACAAATGGATTGATAAGGGAAACCCAGTGATATACCCATGGGTATTGAGTAATTCGTTTTATTCATAATACTGCAAATAAAAAGTAATTTTTTAACTTCAGGGTTCAAAATACAACCCCCGACGTGATTCTATATTTTGTTTAGATGGTTTTAGTTCATGAAAAAAAGGAATGATAAAATGATTTTTACAAACGAAAATAAATTCAACATCTTTCATTTAAATAAACGTACCAAAAGAACTGATGTCCGACTATAAACACGGTGGAGAAATCATACTTGTCTGGCATTTATTTTTTGTCTTGTTACATTTACAAACATTTCAGTAGTTAAAAAATGGATATTTGCAGCAAAGGGTGCAATTGCATTTTTACATTCTTTCTCCTGCATAGACCATTGTTTAAAGTCATTTTTGTCTAATTTTCTAATTCGACGATCTTGGAAGTACCTTTTTCTAAGTAAATGCTCTGCTGTATTTTGAAGATTTAAAATCATATCATAAAGTTAGCAATAAATTCGACGTTTCAGTGTTCTAATTTAATTCACACGTACTTGAAACTTAGCATAGAGTCAGTAACCTTGAACCTAACGTATCCAAGCGTCATGTAATGAGATTCTCCCGTAACTTTCACATTTATTCCTAAACCTACATCATCAAGAAGGTTTTTCTCACCAAAGTTATCGAACTTGATATGATTTTTTACACTTATTTCATGTTTTTTCCACCGTATTACCAAAACCATTAATAATGTGGCACGTTTACGTTGGAGTATTGGTCGACCATAGGGAACCCCCAAGTAAAGCTGGCCAGTTGGTCGCGGGGAATTCCCGTGCTTGTGTATTTACTATCGAAACAGTTTTATAAAACATCTCTTCTTCGCTACCCCTGTAATTTCGATGTATGGTTTATTAGACCTGAGTAAATTACATTTTATATTACTATCGAACCACAAATAAGTCTATAAAAACAACTTCGTTTCACTCCAAATTTATTGTACCATTTATTATTCTCTTATGTGCTCTTAACGGGAATTCGTGAACGTCATATGATTTTTTTATCAGATTAGGTATCACTTTTTATTAGAAAAAGGTCGACCATGAATTTTTGCATCTACATTCCTACAAATTAGGTTGCACCATAGGTTAGGCATAATTATACTCGTATCCTTAGTCAGCTAAATATGCAAGTTTTAATGATCAAATAAATTCTCCAGGTATTCTCGAACTAATTAAACTCAATCTTTTTTTCTAGACCCTTTCATATAACTTTCTTTTTTTATTATAAAGTATTTTGTGTTCATTTTTCTCATTCTTTTGTGCATCTTTTCAAAAATCAGATCTTACGTCAGTTAATAGTTTATAGAGATAATTTCTATACCATCTATTCTAAATACCAACTGACGATATTCCCGTCTATACGAATAAATAAATAGTTCAGTGAAATTTTCCGAGACTGTGTTGAAAGTGTTCGATAACCCCGTCTGCGATTGCGTTTAACGCACATGGGCGTTCAACGAGCATGATAACATATCGCGAACGTCGACGTCCCGCACACTGCATGTGTCTTACGTTCTACTAATGAAATACTTGGAAGAAATTCGCTTCTTTCTTCTGCATCGCGTGTGCCTATGTATTCCGTTGCATTGTTCACCGAAAAAAAGGATGGAGTTCTTTCAAGTTGCTCGCTAAATACCTTTAATAATGCAATTTGCTTGAGGGGAGTATAAATGGCGAGTGAAAAGCAAGTGAATAATTAAATTCTGAGATTTGAGAGAATCGAGGAACTTTGTCCTAAAAAGAAAAGAGAGTATATACGTTTACTCCCTTTCTCGCTCTCCATGTATACATATATACATCGCTTGTATTAGATACAGAGAATGTCCCATGAGGGCTTGCCGAGACCTCGATAGCAAGTCCTTTAATCATTGTGATTATGAAATATCTTAGTATGAAATGAGTCACCTGTATCGATCTCTCTTTTTCGTTACGAAGACGGTAAATCAGTCTCGTTGTGGGATTCTTGGGTCTTGGAACATTTCAGTATTCGAATATTTCGGATACTATTGGGATGTAACATAAGTAAGTTCGATTATGCTCAATCTTTTTTAATCGTTTGTTGACAAAGTACAGAATTACATTCAATCAATTATAAAGGGTGTTCGGCCACCCCTGGGAAAAATTTTAATGCGAGATCCTAGAGGCCAAAATAAGATAAAAATCAAGAATACTAATTTGTTGATGGAGGCTTCCTTAAAAAGTTATTAACGTTTAAAGTTCCGCCCGTATTGAATTTTTTTTCTCGAAAATGCGCAGGATTTCGTAGGTACGTCTATTCACAAAAAATGTTTGTAATTGACCCCCGCAACCAAAAATAATTTTTTTATAACGATTTGAAATTTTTTAATTTTGTTGAAGAATTTCATATCTTCTCGAATTTTTTCCTCGAATGTGAGTAGAATTTCGGAGGTATGTGTATTCACCAAAAATGATGGCAATTGACCCCTGTAACCAAAAATAATTTTCTCAGAATGATTTGAAATTTTTTAATTTAATTTTGTAATAACTTTTTAACGAAGCCTCAGTTAAGAAATTGGTATTCTTTAAAATTTTTCCCAAGGATGACCAAAGACCCTGTATAATTTCCACTATTATTTATGAGAGTTTTCTATTTTAAATTGATTATGCCATTGGAATAGAATTTTTAGAATTACCTGTTTATATTTACAACCGAATTTATTTACGTTACAATATTAACCAATCAGCTGTGGCAACCTGTTTTCAGAGCGCTCACTTGATTGTTTTGTTTGGTTTTGACCTCCAAATATTCTAAACATATTGAAATTTACGACTATAGTTTAGTTTTCGCTAAAATTATGATTTAAATAGCAAGTGGCAATTAATTTTACGCATGACGGATATAGTCGTTATGACACAAAATACTACCATTTCTCCATGACGAATATAATCGTCAAAACACAACCGACTGATTAATAGATATACTCAAATATTTTTCGCTCAATACCATTTCAAATGCACGAGTATTTTAAGTACCGAGACATTTTGAGTATTCGAATATTATAAATACTTGTTAGAATTTTTCAAGTACTAAAGTAAATCAAAAACTGAAATATTTTGAGCACTGTGTAATACGATCGAATAATGCTCGTTTTGAACATGTCCGAATACAGCTGAATTTTCTAAAAGAAAGAGGTGGGAGGGCAAAACGAGCATTCGTTCTATTTTATATAAATATTTCGAAAACCCAAACGTTTCATATAATTTTAAAACTTGAATGTTTCAATCACCGAAACTCTTTAAATACCTAGGTGAATATTTTGTGTACCGAAATAATTCGAAAACTCGATTATTTCGAGTACTTTGACGTCTCTGTTAAATAAAAGCGAAGCAGTACGCGTCGTTCGTGTGCAAAGCGCTTCTTCATATTCTCCGTCGTGCTTTTCTTCGCCGAAGGTTTTTCGCGCATAATCGGTTAACGTAAGTGTCCCTAATTCGCATAATCGAAGACGACCAATGTCAAAGTAGTGCAATTTCGCCTCATTTCGAGGATCTCATCAGTCGCAACCTCCGTTCTCCTCACAAGGAATGAACTCATTAACATCGAATTCGCATCGATCAGTGTCCCGCGAAGAATAGATATTGTCCGCGCGAAAGGCTGCAACGATACGATTGACATCTCAACGTCTTTGCAGCAGATCATTAAACAATCGCAAAACATTACTTACGTAAACTTCATTCTCCAAAGTATGGGAATCGATTGATGACTTTCTATTTAAAGACTTCCCTTCCGGTAGAAGTTTCCCAGGAGAGATTCGAGAGAAACTTCCAACGATTCTCGTATTCTCGAACTTTACGTTAAAATTCCTTCGAGAATAACTTTCGATATTAAATGAGCAAAATTTAGAACGCGTTCCATGTGTTCTCGAAAGTCCTGTAGAAATGTTATTAGATTCTTTTCGGAGTAACGCAGTATCGGATTCTTTAATAATTCGTTAACTATATTCGTATTTTTTTATAGCTCGAACGTAAGTTTATGTCGATGGATTTATTTTTTAGGCGCATACTAATCGGTGTTTATTAATTAGAAATTTTATTTTCTTCCAAATTCAATTCTATAGCATTTTCTAATTTTTGAATATGATGTTTTTTTTTCATTTTGATATCACGAAAAATTTATTACGAATGTAAGAACTGTGATTTGAATCTTTCACGTTGAACATGTTTCCATATCGACGTAACGAAGACTATCGTTTATCTAAAAATAGTCTGTATCGTTTCATAAATATTGTGTTCCATAGGGTGTTAGCCATAGGTGGCCGAAACTTCAACGAGTGGTTTTACGTAACAAAATACGTAACTATAATATATTTTAATATCATGGCTGGATAAATTTCAGTGAAACTTATTACTTGAATTTCATATTCTTACGTCATGTTTTAATAAAAATTTTCATAAAATCGTTGCATGGAAAATGATGATTGCCTATTATTATTTTTTGTTTTATTGATACATATTCGTAACTTGTAAACATTTATCTTTTCTAAAATAAAAACTCAAATGAAATTTCAGTTTTTTCGTGTATCTTTAACAATTAATAACTCCGACACAAAGCTTCAAAAGCAATTTCGTTTTATTTTGGCACATAGAATCACACATCTGTTGTCGATATTAAAAATTAACAACATACTCTCGCGTGTTAAACTATAGTTCAGCGATTTATGTGTACCGTGCTTTTTTAAATACAGGATGTTCGGCCATCCCTGGGAAAAATTTTAATGGGGAATTCTAGAGGACGAAATGAAACGAAAATCAAGAATACCAATTTGTTGATGGAGGCTTTGTTAAAATGTTATTAACGTTTAAAGTTCCGCTCGTACTGAATTTTTTTCTCGAAAATGCGCAGGATTTCGGGGATATGTCTATTCACCAAAAATGATTGTAATCGACGCCGGTAATCGAAAATAATTTTTCCAGAACGATTTGAAATTTTTGAATTTAATTGTTAATAACTTTTTAACGAAGCCTCCATCAACAAATTGGTATTCTTGATTTTCGTCTTATTTTGGCCTCTAGAATCCCTCATTAAAATTTTTCCCAGAAGTGGCCGAACACCCTGTATATTCCAGAAATTAGTTACATTTAATTTTATATCGCGACTCACTCGCTAATCAGAGATTAGTAATTCTAAGAAAGATAAGTTTCGTAGATTTCGCTTTATTACAAACTTCAGGCCACCTGGTGTGTTACCTGTAAATCGTAGACAATGTATTTTCAATTGCAACAGTGAGCTACGAGAAATCGTAATAGATAACGAGCGATATGAAATATCGTTATCATGATTTTCTACAAACATTGCTCCTACAAGAATATTTAATATATAGATTTGTCAGCTTTTTCTCTATTAAAATCGACTGTAATAAATAGTGCACTCAGGGCACTATATTTTAATCTAATTCACAGATATCCACAAATCATTTGTCCAAAAGGTTTTCAGAAAAGAGAATTCTCCAGTTTCCAGAGAAATCATACTGTTTAAAATGTTGTTTACATTGAAATATTTTTTTTCTTACGATTTACATAATTCTTCAAAATAATCATGCTCGTTACTTTAAATTTTACACACGTGGCCTAGCTACAGAGTACGTTTGACATATTTATCAATAATTCAGAAAATTGCAAAAGTCTTAACGAATTTTCATGAATTTTCAGTTTTGGTGGATTTCGGGTCCCTTTTGACCCAAATCTGAATTTTATTATTTCGCATTCCAGTACAAAGTTTCTGAGTGAATTTTTTCGTTAGTTTATTTGTAAATTCTTTGTTTATTAATGTTGTTAATTTTACAAGCTCACTCAGTATTAATAATATTACTATTATTTATTAAAAACGAAAATTCTGAAATAATATAGCAACGATCATTGCCACGCGTAATAATTCGATATAAAAAGAATTGTATTTAGACAATAAGCGATATGAAATATCGTTTTCATGATTTTCTGCAAATATTGCTCCTACAAGAATAGTTAATATACAGGGTGTTCGGCCACCCCTGGGAAAAATTTTAATGAGGGATTCTAGAGGCGAAAATAAGACGAAAATCAAGAATATCAATTTCTTGACTGAGGCTTCGTTAGTAAGTTAGTAAGTTATTAAAAAATTAAATTAAAAAATTTCAAATCATTCTGAAAAAATTATTTTCGGTTGCGGAGGTCAATTACAATCATTTTTGGTGAATATACATACCCCCGAAATCCTACTCACTTTCGAGAAAAAAATTCGAGAAGATATGAAATTCTTCAACAAAATTAAAAAATTTCTAATTATACTAAAAAATTTATATTTAATTGCAGGGATCAATTGCAATCATTCTTACATTGAAATATTTTTTTTTTGAAGATTCACATAGTTGTTCAAAATAATAATGCTCGTATCATTAGTGTTCATTAACATTTCGCCATTCATCGCGCTAGTTTGGCCGCGAGTCGATACAATCGTTCAGATAGCGCACGCTTAGCAATAGGCTGCTCCCACTTGCGCGGTATTATATTGAGAAAAATTTCTATCGAATGAAGCTATATTAGGTGTGGCGTAAGATAAGGAGGAAGCCGGTTGATAGCGTTCCCTCGGTTCTTTTCGCGTAAAACGTGTCCGTGTGCGGACGAAAACATTCCGGGCTACGATGTGAACGAGGCCATATATCGTTAATTCCCGGGACAAATTTTTTTTTCCTTCAACCAGTTTTCGACTTCGTGGAAAGCGTTTTCTTTCGACACGGTGCGTTCACCTTTTTCGTAAATTTAACGTCAGTCAGTTATTTTTTGGTATTATTTTCCCTCCATTTTTATTATTTTATAATAAATCGCGGCCTTGGTTCTCGCGTTTCGAAATTATAATGTTAAATAAGACTGGATCGCGTTTGCGGCGTTCGTTAATTTCGACGTTCGGGTCCATAGAATTCGTTGGTCATTACTAGCCAAAGGAACGGGCCACGAAACAGTCAAGGTCTGCAACAGCCTTTTATGCGCGTTTGTATAAAAGGGAGCCGATCGCGGTTTCTGACGTTCGTTTTAGTGTTTCAAGGTAGGACTTTGACCCACTTCTTATTTTTATTATTCGCGCCTTCCGACGGTAGAACAGAATTTTCGTTGCCAAACTTTCCTCCGCGCTTGGCCGGAATTGACTGTCGGAATTAACACTTCGCGAGCGCTGAATGTACTTTTGGATTTACGGGGGAGACCGTTCCGCGAATGGAATTTTTTTCTTTCCGTTGCACGTTCACTCGAAATAAATAATAATATATTCCTCGATAATGCAGCATTTTGACAGTTGTTCGTCGTTAAGAATAACGACTGGATTTACTGTATTTTTTAAAGAATTTTTCTACATCCGTTACGTACAGTTACATTAAAATTCGGACACATCACTATCGTAGTATTTGTTCCTTCTTATACGAAGAGATAAATAATTGCTTATTTTACGAAATTAGTGATCTCGAAATTACACAAACAATTTCTTAGTAATGATAATGTTTAATTGTTCAGTAAATTCCAAACAACAAAACTGTCGTGTTTTTATGTTACATTAATACTCGGGCACTTTTTCGAAAAACAATATTTTGTTTATAAGATTATCTAAAAAGTATAATTTCAATATTTTCTAGCGCAACCTATAAAATATTGTAAATTTTATTTAACGTCATCGAAACATTTTAACGTGTTTAAAATAATTGTTTTCAAATACTGTGGGCTAATTTAATCCCGTTTTTAATTTTAGTGTTGAATTTATGGTGTTATTCTGATTTTTAAGTTTATCTTAAACTAGAATCTTTAGAAGATTTTTAGTCCAGTAACTGAGAATGTGCCAACAGTGTCAGTGTAGTTGCTTTGGTATTACTTTTTGTGACAGATACATACCTGTGTAATGTAATCATTTTTTTAGTTATGAAAGCTATATTTCTTAACATGTCGTTATTACTGCGAATCTTTATGCACGTGAGATATGCAAAGAATATATGACATTTATACACGTGAAATATGTATGTATACACGTGCAAAAAATATGTAAAACACACAAATAATATTTACAAATATACATTTGTCGTGTAAAACATTATTCGAAATGTTGTAACATTCTACTACATTTTAAAGGTATTTTATTCGATTTAGTGTAATTTCACATTATAAACTAATAATTGAAAAATTATTCGATATATTCGACGTTTTTGCTGTTATTTTACACAAAAAACGGTTGTATTCCCTGTATTTTTTTCTTCAAATGTATTAAAACACTACACATCGTCGTATGATTCCACTCTAAATTTGAAACTTTTGAGTTTTTGAGTCAATACTTTTTCAAGTCTTAAGAAGTGGTCTTTTTCCATTCAAATTTTTGTATACCTAAGTGAATTATTACAGTACAATATTGATAATTTAGAAACATTAAATTTTTAAATTATAAAAATGCAATAATGGAATAAATGATATATTTTCAGAAAGACCCAATTAATCTTAACAAACGAATCGTGATACTAATTTAACAATATTTTTACAATAAACAAGGAATTTTTTCTATATTCGAAATAGTTAATCATTGACATGTAGTTGTTACTATTCATTTCTGTGATAAAAAATAGCATTCTATCTCAGGATTTAATACATTCGTAACGCATTTAAATTTGCCGCAATACCATTCCGGTACACTTTCTCGTCTTTCTAAATTTTCACCGTTTAAAACGTTAGAGATAAATACGTTATACAGGGTATGCGGCCAACTCTGGGAAAAATTTTAATGGGAGATTCTGAAGGCCAAAATAAACCGAAAATCAAGAATGTCAATTTCTTGACTGAGGCTTCATTAAAAAGTTATTAAAAAATTTCAAATCATTCTGAAAAAATTATATTTAGTTACAGGGGTCAATTAGAAGCAGTTTTGATGAATAGACGTACCCCCGAAATCCTGCGCATTTTCGTGAAAAAAAATTATTTACCGAAAATCTAATGTGAGACCAGAAATGCTTCCCTGTAATTTCATGACGATTTTAATGTTTCAAACGGCAAACAACGCGCATTTAGGCGATGAATATGTAAAACCCGCAAAAATATTTCAAAAGTTGATCCTTGACCCCGCAAAATGAGAAAAACCCCATAAAAATAGTCCAATTTTCAAGCGACCATAACTTCTACAATAGTGAATATATTTCAATAAAACTTTTTTCTACAGTAGAGCACATGGGTACCTACAAAAAAGTATTAGACAATTTTTCTGTAGGGCGTCAAACAAAATTACTAAAAATCAAAAACGAATTTTTAAGAAAAATCAACCCGGTGTAGCTGCCTAAATTTTTTGGCGAAATTGAAAAGTTTCAAATCACTCTGGAAAAATTATTTTCGATTGTAGGGGTCAATTGCAATCATTTTTTATGCATACACATATTTCCGAAATCCTACTCATTTTCGAGACAAAAATTCGAGAATATATGAAATTCTTCAACAAAATTAAAATATTTAAAATCGTTCTGGAAAAATTATTTTCGGTTGCGGGGGTCAATTTCAACCATTTTTGGTCAATAGACATACCTTCGAAATCCTACCCATTTTCGAGAAAAAAATTCGCCGTTCTAGAGGCGAAACTTTAAACATTAATAACTTTTTAACGAAGCCTTCATCAACAAATTAGTATTCTTGATTTTCGTCTTATTTTGGCCTCCAAAATCTTGCATTAAAACTTTTCCCAGGGGTGGCCGAACACCCTGTATACATGCGGAACATGCAATACATATAATCGTGAATATAACATTTAACTAAAATATGCGGAATACATGTATCATGCGAAATTTGCAAAGTAAAAAATACATGTTCGACACCTAATGACGAGACAAATTTCAAAGCACGTGTGTTTGCATAAACGTCGGCAGTCTAGTTATTACTCGGAATTTCTTAATAAACTGAACTCACAGTAAAACCTTCCTCCGTTCTAAACATAGACATATTTCTATCATCGTCGATGATCGATTAATTTTAAAAAATCGCGATGACGCGATCTGCTAAGTACATCAGCAAATACAGTTACGATACGGTGTATAGAAATCTTGACAAACATCGAATAGAATGGAAACGTCTGTCGGAAACGTCGGAAAAATTGAATCAGACTTTAGCGAATACAAGCGAGGACAGGCTATTACGATGAGTCATAGAGAATTACGATAAAAACCGGTCGAAAATCAATAATACGAGATTCTAGCGTCGAAGTGCTTGCAAAGGCGAATAGCGAAAAAAGGCAGGGGGGAAGAAACGATCGTAGAAATCGTTTCTTTCCATCGCGCGATAAGCGGGAACGCGACCGGTGATTTTAATTTCCTTCTCCTTTTTCTGTTTTCAGCCGAATAAAAGCTGTGGTCGCAGGAGGCACGAAATGAATCCAGCAGAAATTAAATCCATTTGTAGCCCGCTTGGAAAAACCTGGAACGGCGTGAACGTGTACCAGTTTTCGTTGCATCTTTCTCAAAGTCTGTTCCCCCATCTCTGAGGGAGTTTCTATCACTGTACAGCGGAACGAAAGAAGAAAAGGAAAAATAAAACACGAACGACTATACACGTAGCGAAAAGAAATTGCATCAAGACCAAAGAACAAGCCGAAGAGAAGAACAAGTTGCTAGTGGCTACTCTCTGATCCTGAAGAACTCCCGCGAAAGAAGAAGCGAACCAGTCTCTCGTTGCGCGAAAGCTTCCAGCCCCGTCGTGAAAGGAAAGTAATTAAGAATTATTCCGTTTCGCAAACGAACGTCAAAATGAGCACAATGAGCGGCACCCAATGCACGTCCGTGAAGGACTTCTACAGGGACAGGTCTATCTTCATCACCGGCGGTACTGGATTCATGGGCAAAGTCCTCGTCGAGAAGTTACTCAGATCTTGTCCCGGAATAAAGAATATTTATTTGTTGATGAGACCCAAAAGAGGCCAGGATGTTCAACAAAGGTTGCAGCAATTGTTAAACGGGCCGGTAAGATGAATGCAACTCTCTCTTTTACAGCCAGTTTGCTAATACTGAAAGATACCCAATGGTTTTTAACCTTTTTATGCTCACTTCATTGTTCAGAAGTAGCTTTTTGTACAGAGTGCAAGACCTTCACGGGTTTCCAATTTAATTGAAACTTTGTACACCCGGTATTCGCGTTTAAAGTTTTTTAATATCTTTAACGCTCGCGCGGTTACATAAAAATAGTTACACGAATGGCGATTGGGTCTTTATAGACCCGTATCTTACATTTACACTTGTAATCTGCAATAATGTAGAATATTTGTTTTCGAATTTTGTCCTAAATATTTTTAAATTTTATTAAGAGTATACATATTTTATTAAATCATTGCTCTTAAATATAAACAGTAACTGAGTGTATAATGAGTACCAAAAATATTAACGTTTTGGAAAATGGGCGAAAAGAATGAATGAAAAATAAGTGTATCTGGGTAAAAAATAATCCCCAACAACCGCCGTGCTAGTGTTAAAAACTATGTCAATTTCAGGAATCAGGAATGGCGAACGAAAATGGCGGTGTAGACTTGGGTTTCAAATCCATCGATCGAATAAATTGTTTTTTAATTTTTATTTTCCAAGCGCACTCCAATGATCCGTGGAGTTTTATTTTTATCGACAGATAAAAAATTTTATAGAAGAAACATACAATTATAGGTTTCCAACCGCCCATTTTAAACGAGTTCCATCGAGGTTCAATATTACTATTAAAAATAATTTCCATCGTTTTGTATATATTTCGGACCAAAGTTTTGCAAGATAATTTAATTCCGTTTGCACAGAAATCAGAATCCCTGAAAGAAAACAATTGTTAAAAAACGTGCTCGATATCTTCCTAATTCTTAAAACGATTTTCTCTAAGGAAACTATGAAATGAACGGAAAAAATGAAAATCGGAGATAAATCAGGGGAATATAGATGTGGTAAAACAGGACTTGAAAACTGTTTTAATGTAAGTTTAGGGTCTTGAAACAGTTATGAAGTTAAGTTTTAGTTCTTGTATCAACTATGATGTAGATTCTATAACCACCATTTTGGAGATTCTATGTAGGTTCTGTAACAATTTCGAATCTATATAATGTAAATATTCGCTGTTTTCGATGGTCAGATCAGATGTTTATTATATTGTAAGATAAATACGACATATATTTACACTATTTAGATTCCGAACTGTTTCAGAATTTATATAGAACCTAAAAAATAACGAGTATAGAACCTATATAAGAGCTTATGTACGAACTTTAACATAAACCGATATAGTTCGACTTAACAGTTTAACTTAACGTGTTTTTCATAAAAGTTTGAACTAAAACTTTTATATAAAGGTTTCAAACAATTATTTTCAAAACAGCTTCAAGCTCTGGTTTATGGCGTCATTCAGGCTAGCCGATACACCACGTAGAGTTTATTTATGTCATTTTACTGTATATGATAAAACATTGAATTTATATCAACAAACTCTATTATGTTATGAATAAGAAAATGCAGGGTCTCGTTTAAAAAAATTAATTTGTTTTTGATATCTTGCTCGCCACAACACTTACAGGCAAAATGTCCTCCTCTATATAAACAATTTTTGTAAGACACCTGATCTTAGAAAATTGTGACGAATAAACTCCAAAGCAGACAACCAAACTGTAAGCATGACTTTTTTTGGATGTTAAACCAGGTTTTGCCATAGATTTTTCTATTATCATACAGTACCTATTTTGCAGTAGAATGCCCCCCTAATCAAATAAGTTTTCAAACGTATTAAAAGCTTTAGTAGCGAATAACACGAAACATATTGAGTTTCTGATTCTACAATATTATTCGAAATTTATCGGTGTACAAAATTTAAATTAAATTGGAACAATTTTTATTTTTCAGTAATTATAAGAAAAATTCATTAATAGATTGCTTTTAATGGATGAATTCAACCGAGGATAAAATTTAACCCAAAATAAATCATAATGTAACTGCGTTTGTTGAGATAAATACAATGACCCACTACATACAGTAAAATGACATAAATGAAATCCATAGAAGTTATATGAAACATTGGTATAACCCCGTTGATTATCGCGTTGATGATACAGATGACAAAACTTTTGACTAACAACAAGGCCAAACGCTCTATTAATTAATATTTTATGTAAACTGGTATCAGTAAACTGCAGATCTTTATGCAAATACATATTTTTATTAACAGTGTTAATGAAATGGGAGCTCTGAAGAGGATTGTCTCAATCCCTTTTGCATATTAAATGCATTTTGTATTTTGTTAAGAATCAAAATTTCCCATAAATGCATAAACATCCGCAGTCTAGTCATCAGTCTCAACACTAGTTAAAAGTTGATACGTAACAAGTATCGATATTAAATAGGAACATACATAAATAATTAATGAGATTTAAAAGGAAAAAGCGTAACTCATTGTTGTTATTATTATTATTTTGAAGATAAGACTACGAGAGTTTTACTATAGTTGTGATCCAAAAATAATTAAATTCTTGCCTCCCTTAATTTTGCTATTTTATTACAAAATACGTTCAGATACTAAAATAGGAGGAACATGTTATTGGGAATTCCCCGAAATTAGTCACCAAAACGTTGGTTGATCCATAATGGTCTACCACGCGACGAGCAAAAGATCCGTATTTAAATTCTGATCTAGAAATCGAACAATTCTATTTGCGTTTACAGTTTTCAGAAACGCTATTCGCCCTTGAGCCTTTCACATTTAAATCCCGTGTCATTTTGAATCTTAAGTTTCGTACGAGGTCAAGGATGTCCCTGTTTGTCAAGCTATATAGTTGAAGTGTAAACGGGAGCCATTTTGGATCATTAGACTTACAGATAAAGATCTGTTGATCTCAAGAATAGAACGTTTGAGGGTCCAAGGTTCTTAAGATTTGTCTCTCGATTTTATGTATGTTTTGTGGCATCACTTTTGTGTTATTCTGTGTAATTCGATTGGTAGCGCAATAGTAGGCACGGCCTTGAATCGTGGACCAGCTGTGTGATCAACCGATTCCTTTCATCGTTTACAACAACCATGCCAAACTTTACTGTCACGATGGACAAAGATGGACAGTTTCAGCAACGATCAAACAACTTTTAAAGCTTATTTTTCGTTCGTTAAAACGCCACGTCACAAGCAGATGTAGAGTTGAAAAGAAGATAATTTCTTCAGAAACAACCAAAAGAATAAGCAACGTAGTTTCTTCAAAATACTTGGTACCACTTTGCACATTCTAAGAAATAAATTTTGTCGAAAATTTCAGTTTAAAAATTAAACAAAAGATGTTGAACAGTTATATCTTCTAGACGTTTCGTTGTCTTGCATTATCGAAAGAAACAATAAACATATGTAGATAGTACACGAGTAAGAAAACTTGGCAAAGTAAACGAGAACAAAAGTAAAAATAGAAAAGGTCGCGGTGCATGTTTGGTATTATTGGTCTACAATTTTCAGTAATGCCGCCAACTCTGCGTGCCTTTATTTTTCGTATTTTATTTCAAAGTTTGCGTTTATCGAGGACCAGAGAACAGTCGGGTTTATACAGCTAGACGAACCTACTACAGTCATTCTCGAATGTGGAACTTGAGGAGGAATCTATCGATGGCCTGGATAGCTCAATTGGTGCAGCAGCAGTCGTCCAGCAAACGATAGATCCGGGTTGAAATCCCTGGTCCAGCAATCCGATCGATCGAGTCTGTCTCTTTCCACTAATGCTTTCAGTAACGAGGTTCTGCCTTGTGTCATTATGTTTACATCGCGTGTTATTTCGAATCCAAAGTTTTTTCGATGGTCAAGGAAACCATTCTGAGGTCACGATTTGAGAGAATCTATGATTTGGACCAACGTCTTTTGTGACCACTCTCAAATTATAGACGCCGATGACTGAAAAGAAACTAGAGAACTAGAGAAGCAGTCGGTTTTAAGGATCAAAATTTCATCATTGTTGGACCAAGTTAATTCTTACGAACAAAAATGTATGATAAACAAATATCGTCGCAGGATGACGGTCTAGAATCAACAGTTTCATTAAAGGCTTGAATAATTTATCTTCGTGGACTTCTGTAAGACGTAAAGAATTTCACGATATTTGCACAAGCAGTTTTGAGTGGGCGTCAAGGATATTGTTTCTTTCTTACATTGCTTTTTATAATGGAAATGTGTTTTCGATTGCATTCGACCGAGCAAATTGTTTGTTTTACGTTGTGTTTAACCATTTCCAATAGTAAAAATTTTAATTCGAATTACTGATAATGAGTATCAATTACGTAAAACGAATCATAGTAGGAAAAATGAAATTACTAGCGATCGAAATTTATTTTCCCCGTCGCTCGTAATCATTATTTGCAATTAGAAACATTTTAATTGTTATTGTATCAAATTTTTTATTTTGGTTATAACAAGGCTCGCAGTTCCTGGTTATTACTTATCGACGCTACAATTTGAACAAAGGGCTCGTTCGAATCATGATGTTCACCACGAATAACTCGATTAACGGAGCAGTGGCTTGGTAGTTTTCGTTCCAGTTTCCAGTAATCTGATCGGCAGATTACTTTTTCCC
Organism: Colletes gigas; assembly: GCF_013123115.1. Lineage (NCBI taxonomy): Eukaryota > Metazoa > Arthropoda > Insecta > Hymenoptera > Colletidae > Colletes > Colletes gigas. The sequence goes on from NW_025106677.1 coordinate 405,855, forward strand.
CCGCGCATTTTTGTAGCTGCATTAGAACTAGTTTATATTACTAGAACGAAATGGATGCACTGTATCATAACTGATCGTTCGTGTGGTTTAGCTGCCGATCTCTCTACGCACGAAATTTGATCAAAGTTAAAAACAGGAATGGCCTGGTTTCTAAACTTCGCTGAATCGAACGTTCGCGACTTCCGAAGTTCGAAGTTTGATCGTATGCGGAGGTTCAAGGTTCGAGCAGAGTTGAAAATACTCATCAGTCGTTCGAAATTCGAATTTTCAGTCACCAGAGTCCTCCAATGTTCATAGTTTTATTTTATTTTATTCTTTAAGATGTTGATATTGGACAGATAAAGTACTTATTTATTTCTTACTGTTTTTTTAAAAACATTCAACAGCTCAAAACTTGCATGAAAATTGGGCAGTGAATAATAAATAAGTCAATGGGCTTCGTATAAACATTTGAACATTCTATTGACGAAGTTGCTCCATTCATATTTACAGTAACAATGTTTAAAAAAAGAGCAATTACAAAAGAATAATATTGAACACTAAACATATGAACAAGAACAATGAAATTTTCAATTATCATTAAGTGGATAATTCTTTGGTTATATTATTTTACATCGTATTGAATTTGATTGTCAGTTGTCTGTTATTCATAACTTAATATACATTTTTTTTTTATTAAGTTTTTGAAAGTCGTAAGGGTTTATTTAGCTACTTGTTAATATGTACTGCGAAACTTCAAATCTGACTCACTACGCGGTGTCATAAAGTTTAACGTATTGTGTTGATAGCTCTTCGAGAAGTTACGACGGGATTCACCACTCGAGCTTTCGAAAATCATTCCTGTAGACGGGGACGTGACGGAACATGAATTAGGCATCTCGGAGACCGATCAGAATACGCTCATACGATGCGTGTCGGTCGTCTTTCATTCCGCTGCCACTGTTAAATTCGACGAAGCGCTGAAACTTTCAATTACTATCAACATGGTCGGCACTAAACAGCTATTGAAACTGTGCCATCGCATGCACAATTTGGAGGTGAGACATTTTCCTCAAATTATTTCTTATACGTTTCATCCATTATACAGGGTGTTCGGCAACCCCCGGGAAAAATTTTAATGGGGGATTCTAGAGGCCAAAATAAAACGAAAATCAAGAATACCAATTTGTTGATGAAGGCTTCGTTAAAAAGTTATTAAGAATTAAATTCAATAATTTCAAATCGTTCTGGAAAAATTATTTTCGGTTACGAGGGTCAATTACAATCATTTTTTATGAATACACATACCACCGAAATCCTATCCACTTTCGAGACAAAAATTCGAGAAAGTGTGAAATTTTTCGACGGAAATAACTTTTTAACGAAGCCTTCATCAACAAATTGGTATTCTTGATTTTCGTCTTATTTTGGCCTCTAGAATCCCCCACTAAAATTTTTCCCAGGGGTGGCCGACCAGCCTGTATAATAGTGCCCCATATAAGTAGAATTTCAAACACAATGACCTATGATATTTTGGTTTTGTCCTGAAAGCAATTGCGTTTCTCCGCGATACAGCAAATTTTGGATAACTGCAAGAAACGTTGGACCAAAATGACGCAGTTATAAGAGCACAGTTAATTCTCAGTCCCCAGAAAGGCACAAGCCTTATAAATAAGAATAATACAATGTGAATCTTATTTAATTGTTATTTTTTGTTAATGGGACCTTTACTAATATATACGTTAAGAGCTTTCTGATTAAAGTAAGACCAAATACAATAACTTGGATCGTATTTACGTATTTAACAAGATTTTTTACTGTATTAGGAGTAGGTTAAAAACAAATTATATCGTGTTTGGTCTTATTTTAATCGGAAAACTTTCACAAATACATTGGTAAAAATTTCATTTAAAAAAATACAAAAATAAAAAAGTTTCATCAATGCATTATTTATTATGTATTATCTCACCGATATTCGAGCCCAGATCAGGTTACACTTACGCGGTTCGTTCGACATTGAGCTTCTTTGTGTGTCAAGGGGAGCCCCCTCTCAGTAACAGGGATGACTACTGTTCAGTTATCCAATCGAAAATGACTTGCAGTTATCGAAGCATTGCTGTACTATGCTGATTCTTTCAAAGCTATGCGCATCAACGTGGCCTTCGTCGTTGAAGGTGAAAAAAGAAAAATAGACTAACTAGATAGATAACATGCTTTGAAATCGAGGTGCAACAACTATTAAAAGGCTTTGACAAAAATCAGCATCTCTTCGCCGACGAACCAAGATATTATCGCTATATGTTTTTCTCTATACGCTACGACTGCTTCCATATTTACAAACTAGTATATGTAGATTAATAATCTCTGTAAGATTTAATTTTTCTTTTTTGCATCGTGCTTTGAAACAGTGACGATTCTTATCTAAATAAAGGCTTCAAATAACGAATAAAAGATAAACGACTGTTTATTCGTTACTTGTCGAATAAAAATAAAAATTTGAACTGTACAATGAAATATTTCACAATGCAGGAATAAAGATTTGTCTGCCCAGTAAAACGAAGATCAGAAATAAACTCTTTCCATTCGTTTTTTATTATTCGAATAAAATCTTGCTCATGTTTGCTTCGAATGAATAAAAGTAAAAAAAGACGAGAAATATTCGACTACGTTAAAAGAGCTACATGTCTTCGAATTTTGATTGTAACCTATTTGTTCTTTCGTATAATAGAAAAATTAGTAAGAAAAAAAAAATACAAAATATTAGACTGCCCCCTACAAGGATTAAAGGATACATAATCTGTGATTTTAATCTTTAATCTGTATATTTTAATGAAAAGGCTCTCATCCATGTTTCCACGGCATATTGTAACTGCGACCGCACGGACGTCGCTGAGGAGATCTATCCACTCCCAGCCGAACCTGAACACATAATCGCATTGACGAAGATCATGGATGCCAAGATGATTGATGATATAACACCGACTCTGATCGGCAACCGACCGAATACCTATACATTCACCAAAGCTCTGACTGAGAGGCTGTTGCAATCAGAATCTGGTTATTTGCCGGTCGCAATCGTGAGACCTTCTATCGTCTTGTCGTCGCTTAGAGAGCCAGTAGCTGGATGGGTGGATAACTGGAATGGACCGACTGGAATTATCGCCGCTGCTGGTAAAGGTGTTTTCAGGTACGTTGAACTTGTAGTTGCTTGTTATTCCTCCGTACTTGGAGCAAAATCGACTGACCGCTCAAAGCCACTGAGAGAAGCTATCCCCACCATAAACGTTTGGCTACACTCGCCAGACTCTCTCCTTGTCCATCTCCCATTTTTTTCGTGTAAATGTATAAATACACGCTTTCTATCCCCGTAATGGAAATTACTTTGAATGACCAGTCGAGTTTGAGTCGATTACAGCAGTTGCGTTTCTTCTCTTCTACGAAATTATTAGATTGTAACATATGAAATAAAAATAAAAATGAAAATCGTAATACACACTCGTTCGTTTCGTATCTTTTGGTTAGAAGTGGACTCGATAAACCGCGACTTGCGATTTAAATATAGTTTATTAAATAGAGATCCTAAAACGAATGCCACGGTTATTATATTTCGTACTTTGTTAATAAGAAATTCTGTTGATCTAATTCCAGGGCTAATCCATCACGCTCCCTGCTGTACATTTACAAAATCGTCCAACTACCTAACCCAGACCCAATTTTTAATATTTGCATCAAGCAAAAAAAAACTAATATTTCATATGTTACAATATTCAGGATGTTCAGCCACCTCGGGGAAAAATTGTAATGGGAGATTCTAGAGGCAAAAATAAGACGAAAATCAAGAATCAAGAATTGTTAATTGAGCCTTCGTTAAAAAGTTATTAACGTTTAAAGTTCCGCCTGTAGAACGGCAAGCTGCGTGCGTGCAATAGTGGTTCTCACTCAGCATGAGAAACTCTACTTACTGACGTATCGACAGCCTTACAGTTTTCTAAGTGAGAACCACTACCGCGCACGCGCGGCTGTTCGCAGATTACCGTTCTACAGGCGAAACTTTAAACGTTAATAATTTGTTAATGAAGCCTCAATCAACAAATTGGTATTCTTCATTTTCGTCTTATTTTGACCCCCAGAATCTCCGATTAAAATGTTTCCCCGAGATCGCCGAACACCCTGTATAATGTTCCACGAACGCGTTTACAGTTGAAAATGTTGTTAATTGATGTACCGTTATCGTTGCAGAACGATGCTGTGTCACGAACAGAAGGTAGCAGACTTAGTACCGGTCGACATAGTGATTAATTTGATGATCTGCACAGCATGGAGAACCGCCACGAATCGCACGAAGACGATTCCCGTATACAACTGTTGTACAGGTCAACAGAACCCAATTACTTGGAAACAGTTCGTTGATCTGACGTTTAAATACACGCGGATGCACCCGCCAAACGGTGCGATTTGGTATCCAGGCGGTCTGTGCCGTAATTCCGCTATAATGAATAAAGTGTGCGCGGTCTTCCAGCACATGCTGCCGGCATACGTTTTAGACTTTTTCCTGCGACTGAGGGGCAAACCGACCATTATGGTCGACATACAAACGAAACTCCATAAAGCCGCCAAATGCTTGGAGTATTTCAGTACGCAAGAATGGAACTTTAGAGATGATAACGTTCGACGATTAGGGGAACAGCTTAGTCCCGAGGATCGACAAACATTTATGTTTGATGTTAGACAAATTGACTGGCCGTCGTATTTGGAACACTACATATTGGGAATTCGACACTTCATCTTGAAGGAAAGTCCGGACACGCTGCCAGCTGCTCGTTCACATATTAAAAAGTATGTATTACCTTTGGGTTTCTCAACGTTCGAGTCTCTTTGCAATTGGTACTATTAAAAACTATCTTGGAGTAAATTGTATATTTTTGAAATATCTTCCAAGGTTCTCACAGCTACCAAAATTGTAATTAGCTTTAATAAAAAAGCTGAGAGCATAGTAGTAATCGTTGTTGGTGTCCCAAGGCAAATCAGACTTGGGATGAGCGTTTTTGGATGAAACCGAGGTTAAAATGTAGGGCACGATGAGTATAAATAAATCTTAGATTTCGTTCTTGTTTCAAATGATAGGATATGTTTTCGCTTTACAATTGATAATTTACCCAAAAAATTGAATCTTTATTGCTAGTTATACTCCCAACTCTTTCTATTGCAATGATTCCACTAACATTAAAGTATCTGAATGCATACGGCGAATCATTAATTATTTTGTTGTTTTTGATTAAAGTTAAGATTTACAATTAGGAACAAAAACGTGGTTGAATCCGCGGTCTTCCAAATTTGTACATTTCACGTTATTTCTTATAAAAACGTCTGTGCGGTTACAATTAATACTTTAGGAGTTGTTCATACGTATCGTGACCTACATTTTAATCTCGGTTTGATCTAACGCTCCCATTATGAGTCCTGTTTACGGATGAAACCCTTTTTACAATTTTCTTCATTTCTATAAATCCTATTGTACTTGTGTTACAGTAGAAATATAAATAAAATAAAACAGAGTGGAATAAGTAATCGTTGCATTGCTACTCTCAGAACCTCTATGTAGAACTAAGTCAGTTAGTCATTACCCAATTGATCAAATTAACCGTAATTCTAGAAGCAATTTCCAAAAGAATACGACTTACAGCCAGAGAGTTCAGTGTTAATTGTAAAAATGACTCACAAAGTAACCTTACAGTTGTTCCATCAGAAACTTTGATAATACTTCGAAAAATTCACATAGACGTTAAATGATGATATTTTGTAAAATATTTAGTTCCGATGAACAATCTTTAATAAACAATTAAGATTTGCACTACTAAAGTTTTCAAGTTTAAGAGCCTTAGAAAATGTCATAAAATCTTATTTGACAAGTATAAAATCTGTATCTAAAAATATACAAACAATATTAATAATTTGATACACTTATTGAAAAATCCGTTAAAATTCTATACTTGAATATATATTTAATTTTACAAGTATAACAGATATTAAAGTGTAACAGTTTCAACGTTTTTTTTAATACATTTATCAAAATATTAATATTATTTGTATGTCTTTAAACAATAATTTAATATCTATTAGATAGGATCGTGTGAAATTTAAGTATACAAAATAAACATTGAAAGAAACAAAGATAAGATAAAGTTACAAAGATTTGACCTCCAAACCTACCGCTTATGAAACAGATGTAGTTCACAATTAAGTAACAAACTTCCTTATATAACACATAAATTTGAAGATTCCAAATCGTTAAAAAAAAAAAATTTCCATTAGAATAAAATATATCAAATACCGTTTGAATCTCTGATAGAACAGCTGTAGATTTACCTTGTCGACTTGTTGAATACGTGACAGTACAGTTTAACTCTTTGCGGCACAGTATTTCAGATAATAAAATAGTCGCATAGAAATTTTATTGCATTTTAAATTAAACAAAATTGGTATATTTTTATTAATAAAGGTATCACATAATGTAAAAACATAAAAAGAAGGTATATTCCTAGCAAACGAACCGTTCACCGATCAGGGTAAATTATATGTCATTGAAACAAGTGATTGTCATTACTGTGTTCATGTTGTAAATTATAAATCACAGGAAGTCAAATGCTACTTTTTTTGGCATGTATCGAATGAAATTTCTGCTATTTCTGCTAATATTTCATTGAATAAATCATCATTTTCCTGTTAGGTACAACATTTACTAAATACATAATGGCTCAGGTATCCAGTGAAGTTACCCTTCTTGAAAATTGATAGTATTATATGTTATAAAAAAGATTAAAGAATGTGTGACATGCTTCCAAGTGGTCTCAATTTAATTTGTGTAAGCATCAGTAATGGGATCTTCAAAATTGACGCTGTGATTAATTTTCAAATGGCATCTGTGATATTTTCTATGACAAAATGTTGATTCATCAATCTCGACAATCTTCTCTACCCTTCCAATTGCTGTGTAGAAATTATACAGCCAATCGACCATTATTTGTCCTATAAAATAAGACCATTGCAAAACAGTACTTTTATTTAATTTTAGTTATATAATAATATGGCATTGCTCATAATTGTATGTTTGCTTATATGTTCATTTTAGGACATCTGTAGCTGAGTTTGGTCCGGGTTAGGTTAGGAGCCGGGGGGGACAATATTTTGTACTTTTGCTACACATACTGTCTACTTGACCTAATCCTGCATAGTATGTGCATAAAAAAATGACTTTTATGCATACATGTTTAACAAATTAGCATTTGACTACCTGGCATCTACAATTTAAACCATGAACACAATAACGACAGTCATTTGTTTCTACCTGTGAACCTGTCAAAATATACTTAACCTTAAGTTTTTACTGCAACTTTACGACAACTTTAAACAAAAATAACGAATTTCCGCAAATAATGAAATGCATATTAATAATATACTGAATTAGATGAATCGAATGACGTATAACTCGGCCCGATCGGTAAACGATTCGAACAAAATAACAATTGATGAACCTGTATTGGCATGTTGAATGTTGCCAACACAAGTGAATACATTTGTAACATTTGTTGAAGATATTACCAACTGCTTTACGTAAATAAGACGAAATATTAACCTATGCCCATGCAGTTATTGCAATATTTCGAGGTGGGACTAAAAATGTCCCACTATGCATTACGGTGCATCAAAATGGCGGGACGTTTTTAATCCCAGCGCGCCCCAAAGAGTTAAAACAAACAATAACGTCGAAAATTTCGTACGATTAAACAGTGTATTTTATAATTCCACTATGTTTCAGGTTATATTGGCTTCATAAAGCTGTACAATTTGGAATGCTGTTGATAGTGCTGCGTTTTCTGTTCTTGCGTAGTTCCGTGACCCGAACTGCGTGTTTTTCACTGCTGTCTATCGTGTTACGCATGTGCCGTATGATTGTTTGACGGCTCAGAACCCTGGTTGAGGATCGCGACAAGCGTAATAAGAAACAAAAATTAATCGTAAAGCATAATTTAAAGGTGCGGATTGTCCTTCGACTTCACTGCTCGGCGTTCCCGACGATAAATCGCTGTTCACACATCCCATCGGTTGGCCTTTTTGATGTTTCTATTTGTTCGTAAATATTAGCGTTCGCTAGATGTGTAATTCTGCAGGATGTGTCAGTTATAATGTTTAAAGATACGCAGGATGAAACAATGTGTATGCGAAAAGGTTCCGAAATGATGTGAATCCTTTGTTATTCGAAAATTACCCGAAATGAGAACGTTTTCTTCCGTAATATTTATGTCGTCTTCTTGTTCGAAATAGTTTGAGAAAAAAAAAAAATAATAAAAACAGAAAGAAAGTTCATTTTTATGACCAGTTATTAATGGGTATATTTAATTATCATTGTGACGCCATTTTTGATGCCGCCAAGGCGTTTCGTTCTTGAACATCGATTTATCGCATATCGTCGATTTGTAATGATGCGATACTAGGAGTATTCGATCAAGTTAGATACCACAAGACCTTTTGGTCCGGACTTCCTTGATGTTTATCTGGCTGTTACTTCGCGGTATCATCGCACCGCCTCTTGAAATAATACGACGCGTAAACTCCGTGAGCCGGCAGCTTGAATACTGGTCGAATATTCGATGTATCATAAAACCTTGTGATTTGCTGTCTTGGTAACTTTGTTGAGAATTTTTTTACAATCTTTTTCTACGTCATTTTAACTCGAAGACCAAAAACGATCATATTTTACAGATTATTTAAGGGGAATTATTTGTTATTCGTATTTTTACGTTTAAAATATAAATCTCCATGGCGTTTAACGATTTTTTAAAATACTTGACTAATTTAAGACTATCTTTTGTGCGTTGAGGCTTCGAAGCAATTTCTTTAAATTTTTAATCAACAAGGTTTTACCGTATTCCGTTGCCGAGGAAACGCGTCCCACTGCTTTGTTTTGCCAAAACAAAAACAAACCCGCATTTAATATTAATTGTAGAAATAAATGGAAGCGATAGATATATAAATGTATTTTAACATGGCCAAAAATTTTAACGCCCGTAATCTTCCTTCCTTTTCATAATTTTTATGCGATAAGTTAAGAAATAACGCGAATTTCTCTTCGTGCAGGAACGTTTAATCCTTTCAATGCATGGGTTTTTAAGCGCTAGCCCCGCTCTTGAAGTGAGTTTTTTCACAATTTAATATAACGTGCCGTAATGTACGACTGTATATGATGAAATATGCGTACACGTAAAAACCCAAAGGATTAAACATTGGCCCAGCATCGAATCCTTCCGAGTCTAAGGTTTAAATATCAATTTTCTTTAAATTATATTTACAAGTTAAACACGCATACGTTTATTTCCAGTATTCGAGGACATTTTTTCCCTCGGAGGAGAAGTAGTATATCGCTTTATAGACTCGAAAGGATAAATTAGAAAATGTAAATGCCGGCTAGAGGAGTTACAAATTCGTCGTGCCTTTGTGTCGTCGCTATCTGGCATATTTTGTTCGTTTGTACTGCGACGTAAGATACATAGACAGATATTTAGCCATGTCATGTAACGAATACGATCGATTTATTCGATTTCACCATCAACGAACCAAGGGATTTTTCAAAGAATTATGAAAACGTAGATTAATGAATTATAACTTCTATTCATGTATAAATTAAAAAGTTATTTATAGGAATTATTTCTTGTCTAAGAATATGAATATTTGTGATAAGGGGAAAGCTTATGTATTTAAGACTATATGTTACAACTTCAACATTATCTTCAGTCTCGTTTGCTTGTTATATCCGCAATAACAATTTCTGTATACTTATAAAGGGAACGTTTGAAATATTTTGTCTTTGCGTTATACCGTTTGGGATAAACATTGTTCCTTTTCCTTCGACGAAAAACAAAACTCGAATAATATCAGCGTTAATCATAATAAATAAGAGATTGTCGAAATTACGAATAATTTGATTCGTTGTTGATGAAATTGAAAATAAGTCAAAGTGATATCTATGCGAAAGCTAATACGATTACACTGTAACGAGCAAAAGACTACTGAAAGAAAAACGTCTCAATATACCCACTAGATTCATTTATAACTAAAATGCGTTAGCGCTTCTTTCGAATGAAAAATTTCGTCATGGAGACCAATCCATTGAAGTATATTGTTACCATCTAACGTTTTTCAAAAACTGCCACCGGTAGGCAAAAATAATAGGATCTTGTTTGAGACACATGGTTGACGAAGACGTTAAAACGTTCAACGTAAAAATGAAACAAGATACAGAAATATCACTACGTATCTTACGCGTACTATAGTCATGGTATTACTGACGCTGAAATTTTGAAGGCATTGGCAACTTATCCTTATCTTCCGGTGAAGTTCTTCGCACGTAATAACTTTTATTAGGCGGCTTATCCATCAAGCGACGAGGAAGCCGAAATTTAGAATCGATAGGCGAAGAGAAGACAAATTTGTATATACGAGTTATTGATATTAACGAAGACGATTTTATACAATATAATTCGTACATCCATTTCGTGACTCATTCGTGTATTAGAGTTTCCAACGCGTATTTCGCCATTATGCCCCCAAGTATACGTATTTATTTTACCGCAACATCCTATGTACAGTACAAATTTCAATATTCGTTTCTAATAATACCAACACCGTTGCGGATCAACATTTCGCTGCGCCAGAGCTTATCTTGAGATCGGAGACTTTCAAAATCTTATGCTTGAGTACAAGAAGCCTCCCATTGTAACTGTCTTTGCAAAATTACAGCACAAGTTTAAATCTTCTTTTATAGTATAATAACTGACGATACGATAGATAGAGGTAAATGACTTATTCATTCGAGTCCCCATAAAATCGATTAACGAAAGAATTTCATTCGTGATCTTTATGATCCGTAAAGTGTTCTACGTGTTAAACCGTCTGAATCACACAATAATCTAGCTTAATTTTCAACTCGATAAACATTGAAGTTCGAGTGTAATCCGCAGTACACTTTATACGCATATGGAAGGATTATTTACGGCTATATTTGGCTACGTCTTGATGTCGCTAGCAACATATGATAAAATTTTGAGGTTTGACTTGGTAATTAACATGTAATATTTTCCTCCCGTCCTATACAGTTAATAAGTGTTTCTGTGATATTTACGTTCTCGTAAATATTAATTTCGCGTTTGTATTCCGCGAATGTTTCATTAAGCATTCGTTAACCCACTGTAGACCACTGCTTCAGTATCCAATGTTAATATAACGTTCATCGTTTCGGTAATCATATTCAAACTCTGTTTTAAAATGTCTTACAATATTGTTAGTACCATTGTAGGGAAGTAAAGAAGTGTTCATTAAAGTTGTCTGAAACAATCGATCCAGGAACTATCTTAAATTGCGTTACGTACTTGTCTATTGTACCATTAAAATGGTAAATGGAAAATGGAAAATGCAAATAATAAAAGCCTTCACTTTATAACATCACCCAAATGCTGGTCTGCATAATCATACGTTTTTACGCCACACGTTGCCTGTGCCTTTAAGATGATTAAGTCGTGAGCCATTCTTTAACCGACTATGATTGTTTACAACTGAAACATATTTCCCATAACTCAATTAGATCGTCTGTTCTGTGTTTGAATAGACCTCCTTTGAATATTATTTTGCGATCCATTAAACGCTGCCAATACACAATGAAAAACCACGTCCGAGGAAGAGAATCGATTAATGGCGTAAAGAAACGATAAATAATAATTATTACTTAGCGCTAGGGATAAAAAAGAGAAAAGGGGTAGCGCTACCGAAGGTCACCACCTGCTAGTCTCGTCTGTATCGTTATTCGGTTACACAATGCATACAAGGAAACAATATTTAATATAATCAATTTAATTAACATTATACTGTACTACTTATAAATTACATTAAAAACAATGAACCATCGCAAACGGATCTTTTAACATGCCCTTTGGATCGATCAATTAATAAAAGTAATAAAAATGAATTTACCGATCTTATACAGGGTGTCCGGCTACCCCCGGGAAAAATTTTAATGGAAGATTCTAGGAACAAAAATAAGACGAAAGTCAAGAATACCAATTTGTCGATGGAAGCTTCGTTAAAAAGTTATTAACGTTTAAAGTTTCGCCCGTGGAACGGAAATTTACGAACAGCTGTGTGCGCGCGATAGTAGTTCTCACCGCAGACGATGTATACGAGTAGACCTTACATCCAATGTATTTTTTTGGCCCATTTTTCTGGGCCTCTAGAGCTCCATTAATACGCAGTGTTTGCATTTTTAATCATTAAAATCCTTCAATCTGTCTAGAAGTTATGATTTTTTAAACATCCGCATGAAATTTCTGCGTAGGATTTCTGGGGTATGTGTATTCACCAAAAATGATTGTAATTGATCCCCGCAAACAAAAATAATTTTTTTTAAACGATTTGAAATTTCTCAACTTTGTCGAAAAATTTCTCACCAATTCGAATTTTTTTCTCGAGAGTGCGTGGGATTTCGGGGGTACGCCTACTCACGAAAAATTATTGTAATTGACCACTGCAGCCAAAAATAATTTTTTCAAAATGATTAGAAATTTTTTAGTTTAATTTTTTAATAACTTTTTAACGAAGCCTTGATCAAGAAATTGATATTCTTGATTTTCGCCTTATTTTGGCTTCTAGAATCTCCTATTAAAATTTTTCCCAGGGTTAGCCGAACACCCTGTATAGTATCTTTTATGATATCGTGACTTACACTGATATTCTGTCCACATTACAGCCAAGTGTTTCTTTTTTTATAACCATATACGTTTTGATCAAATAAATTTGACACAGCTTATTATTACAATTTTATTAAGAATTGCATTAAAAATTCAACTAAGTATTATTTGATAATTTTATTTCCTGTGCTTTTTTTATTATTGTATAACAGCTTAAATTGTAAATAATTTTATTTTCTAATTATAAATTGTGTCGTATAGAAACATTTTTTATATTAGTATTTATTAAAATAAATTGAATAGTACAAAATAATAGGGTAGAGCAACGCAAAAGAAAATAAAACAATATCAAGGCGGTAAGTAAAAAGATATACGATTTCAATAACCTGTTGATAACGTTGCTACTGACATGAGAATAGTAATGGCCGAAAAATTACATTAGATGCAGTGTCTGCTTGTGTACCTCATCTGTGATTAAACAATTATACGACACGAAGGTAAAAGAGCAAGTAAGTACAATAGAATAAGTTTCTAAAGTAGCAGATAGATGGTGCGACAGAGCAGTAGAAAATAAAATAAGACCGTACGAAGTGGAATGTAACAAAGCACTGATCTCAGACAGCGTGGAGCGAAAAAAATAACGTCACAGAATATAAAGAGGTAATTCGTGACGGAGAAAGGCGAAGAGCATACATTTTCGTTTTTGTTTGAGATAATTCCAAAATTACATTTACAAGAATACGTGCAAACATTTAGTATATGCATATAATATGAATAAAATATGACTATGGAAGCCTCTGAGAATTTTTGCAAATTTAAAATATAGAGAATATTATAAGAAGAATATACTTTAACGAACTGTAAACATTATTACACATATATACATGTATAAAGATCGTCGTGTCGTGTAAACAATTATTAGTTTCTTTTTATAACAATATGAATCTCTAATTTCATTAAAATTGGAGTTCTTATCAGATGTACATATTTCAAGGACGAACGACTATAAGGATCAAAAATACACAAGCTTCAAATTTTATTGTGAAATTGAAAGAACAGTTATATGTATATGTTCAATTTAGCGAAAGCGTCGAATGCGTCGTCATTGTCAGTTTAGTTTCCATAGATACGCGTTCTTGCCATTTGTACGCGTCTAAAACAATACGCCGTTAAATCGAGAAAAACATCGCGAGTGCGCGGGAATCCATAGAGAGGTTGTATCGCACGCCATTTCGGCTTAAATGGTCAAAGTGAGAAAACCGATCAGTGACACCGCGTGAATCATTCCATAACACGATGCCATAGTACCATTCATTGATTGCACTCGTCCGGTGCCATATTCCTCTCTTCGGGCGCGCAGTGTTTATTGCGCAAGATCCGATCGTCAACGTTTCGCCATTTTTGTTGACCATTCAGCAGTTCCGACGAAAACGGCTATAACCTGTCCGTGGCTCCTACGACTGCCACTGGATATCGAGACATCTCGATAAAGATCGAGAATCATCATCCGTGGTTACGTTCTCCCGATCAACGTTCGAGATCATTTTCCTTGCTTTCTTTTCTTTTTACGTTATACTTTCTTCATACATATGACTATACTGGTAGTTCCTGCAGATTTTGCTGATAAAATTACGTGTCAGTAACACGTGAGTATTATTTTCTATTCTCTGCATTCAGTTTCGTTAGATGCTCGGATAAATAATGACACATATATGTATAGAAGTTTGTGAAACGAAACTGGAAAGAGAATCAAAGGAAAGAATTGGTAGTTTCGGTTCGATGAATATATTATATTGTTTTGGATCTGTTCTTTCAATCTTTTCTAATAATTATGTAGTTTATAACCATGTTAAATAGAAAAGAAATTTTAATCGATCTAGATTTTTATATACATATTGGATATGTACTACTAGCAGAAGCAGGTATTTCCCTTTAGAAGTGGTCACATTCTGTCTACTAATGTTATAATAAAAAAGTAAAGTTCCGTAAGTTCGTAATAAGACGATGAACACAACGAAATCGATATTTTTATCCACATAGATACATTATAACGATAGTTTTCATATACAGGGTGTCTCACCCGATTTTGACATCTTGATTTTCTCGCTATTGTTACTCGTAACAAAAAATGTTTCAACGGAGGCTTGAATGGTATCGAGTGGAGCATATTCTGATGTTATTAGTTTTATCGTGAGTGGACGCGTAAAGGTCATATAAAGGTCAACTTTGTTTTTTTAAATAGAATGAGGTATTTTATAATACATCAATCGATTCAGCTGGACAATCGTTATAAAAAAGTACTAACTATGTAACGTCGAAAAATTAGTAGTTCAAGAGATATTTCAATTTAAATTATTTAAATTCTTAAGGCATCATTACTACCGCACTAACAATAAGACGTTGGCTCTGTTTACCAACGTTAGACTAGTACAACAGTAATGGTGTTTTAGAATTATTTAAATTGAAATATCCCCTGAACTACTAATTTTTCGGCGTTACATAGTTAGTACTTTTTTATAACGATTGTCCAGCTGAATCGATTGATGTATTAAAAAATACCTCATTCCATTTAAAAAAACAAAGTTGACCTTTATATGACCTTTACGCGTCCACTCACGAAAAAACTAGTAACATCAGAATATGCTCCACTCGATACCATTCAAGCCTCCGCTGAAACATTTTTTGTTACGAGTAACAATAGCGAGAAAATCAAGATGTCAAAATCGGGTGAGACACCCCGTATATCCATTAAAGTTATTTTCATCTATTTCTTTCTGTCTACCAAACTATTGTTCTTAACATGTTAATGAAAACTTGATCCTGCGACCAGTTACATATACAGGGTGTTCACTACCCTCAGGAAAAATTTTAATGGGAGATTCTACATGCCAAAACAAGACGAAAATCAAGAATACCAATTTCTCGATTGAGGCTTTGTTAAAAAGTTATTAAAAAGTTTCAAATAATTTAAAATAAATTATTTTCGGTTGCAGGGATCAATTACAATCACTTTTGGCGAATACACATACCTCTGAAATCCTACGCATTTCTGAGAAAAAAATTCAATATGGTCGGAATTTTAAACATTAATAACTTTTTAACGAAGCCTCTATCAACAAATTGGAATTCTTGATTTTCGTCTTATTTTCGCCTCTAGAATCTCTCATTAAAATTTTTCCCAGGGTTGGCTGAACACCCTGTATATGTATAGCCTGATATTGGCGCAGTCTTGCACATCTCCATGAATACTGAATAATCAAAATAGGCGTTTGCTTATTATCTTTCCATATTACAGAATAATAGACAAAATAATAATAATAAAAGTTACACGAAAGAAAAGAATAGACATGGCATTGTACATTTGCAATAAGCGCAACACGATTTAAAAATTATATATTGAAGATTTTCTTTTGGAGAATATGAATATTAAGGATACAAATCTTTGAATATTTGTGGTGAAAATATACTAGTTTCCTGGTTGGTTGCTATACTCATGGACTTCGAATTAAATTCGTTTTCCTAAATCAATATTCTGTTGGATGGATCACGCGTTGTTTTTTTTTTTTAATAGATCTTCGTTTATGTTTCGCGTAAACGACGGCAAAAAAATAAAACAAAAAATTCTTCCGCAACGGGATACCAAGCGTGCTGAAATTTCTAGCACGCACGATTTCTTTGGTTCTATAGGTCGCTGTTCATCTCTCCGTAGCGTGCTATTTTTGGACCGCGCATAGGTACGGAGACGTTTAAGCGATTTCACAGTAATAGAAGCCGAGCAGACAGATGCAATTGCGAAAATCGTGGCGTCGGTATATCGCTCAGTATCTGTAAATTGCGTGTAACTTTAATCAAAGAATCCGTCTTATTTGGATGAACGATAGTATCTCGACCAATTAAAATTTCTACACATAATTTCAGTCTGTTCCTAGAATCTTTGGTAACGAAAATTTATACCACAAAATATGATTTACGTTAAATTTTACCTATGGCGCAAAAGACTATTACTGTCACTCTAAATTATAGTACTTAAAATACCATATAAATCCTAAAATGTTATGCATAACAATATTTAACACAGTATTGCAAGTGCAATAAACGTAATAAAAAGAAGCAGCATTTAATATTCTTTGTCACTTATTTTGTATAAAATGATACGAAAACGACGAAAAAGAAAGTCAAGGTACTAAAGAGAAGGTTGTTACTGTAATAGTTGAGTTATAAATATGACCGGAAATAATTTTGGTAATTTCTATAAAATTTGTTTAAGATTGTCTAACAGTCGACTTTTGTCAAAGGACAGTAATTGGGTCTTTTATCTTAATAGTATTAAATCAGGTAGCAATAATTAGGATGCTAATAATTGGATCAGAAATGACAATAATAACTC
The DNA here is from genome assembly GCF_013123115.1 of Colletes gigas. NCBI lineage: Eukaryota > Metazoa > Arthropoda > Insecta > Hymenoptera > Colletidae > Colletes > Colletes gigas. The sequence continues at coordinate 422,955 of NW_025106677.1, forward strand.
CCACATTGTTCTTTTTTAATTAGCTAATTTATAAAGGAAAATAGTAATTTTGAGAGAGTTATTATTTTTTTTCTTGCAATAGAAACATTGTATAGTAACCGATGGAGACACACGCTTTTTCGATAAATATATAATAAAATCAATGCAATAAAGTCATACTTCATTATTCTTTCCTAATTAGTGAATTTATAAAGGAAAATAATAATTTTGAGAGAGTTATTATTTCTTTGCTTGCAATAAAAACATTGTATAGTAACCGATTGAGACATACGCTTTTTCGATAAATAAATAATAAAACCAATGCAATAAAGTCATAGTTGATCGTTTGGATATTAGTAATCGGGACTTTTATTCTACATATTACAGTGAACGTAATATGTACAAAATAATGAGCTATGCTAATGAATATTACAAATTGAAGTAATTTTTGCCATAGAAAAAGATTCTACTCTACTATACGAGGTGTTCGGCCATCTTTGGGAAAAATTTTAATGGGAGATTCTGGAGGCCAAAATAAGACGAAAATCAGGAATATCAATTTATCGATTGAGGCTTCGTTAAAAAGTTATTAAAACATTTCTAATCATTCTGGAAAAATTATTTTCAGTTGCAGCGATCAATTACAATCATTTTTGGTGAATAAACTTACCCCCAAAATCCTATGCACTTTCGAGAAAAAAATTCGAGCCGGTTCTGAAATTTTTCGGTGAAATTAAAAAATATCAAATAGTTCTAAAAAAATTATTTTTGGTTGCAGGGGTCAATTACAATCATTTTTTGTCAATACACAAATCCTCGATATCCTACGCACTTTCGAGAAAAAAATTCCTTACCGAAAATCTAATGTGAGGCCAAAAATGGTCCCCAAAAATTTCATGTGAATCTTTGAAACATCATAACTCCTGAACGGACTGGACGATGTTAATGTTTCAAAAAACAATCAACGCGTATTTTAATGAAGAATATGTAGAAATTCTAAAATTTTTGAAAAAGTTATTCCTTGACCCCACAAAATGAGAAAAACTCCATAAAAATGGTCCAATTTTCAAACAGCCATAACTCCTACAATAGTGAATATATTTCAATGAAACTTTTTTCTGAAGTGGAGCTCATTGGTACATATAAAAAAGTATTAAACTACTTTTCTGTAGGGCGTCGAACAAAATTACTACAAATCAGAAACGAATTTTTAAGTAAAATCGACAAGGTAGGTGCCTAAATTTTTTGGAGAAATTGAAAACTTTCAAATCACTCTGGAAAAATTATTTTCGATTGTAGGGGTTAATTTCAATCATTTTTGGTAAATAGACACACCTCTAAAATCCTACCCACTTTCGAGAAAAAAATTCGAGTAGGTGAAATCGATAGGTAATTTTTCGACAAAATTAAAAATTTTCAAATCGTCCTGGAAAAATTATTTTCGGTTACGGGAGTCAATTACAATCATTTTGGTATTTAAACATATCCCCGGCATCCTACGCACTTTCGAGAAAAAAATTCATCTGTGTTCGTAGATTGCCGTTCTACAGCCGGAACTTTAAACATTAATAACTTTTTAACGAAGCCTCAATCAACAAATTAGTATTCTTGATTTTCGTCTTATTTTGGCCTCTAAAATGTCCCATTAAAATTTTCCCAAGGATGGCTGAACACCCTGTATATAAAAAAAGGCAGTAAAATAAATAACAACGAGAATATACTTTCCAAATATTTTCTAGACAGTCAAATGTATTGACAGACAGTACAAACTATAACGTATCGTGACGTTTTTTCGAGGAACGGCTGATTTTGATTTTTGGATAGATATAGGGGAACTCTCGATAGTCATATTTAAAATTATTCTTCCAGTTAAACAATCAACTAAGCAAACGAACGGTCGAAAAAAAACAATGTCTCAAAAAAAAATATGATAACCGAGGAAAATGATAACATTTTACATAATGTTAATAAGTCATGCAGTAAGATTGTGGAAATAGTGAAAAAAAGTCAATCAGTCAAAAGTCAAATGTATAAAAATCAATCAAGTGTTGCCCAGTGTAGTCGCGCTTGTAAATTATTGATTTACGACGAAAATTTTAAGTTTAAATTTATCGGAAATTACATTTACAATAGAAAATAGATGTGACAATGTGATCGATTCCAACACTGAACAAAGAATAGTGAAGGGTACAGGAATGGTTTATTATACGGCCTATACGCAATGGTTTGGAATTGCACGGGTGCTCCTTGATATGTATGTAAATTTATTTAATGAAAATTTTGTAAAAAATATGGAAAAATTAAATGTTTGAAGGGATGTTTATTTCAAGAGGATAACGATTCCAAATTGCTTTCTTCGGCACAAACGATTTAAAGTTTTTTTTCCTTTTATTTTTTAATCCTGTGTAATTCTAAAGCTAGATACCTATAAATACATATTTTTTAAATCTGACTGCATTCTTCTGTCAACGTGTGTTATTAAAGCAATAGCGTGATCAACAAACAATTTGCTAATAACTATCAGATACAATTTCTCACACCATAATAAATTACAGTTGGAAAACTATGTTTATTAAAATATACCTTTCCAATTATACCCATTATTAATAATTTGGATTATCGAGGGTTAATATTACAGATGAACTTACAGAAATTTGATAACTAACGTAAATATACTGTCTTAATTTGACAAGAATGGTCCTATGGAGTATCATGTGATAAAGGAAACACGCTTCTCGTTTCGTTTATGGTTGCACCATATGTATATACTTAGTTTAGTACCATGTGTCTGGAAGTGAGTAATTTAACAGCGCCCAATAAATAATACTTTTTATAGGTCTGTATTAGTCGTCTGTACGTTATGAAAAAGGGGTTAAAATTTCGACCAATAGGATCGCATTCTTTCTAGAATCATTTTGTTCAGATTCCAACAATAGTTACTGTTTTTCGAAGTATATACATATTTTTGATATCGATAATCTTTGCAGGTATAAGCGATAAAGAATGCATTAATAAAATTTATTATTTACAATAAAAATAAAAAATAAATAAAAATAACGAATAACAAGATGTCACGCCGTGCGAAAAGTGCGTCTAATGAAAATAAGATAATAAACCAAGGAGCATCCACGTCGTCTGCTATAGATCCCGGTGATGATGATTCAAACGTAGCGGAGGTACGAAACAAAAAACTATGCATACTGCCTAATTTGTAGTCACTCGTTATTTTATTTACCAATACCTAATTGACCAAAATATTTAGAACTTCCATTAATGATTTTATACTGATCAAAATAATCAGATGTTGTGACTTAAAAGCAAATAGAATTATAAGAATTTTAAAAGTACACAACATTTAATACAGTAGGAGTTTTACTGAATGTATAATATATGTAATACGAGTAAGTTATAAAATTTAACAAGTCTAATTATTTTGAGCAATATAAATCATGGATAAAGGTTTAACTAATAAGACGATGGTAATTTGTATTAATCTATATTGGAGGTTGTGCTCTCAAATAAGGGGGGCCCAAAATTGATTCATCATGGATATATGTATACATTGCACAAGAAACACCCATATAACATTCGATGGAGATGCGTTGGCAGAACGATGCATTGCAGAGGTAGCCTTACTACAACGCCAACCTGCACAAAACCGAGAGTACTTATGGACCATAACCATAAACCTGATTTTGCAGCTGCCCAGGTTGCCAGGAAACGATACTTAGCTCTTGGTAAACCTTGCGTGTTAACAAGTAAGTACGCCAACTTCTATTTAAAGTTAACAAAATTTATTTTTTAGTTTTTAATTGAAATTACTCTGCAGATGTAGAAGGAAACAGAAATCCTAACGTACCACAGCGGGTACTTCTCAGAAAAAATGATATTTTATTGAAACAAGAGATGCAACCAAAAACCAGAACATCGACCAGAAAAGGTAAGTGTTCTAATTGCCCCACAATTTTAATAACTCTTATATCTTAAAAATATAATGTCTTGCTTTCTAGAAATGTTTTAGTTTTTGTTTTTTTATATATAATTTTTCTAATAAATGATTACATATTAACACACAAAAAGTGTATATAAACCCTATTAAATGATTCTCCAAAGGAAAAATTGCTATGACCTCATCTTTAGGTACATAAAAAATATTAAGAAATCAATACTACAAATGGCACACAAACATAAAATAACACAAAATAACACATTCGCATCATATTCAATGCAAGTAAAACTGTTTAATTTATTCGAGTTTTAGGTTATGATTTATATAAATATTTAGAATGGAATAAAGGAACCTGTAAAATTGAACAATTCACTTTAAGTAAATTCTTAATTGTATCTTGTTAATTTATTAAATTACCATTCAAAATCAAGAAATATTATAAATACAGTAATGGTTCAAATTAATGGACTCTGATTTAACAGAGAGAACTGTTTGGTTCTTTTCAGCGTTACTTTAAAATTGGATGACTTTTTGAAGACTTTATGATCTCAACATAGCACTTTCTCAACTGTCAATATCTTACCAGTACAATAAATATATAGTTTTTGTTCTTATTAACAAAGAACAAAATGTGCAAGTAATCTACTTTTATGTATTTCTTAAAGATATATAATTTTGTTTTACTATAATTACCTCATACAGCAGTTTCAATTATTACTTTCAACCTTATAAATTCGTTTTTTACTCAGAAATTGTGTTTCGACGATAATAAAAATCCTGATCGATAACAAACTAACCTTTTTAAAAAATTCTGCTCGCTAATTCTGAATTCCATTCAGGGGCATTCTTTCTAGCTCTCCAATATAGATTGATGTGACACAGTCTTCAATTACATTTTAAGAAATGTACGGAGAAGAACCAAACAACTTTGTAACTTAAGAATAAAACATAGAATCATAGAGTTTCGTTCGTTAGATTGCAAGTTCACTGTACTTAAAAATATTTCTTAATTTCCTCGATGCATGATTATTTTTGAAGACGTAAAATTTATACGCCGCTGTCTTAACGTTTAATACTAAAAGATAAACATCGCGCGCATTAATCGCACGCGATTCCGACGATCGAAACGTATCACGATCCACCACCAGCCCGGGAAACTTGAATGCGATAAACGTCAATAAATTATTGCATTCAAACGAGAAGATGCAAAGTGATTACGTGCGACACATTTCAATTGCGTTCTTGTCCCACTTCCAATATGGCGGGCATCTTAAAGATGCGCGCGAAAAAAAGGGAGCTGTGGAAGTAGTTCCCGATCGATGAGAATTCACGCGGCGAGCCCGAGCGAGTCGAACGTGAACAGGTCGGTTAGTAATTCCTTAGTGAAGAGAGACCCGGGAACGCGCACGCGATAGCAACACGAAACACGGCACGGATAATATGCGTTGACGACCGGCGGCGCCGTCGCACATGCGCGTCCTGACGCGCCCCTGTTCGTCCACCGATTTCGATTTTAGTCACTCCCGGGTTCGGCTTCGGGGAAAATCGTTCCGCTCTCGTAACAAGGACCGTTGAAACGTATCGTGAAAAAAAGCTCTCCGGTCTCAACGACGATTCTCTTGACGAGCAAAGATAAAACGGGTCTTCACGAGTATTCTCGCGTTCGACGATCTCCCGCTCGCGACGAGTATTATTTGTACGTTGAAGACACACCACGAAAAAGGAAAGAACGAAATTTAGACGATTCCGAGTCGTCGTTTGATACACGAACGACGAATCTGTTACCGGCGATCGTGGAACGTTCGCACACTAGAAACGCCGCGATAGGAAGTCAGTGCTGGTTTCGTGTTGGCTATCATCGAGAGAGCCGAACAGCGGAAGAAATCGGTGACAAGCTCGTACGTGAATTTCGAATATCACTGTAGCAATCGTTGCGTCAAGGGTCGATAAATTGTCGCGCGTGGTTGTCGGTACAACGGCTTTCTGTCAAGGCACTGTACGAAAACGAACCGGTTCGTAGCCGCGAATCGGACGACTGGATTGAGTTAAGTGACACCGTGAGAGACAACAAACAGAGGAACAGAGACGGAACGAAAAAAACCAGAGGTACAGTAGAACGAACAACGTAGCAGTGGCGTGTGTGCCACTCGATATCGTGCTCGGTCGCAACGGTTGCCATTTTATAGCCGGTCGCTCGAGCGAGATCTTCGGGGAGGCATGAAGGAGAGGGAGTGACTGAGTAAGAACGGAGAGTGTATGTATGCGTGTGCGGTGTCTGCGTGCGCGCAAGAAGGAGAAAGAGAGAGTGTGACGGAAAACATTGTCTATAGGCGGAGAAAAGAGAGGGGAGATTTAGGAACAGCGAAGAGGAGGGAGGAGAGAAGAAAGAGAAACTTTGCAGAAGGTGTAGAATTTTCCGTAGAGGTCTTGGACCATTTCCGATTTCACTAAAAGATTTAGAGAAATTTTATTTCCCGCTATCATTGCTAATTTCTCATGGCTTCAACTTCTTGTTGGAATATCGATCTACCTAGGTGTAATATATGTGAACGACTATCGTGCGTTCTCATCGGATAAATCGTTAATACGTATTATCCGTGCGTCGTCTGCTGGATGATGGCACAGTGTGCTAAAAGAAGATAGAGTAATAGGAAGACGCAGAGAGAGGAAAAAAGATAGTCGCGAACGTGCCTACGTATTTATTTTATCTACTCGCCAGACGATTATCGTTACAGCTTTTTATAAAGGAGAACTTTTAAAACCGTCATGCCGAAAACCGATCATTCCTACCATGAATGATTAACAGACCAATAGTAACGAGAATTGAATTAGGATTTGTGCATTATACCTTTTATGTATATTTAGAACCATGCAATATATTTGCATCTTACTGTTGCGTATAATCATATTTACGTGACACTACACAAGTTCATGCTATATTGTTTCGTGGAAAGTATTTCAAAATTTTCAAAATCTATTATTGCGTTAGATCGTCTAACCTTTGAAAAATGTATTAAGTAGAATTCAATAATTGAGTAATAAAAACATTCTATTTTTTAAAATCTTCACGCATTTTCATAAACTGCAGCCTGTATTTATTAAGCTTCACATTTACAATAGAACTAAATTACTATTTTTTAAATATATTTAAAAATTGCTTTTAAACAAAATATATTTATTTTACAAAATTTAATTCAATGTAAATTTTTCATAGATTTTTCATAATATTTGTATGTGTCTTCTTGAGATTGTGTAATATTATTTAATAGTAAATAAATTCTTTTTATTAAATAGTAGTAAAAAAGCCTTATTATTTGGCTTTCAGATAAAACTGTTTCATTGTAATTGAAAAATCCAACATATTTTCTTATTTCATATTACTTTTAACACGTTCGCTTCAATGCTGGTCATTTTGGAATTACGAGTTGCAATATTGTTTATGATGGAAGAATCCCAATACTTGTAAAATTCTAAATAATGTTACTTTAAGCAGGAATACTGTAAAATAACAGGTGCACCATTGAATTATGAAATATTTCTATATTTCACATTATAATTTAAATAAATGTCAAGGATATCTTTGGACATAGAAAACTTCTTGACAGTCAACGTGCTAACTAAAACAGAATATAAACTGATCGATAATGAACAAGAAATTTCAGTAATTTCAGTCTCTTAAGTTCAAGTTTAGTTTTTCGTTTCGTTTTTTATATTTTTATCATTGGAATTAGAAAACTTTTTAAATAGCGTTTTTAATAAGAATAACCTATCATGAGAAATACTTTTTTATCTCATAAATAATGTCCTGTTTTTCTTTCGAGAATTCACGGACCCCTGGGGTTTACGGACCACAGTTTGAGAAACACTGGTTTAGATCATCGATTCATTTAACAATAACCGTCGAGTATGATTTTTCATTCAATTCGGTGTACTCTAAATTGGGTTAAATTGTGTGGCACAGTTTTCGAGGGCTGGCAATACGGCATATCTCCCGATATGTGCACTATACAGGGTGTTCGGCTACCCCTAGGGAAAAATTTTAATGGGAGATTCTAGAGGCCAAAATAAGACGAAAATCAAGAATATCAATTTCTTGACTGAGGCTTCGTTAAAAAGTTATTGAAAAATTAAATTAAAAAATTTCAAATCATTCTGAAAAAATTATTTTTGGTTGCGGGTGTCTATTATAATCATTTTTGGTGAATAGACATACCCTGGAAATCGTACCCACATTTTAGAAAAAAATCGAGAAGGTATGAAATTTTTCGACAAAATTAAAAAATTTCAAATAGTTCTAAAAAAATTATTTTTGGTTGTGGGGGTCAATTGCAATCATTTTTTGTCAATACACATACCCTCGATATCCTACGTACTTTCGAGAAAAAAATTCCTTACCGAAAATCTAGTGTGAGGCCAAAAATGGTTTCCGAAAATTTTTTGCGTATGTTTATAACATTATAACTCCTGAACGGATTGGAGGATTTTAATGTTTCAGAAAGCAATCAACGCGTATTTTAATGAAGAATATGTAGAAATTCTAAAAATGTTGGAAAAGTTATTCCTTGACTCCACAAAATGAGAAAAACACCATAAAAATGGTCCAATTTTCAAACAGCCATAACTCCTACAAAAGTGAATATATTTCAATGAAACTTTTTTCTGAAGTAGAGCTCATTGGTACCTATAAAAAAGTATTAAACTACTTTTCTGTAGGGCGTCAAACAAAATTACTAAAAATCAGAAACGAATTTTTAAGTAAAATCGACAAGGGGTGTATAAATATATAAATTTATTCAATTTATTGGTATTATTTGTGGAATTAAAAAATTTATTGATTTGGTAGCTGCCTAAATTTTTTGCCGAAATTGAAAATTTTCAAATCACTGGAAAAATTATTTTCGATTGTAGGGGTTAATTGCAATCATTTTTTATGAATACACATATTTCCGAAATCCTACTGACTTTCGAGAAGAAAATTCAATACGGACGGAACTTTAAACGTTAATAACTTTTTAACATAGCCTCCATCAACAAATTGGTATTCTTGATTTTCGACCTATTTTGGCCTCTAGAATCTGCCATTACAATTTTTCCCTGGGGTGGCCGAACACCCTGTATCTACGATCGGAGCGTAATTAAATTACCGGCACAAATTTACATTCCGAGACCTAATTTAACTGAGCGATATATCCTCCTCTTTCTCTGTCCTTCGTATTTCGTATTAGTTACTCGATACTTCGTGCTTTCGTCAATATTTCTTTTATTGGTAAAAAAGAAATGGCGCAATTAGTTACGAGACGCCTACGCAGTCGCAAGTCACCGTGAAATAATCGACTTTTCGAGACCGCATGGGATGGCGGTGGCTTTTTAGGTATCTGAGAATGTCGCGTTTTCGTCCCGCAGAGAGTACAGTCCGCAGAAGAAACGGAAGCACCGATCGGCGTAGGATCGGACTTTAAAGCGACGCGACAGAATCAAGCACAACGGCCGCGACGGCGGGTCGGCTTGTACTGGTGGCCTGCAAGGACACCTTGAAGTTGACTGCCCGCCGTTTCCTGAAGGAGAAACACGACCGAAATCGAGACGCGGCCACGTCTTCCACCGAGGATATCGTGGAGGGTATCAGGCTCGAGGACGTCGTGATGAAGCAGGAACCAGAAGACGAGGAAGACTGTTACTTCGAGGCGGCCGAGATGCCCTCGCCGTCGTCGACCAATCGTCACGCGGGAGCCACGCATCGTGTTCGTTCGCATGCACGTAGCCTTCGAGCTATGACCAACCCTAGCGCGGTTTGGGCACACTTCGACTTGTGCGCGAACGATCCTCTGCGAGCGCAGTGCCGTATCTGTGGAGCGGTCGTAGTCAGAGGTGGCGCGAACCCTCGACAGTGCGGTACGACGAATCTTCATCGACATCTTAGGGTACATCATGGTGGCAGACTCATTGGCAGTCGTTATCACGGTAATGATGTAACACGTTCCATGAGACGATGAAGTCGCATGTAAACAAAGCATGTCACGTGACCAAAATCTCGTTGGTCCGTTACATCAACTCGACGCTCTTTTAATCAAGGATGCATCGTAGGGTCGACGCAATTGAAGACGTCATAATAAAACTATACACTTCAACTACTGCCATACCATTGAAAACTGAAACCTAATTAATTTTATCTGGGCGCAAATTAAAAGTTACATCGCGAAAGATGTATTTTTGTAAGGAGAAATCCAGTAGCAGATCTGGAACTCAAAGAGGGGGAAGGGGCTGACAAAAACTCACGAACAAAATTAGAGAGTTTGAAGATTTAAAAATCCAATTTTCAGAAATAATAAATAGAAATTAAAATATAAAAATATTGATGATTAATATTTGTCAAGGACTAAAGAAATCGCTTGAAACGATTGAAATTCCAATAACAGGTTTTGTTTTGATCAATGATGAAAACTCAACACTATGTAGCTCACTCCCTCTTTGTATTCGTAACTGGAGAAATTTGTATGTTTAAGTTTCACTTTTTAACGAGGTTCACAGTAATAATTCTTGAAATACTAAAGTCGATGATATATGATTTTGAGCAAATGCTTTTTACTTATAAAATTGAATTATATCGTCCCTCCACGAGAAGAAGGCACAGCGTGTTTACATCCCCGCTCTTGCTGCAGTCCGCTGATTGGCTGTTACCGATCATCGTCACCGTTTTCGACCAATACCTGTGAATTAACGGACTGCAGCAGGAGTGGGGATGTAAACACGCTGTGCTTTCTTCTCGTGGAAGGACGATACTGTAGAAGCCAAACTCGCACCGACGTATACACTTTAACATTGAATATTTCGAAAACTATTATTTGTATACCTCGAAAGCTTCATATAATTGACTTTATTATTTCAAGCACTATTATTGCGCATAAATTCGTTAATTAGTCGGAGTTATACATAAAGAGTTCTTTGTTAGAGTAAATTCAATAATTACAAAAAGATGAAGTAATTATATCCGGTATGTAGAAGAAAAGATTCAGCTTTGGGAATTGGATCCGTATTATTGATAACTTTGAACCTAATATTATTAGTAATATAAACAAAAACAGTTTTCTGATCAACAATTAGTTTCTTTTTTTAAGAATTGTTTGTATTCTTATTTTCGCATGTGTCTGTGTTTTTAAATGTATTTTTATTTTTGTTACTTTATTTGACACTTTCATTTATTTTCTCTCGACATACCGCATATAGAATTGTATAATGATTCGTTGCTATTTATGTACGAAGAAGTAAAATATAAATTCTATTGCATTTGTATTAGTCAAGAAATAGCTTCTTGCCAACACGGCCCTGTCGCAGTCACGTGGTTTTGTTTGAATCCACTTTATCGTCTCACGGAACATACTATAGTTGATTTTAGAGAATGATTGGATTTTAATGATATTAATTGGCTGGAAATGACATTACGTAATATCACAATAGTTTAAAGTTGTTAATTTGCGGATAACGAACTATAATACTCGCTTAAAAGGCGGACGCCGGGTCAATATCACGTGTACTAACATTTTTTCTGAACACATTCTAGAAGCAAGTTTTTCGTCGAATTTTTACATTACATTTATTCCAAAAGTTATTTTTATCCAAAAACGTAATAGTAAAGATTTAGTGTAGTTGTAAAGTGCAAATGAACAATATTTATTTCAATGTTTTTTTTTTGTTTATCTTGTGTTTCATTTCTTGTAATTTCCAATACATATACAGGGTGTTCGGCCAATCCTGGGAAAAATTTTAATGAGAGATTCTAGAGGCCAAAATAAGATGAAAATCAAGAATAGCAATTTGTTGATTGAGGCTTTGTTAAAAAGTTATCAAAGTTTAAAGTTCCGTCTGTAGAACGGTAACTTGAGAACAGCTGCGTACGCGCGATAGTGTCTCTCCCTCAGAAAACTGTAAGGCTGTCGATACGTCAGTGAGTAGAGTCTCTAATGCTGAGTGAGAACCACTATCACGCGCACGTAGCTGTTTGCAGATTACCGTTCTACAGGCGGAACTTTAAACGTTAATAACTTTTTAACAAAGTCTCCATCAACAAATTAGTATTCTTGATTTTCGTCTTATTTTGGCCTCTAGAATCTCCCATTAAAATTTTTCCCAGGGTTGGCCGAACACCCTGTATATAGTATAATACCTTCAATCCTTTTGGGATTTCAAAATTATTTTTATCCCTAGTAGTTCTATGTCTTTACATTCAATTTCATTTACAACATGTATAAAGAATATTAAATGTCAATCTTCACACACTTATTTAGAGATTCTAGACTTATTTGTATTAGAAATTGTACAAAGACACATCTTTCTTAATTGATTTTATGGCATAAATTGCCAACAGAAAGAAATGGTCTTCCAAAATAGAAACATAGTACGATCGCTTTAAAGTCTGAAGTGTCAGGTGAATGGGCAGTGCTGTGACTTGCATAGAATGTAAACACATGACTTGATTTTAAGCTAAAACGTTCAAAAGTATGGAATTTGGAATTGATGTTGACTAAGTGACCCGGCGACCGGTACTTAAAGGTTAACAAGTACTTTTGTACATAAGTTTAATGATGTTGGAGTCTGTAATTGAAGGGATTTTTGTCTTTCAAAATGCTAAATAGTTTGTACAAGTATTGTATTATTAGGACTTCTCTTCAACTTCTTCTGGAGAATCATTATAATGATGTGTATAGGGAAAGAAGCAATACTTCATCTTTGATTGTACTAAAGACGTTTTATATACTTTGTTGTTGATGTTTATGTTAAAGGTAAAGAACATTGTGTTTTACAGTATCACAATCAGCATCTCAGTCAAATACAACTGGCAAAACTATTAGGATAGCAGCACAGTCCCTAGTGAGACCTCACATTCGAAACATTGCACCAGCACCTTCACCACAGCACCAGCAACAGCAACAACAGCAACGACAACCAAAGACTCTTGTGTTAAAAACCATACCCTTAAAAGTAAAACAAGTTGCACCAACAACTATTAAAATGCCACCTCGACAAACCAGCCAAGGATTACCTCATAACATTGTGCATCAACAACCTACAGAGGTATCGATCAACTAAATAGAAATAAAAGATATTATTTATCTCTCTCGTTTTTCTATCACTGATTAAATGTACGCTACTTGTGTGTTTCAGGTCTGTTTAAGATGGAACAGTTATCACAGTAACATGCAAAACAGTTTTCCATCTTTGTTAGATTCTGAGCAGTTTGTTGATGTAACCTTGGCCTGCGAAGGCCGCTCGTTAAAATGTCACAAAATGATATTGTCGTCATGTAGTGATTATCTTGCAGATTTATTACGTGAAAATCCGTGTCAACATCCAATTATTTTAATGAAGGATCTTAAATTCTGGGAAGTCGAAGCACTAGTCAAATTTATGTACCGCGGTGAAGTTAACGTCGCCCACGATAAATTGCCGCAACTGTTAAACGCGGCTGAGGCGTTGCAGGTAAAAGGATTAGCTGGACCAAATCCTTCTTCACAGGTGAGAAACACGTTTTATTTCTAAAATAACCGTAAGGTTTCATCGATATTCGTTTTATTTCGACCATATTTTCCATTTTACAGAATCCAAAGCCACCGCTGCTTATTCCGCAGTCGAAACCATTAGTATCTCAACCAGTTCCTCGAACCGCTTCAGAAACCAAAGAAAAAGCTTCCACTTCCGGAGTTTCTACACCGTCTAGTCCAAAACGTGGGCAAAAACGACAACATTCAGAAGCCATTGAACCAAAACCCTTCACAAAAATACGCTTACAACGACCCGTCACACCAACATCGCCCAATACTATAGTTAAGATGGAACCGTTAGATATACCTCTTAGTCCTACGATATTTCCTGAAAATAATGAGGACAGTTCGACTCCCTCGAACTTTGACAAGCTGATGAGTTTACACGAAGATGATGATCCAGGTGGCAACGAAACCACCGATGGTGAAAGAGAAATTAATTTCTGCGAAATACCTGAACCGCCTGATATAAATGACAGTGAGGATCAAATGGAATTTGTACCTACAGACTTTTTAGAGCAGGAACAAGACATTGTCGAGGAAACGGAAACGGCCTCCAATAAAGATAGTAAAGAAGAATCTAGAGATTATAGTTCAGTTGAGATTGAAGATGGTGAAAGATGTGAAGTTGAAAAGGAACAATCTTCAAAGGAGAAGAAACCTGTTTAGTAAGGTCAACGAATTTGAATTAAATTTATTTATTGGATATATATTGGATTGTTTATTGAAAAATGTGAACGAACATAACGATATCAATGCTTTCATTTTTTAAACGAATTCTTAAAATAACACAGTATTGCTATGAAAGTAGAATTATATACTTTCACTCTGAAATGCGTATTTTTTAACATAGCATCGATTTTAATGGTTGTCTTTCAAAGTAAAACATATACACAATTTTTGTGATAGTTTTATGTGAACTATTATTATCATGAACTTTTAAGTAAATATGCTGTTGCAGCTTTACTTCTCGTTGATCTGCCGAAACGCAGAACAAAATATATAATGCATTGGAACTTTGTCATTTGTTTTCAGAAAAGTATAATTATTGAATTGTAAATAGAACATACGTAATTAAAAAGTAAAATTATTTTTACCATTTATTGTGCGTATCGTAGCGGCAATATATATCTTTCGAGCGTCTTCATAAAGTTCACTATTTGAAATTGATATTCCATACAAACGTTTACGTTAGTATGATTCAAATGAAAATTATTAAATTATAATGTAATGATTAATTGTATATATTTACAAAGTACCTATAACCAAGTTTATTGTGTGATTTATGGAAGCTTGTATATGGTACATGACTTCTACGATTTTAATTATAAATTGTTTTTCTTTTTAATATCTTCATATTGATCTAATCTTATAATTTGAAGATACATTTGAACGATCGATTAGAAATTACGTAAACATTGATCAATCAATTTTAACAGTTATTTATCATTTTAACTGTATACAAAATTAGAACACTTTTACCTTAATACGTGTGTAGACCAAGGATTGAAACGGCTCCGAAAATAACTGTTTTAAACTGTTATATATCGGTTCTGACTAAAACAGTTATGTGAAATCGTAATGGTCTTATAACAATTATAGCAAATAAAGGTCAGGACGTATATCGGTTGTGTAACAATTATTTTTTAATTCTGTATTACAAAAGACACATATATTAATATATCCTAATATCGGTTCTTAGTAATTCTTTTACAGTTTCAAAAAAATTAAAATACACAGAATATTTTATGTACATATATGTCGGTACTCGGAATCTATGTTATAATATATTATAAGTATATTTGGACAACCTCATTTCCGAGGAGTAAGATCCGTTTATATTTGAAGATAAGGACGTGGACCTATAATAAAAAGGGATATTGATGGATGCAGATGCAGACGAGAGATTCTGACTAAAAGAAGGCTACGCGAATGTTAAAATTGGTAATTTTGAATAAAAGAACGCCAATTGAAAACGAAGCTTTAAATTGCTACAATTATTGTAGACAAAAATTTTTTAAATTATCGTTCATATACAATACTATTGAAATTTTAAATATAAAATTGTTTCCTTTTCAGACCTATATAGACCTGAAAAAGAACCATTTCAGAACCGATATAATAAAGAGTTGTGGAATCGTTAACCAGAATCGATATTGAGTGGTGCCGTTTTCTTTCACAATAGTTTTCAATCCCTGGTGCAAACACAATTAAAAAAACTCATTTCTTAAAAGAAATGTTAGTTGTACCTGTTGAATTTCAGTCAATTCTTGCAGTATGATTTAATGAAACTCAGTACAACATTAGTATTTGTGAATCATGTAAAAAGAACTTTACAATAATCTTTCTCTCATAATTTGTGCTGTGTAAAGTATTGTTTATTTTGGCATTATATTCCTTCTACATACATATACGTTATACAAACTAAGTAGGTGTCTGATTTTACTAGTAAATGAAGAATCAATGCATTTATACGTTAGTCATACACATTCATTATTGTTAAGTAAGATTGCAAGATCGATCCTTTGAAACATAGATTGAGAATTCATAATCGTCATACTTTCTATTGTAATTCCAATTTTAGTTCTCAGGAATCTTCTGTAAATTTCATTCAAGAAGAAACCTGCACAGAATGTTCTGTTTAAAATTGTATGTACAAGTTTATTAAAGTAAACGCGTATATGATACGTATCAAATCGAAGGTAACTACAAAGTCATGTTTATTGTAATAATATGTGCATGATTGGACAGTATGTGTACATTATAACATGTAAAATTATGTCTTATAAATAAATTGCTATAAAAATGTGTAGCAAAATGGCCAGTTGTATTTCTTCTATAAATGTTCCACTTGAAACATGCGTGTGTATAAAATTATTAGTTAACTAAATATTCCACTTTTTTTTTTTAAATTTCTGAATTTTAACTGTATCAAATAAAAATTTGAATAAAAGTAAAAAATACATATTAAAACGACATATATTTTTACATTAAAATTATACATATTTATATGCGTGTCTGTTATAATATGGAAATTTAGTATTATGGTAATAAGTTAATATAAACTCTGGTTTATTGTCTTCTGACTCTGTTAATGTGTCAACCCCTTTTATCTCACATATTCGTACTTTCTTGCATTTATATGCGTAGTAGTGAACGTTCGGTTTGAGCGTTCATTTTTTGCATAACTCGCATTATTTCTTCATGTTTAATCTCCATTTTGACGCGTTCAACACTACTTGGTCTTAAAACGCGCTTAAAATTGAAACTAAATAGCTTCAAATAGTAGTATATTTTGGTGCGCAAGCGCAAAAGCGCTCAGACCAACAACCCATTCGTAACTACTGCCTTTCTTCCTAACCTTACTTTCTAGTTCCAGTCTATCTTACTTTCATACATCTGTGTCCTACTATTTTTTTATTTCTCGTGTACAAATCTTCTAATTTTTTCTACTCTTTGACACGTTTTATAATTATATTATACATAAATTTTAATTATTTCTCTCTTAAGTACGAATATTCAAATTCCTTAAATTTATCAACTCCTATTATTAGTAGTGATGTATTTTATATGAATAGAAAGAATTAAAATAATTTTAGTGTGTATAATTACATTGCATATTCATGGCATTTGCAAAAGTCTAATGTAAATATCTTATTATGCATTTCACTTTATATTATTATTTTACATTGATAAGTATTAGTTTCTTCATATTATTTAATTTTAATATCCTTGAAATTACTTATAGAAACAATTAACTCTTTGTTGCATAATGTGTCCCATTAGGAATTCGATAAAAACAATTTTTGTGTAGTTCTTTGAGAACATTTTATAGGATTTATACATACAGTGAAAACTCGATAAATGTCCTCAAGAGCTGTTCCATTTAATGATACATTTTTATCCCCACCACTAGGGGGATCCCCCTTGAACCAGTGAGGCGAAGTGTAACCGGAGACGTAGCGGCTTTCTTTAAAAATCTTTATTGCCTTCGTCATCTTAGTTTAAATGTCCCTGTCAGTGTGACCACACTACTGTACAAGAAGAAAGTTTTTTATTTTTTACTTTTTTTTAATAAAAATTTTACTATCATGTGGGGAAGATTTTCCTAATTAAAATGAGACTAAACACGATATAAATCGGCCAATATTTGTTACCATAATATTGAATTAAATATTGTGTACTCATATCTTCGCAAGGTCAGTGGATTGGTACATTTATCGAACAGTGGTAGCTAACGAAACCCCCTATTTCATAAGTGTTGCAGTTTTTGATCACTTACGAAACGGTGAAACCGTTCCGTTTGAAAATAGCTACCTCCCGTTCGATAAATGTAGCCAGCACCTCGATGCGTCGTTCTTTGATATTTCCGAACATAGAAAAGGACAGCACAAGAAGGATAAATAAAGAGAGAAAGACTCGCAAGTACAATATTTAATTCAATATTATGCTACCAAATATTGACCGATTTATATCGTGTTTAGCCTCATTTTAATCAGAGAAATCCCCCCAACATGATAGTGAAATTTTTATTAACAAAAAGTAAAAAATAAAAAACTTTCTTCTGTGCAGTAGTGTGGTCACACTGACGCGGATATTTAAACTGGGGCGATAAATCCGAGTTTCAGTCCCTCTTTCTTCTTTAGCTACTGACTCTTTCTACGTTCGAAGCGTCGGCAAACTACAATCAAATTCGAAAGACGATTCTCCTATTCCGTAAGTGTTGCTGACCGGACCCGGAGTAGCGACATTTATCGAGTTTTCACTGTACATACATGTATATTATCACAGTCGACACTATACTCGACCTGGTTCAACGAGACTTAGCAGGAAATATAAAATATAACAGCTGCACGCGAACGACGCGTGATCAGACCAGGGCCGAAACGTAATGTTCAAATCCCTACATAGTAGGAAAGAAGCTAATTTTTTAAACAAAAAGTACTCATCCTCAATATTAATATGATATATTAATAAAATATTAATTATATTAATTAAACTATATACAATTTATGCTGATTCTTTGTTTGAACTGTTAGAATTTAAATTAATTATAAATGAATGCATCAATATTGTTGTTTAATTACTAAAATTTGTATTCAATGACTTGAACAATATGTTCAACATATTTTCTCTAGTTTTCAACCGTAACATGTTCTAATGACTTACGAAATAAAGTTTTTACATCCATTAATTTGAACGTTGTATTATTTCCTAGAATATAATTTTTAACTTGCGACCAAATCATCTCGATTGGATTTGGTTTGGAAAACATTAAATCTTATGGTGCCAAATCTAAGGTACCTGAATCAAGCTTGGGACCGAGTTGATACAGGCATAAGCTCAAATACACAGACGATTAAAATTTTACCTGGTTGTGTATACTATATGCGAGGGCCCTCCTCAGGGGTCGCTAAAAAGCGGCCCTGAGCAGTGACGTTCAGCAGCCACTTATCTGCGGCTGCAACGTCGATCACGTGAACTTCTTCTTTATATTTCCTGCCAATTCTCGTTGAACCGGGTAAGTATAGTATAAACTATACTGAACGAGAAATAGCAACAGAGATGCATAAATGTTGCGTAATCTTTCTAATAAGTGCAAATTAAATTCTTGCAATGTTGCAGTTTTTCGTTCATAATGGCTAGTAGGTACTAGAGTCGGTTATGATATTATACATACTTATATTATAGAAACATTTAATGTACTTACAGATTCACTATTCATTGTTTAGTTTGCGAATAATTGGTTATTTTATGGACGTATAAATAACCAAGAAACAATTACTTCTTTAAAAGACAAAATACAATTCATACAATAAAAGGTTAATTAATGAGTTTTAAGTGAACTTAACAGTGAGTTTAAGAAATTTTATATTTTATATGACAAATAAATGAAATTAGTTATTCACTTTGAGTGAAACGAAATAAGGTTAGGTTGTCCTACAGACGGAATTTATAATACAGCGGGTGCAGTTCAGAATAATTTTCGCGCCCCTCTAAATTTAAGGGTTACATTATCGATATAGTTGCACCGATATAAATCGAACTTTCGTGTTTTTTCGTAACGTAATGTATGCGGAACAATTGTAATATAAAGAAATATATAAATTTTTTAATTGCCTGCGAATATTGAATAGTATTTTATTTCACCTGAGAACTCATTCGTCTTTAGAAGAAATGTGTTTTTGTTAATAAAATTCTCAATGCAAAATTGCTGATTTGATCCCGAAGTAGGTCGCGAACTGTGATGGCGCCACATTATCGTTACCCCTCCCCTTGCCGAACTGTCAAATCGAGGAACGTTGTTTGTATACGAAATTTTTATCAGTTTTCAGCCTCATCTACGATCTGGGGACTTCTAGCAAGTGTATAAGATCAGGTTCGTATTTGTCTACGTTTTCGTGATGGTATATGTCAATGTTATACCGCGAAATCCTTTCATTCATGCAGACGAACGAAAATGTCGAGAACTGAAGTTGACCGGCGCTGTTACCACCTTTCCTGTCAATTTCTCCTCGTCCTTTTTCCATTTCTCCTAGCTACCTTTTTCGTACATTTTTTACTTCTTACCGCGTTAGAAAAAATAATTCCTTTTCTTTCATAAAAAAACAGAGAGCCCTATGTGAATCTTTACCTAACGCGATTTTATTATAGGCACTCTGTTTTCCATTTTGCCTTATTTCTCTTAACCTAACTAGAAAGCAAATCACTGAACCGCGAGTAGCTTTCAAAACTAAAATTTCTGAAATAAAATTTTCACTCCGTCGTAAGTCATCGACAATTTCCAGTTAGTCGGCGCAGTTAATTTACTGCATCGTAAATTGAACGGTTCAGGCTCTCTCGTATTAAAGAATTCACAGTCAATGAACAGATTATTCAGATAATATTCTATGTTTCGATTAAATGTGATTAAATGCAATTCAAGTGTACATATTTTTTACAAGTTTCATGAAAATGTTAATTTCTTTCCAAAGCGAATTTTTAATATATTTACATTTTAAAAAATAAAATTATTGTAATTATGTTAAATTTACCTTATATTGGCTGTGATATTTCAATGTCTAAAAAATATCATTGTAAAACTAGGATTTTAAATCAGATGCTTTGACATAATTATTCTAGGATGAATCGAACAATGGATGAAAAGGAAGAGTTAGTGAAGAAGTCCTTATTTAGTTTTGTGAGAAAGGAAGTGCCTACTGCTCAATTGAGGTAAATAAATTCAGATAGGCTTTGTTATTTTTGATTAGAAAGAAATTTGTAATTGAATACATTTAATTGTATCTTATCTCTTCATATAAAGAGTATTTTTTTTTTTTTTTTTCAGTTTAATAGATGATATTGTTCTCAGTTATGTGGTGAGTATGGTAGAAGAAAATGCACTTGAGGAAGACTTGGATGTTGATGGATTGTGTGAAATGGTTTCTGCTTGTCTGCCTGAGTTTTCAACAATCGAAAAGGAAGCAGTATCCAAATGGTTATTGGACATTGAAAGTAAATTACGAGAAGAAAGTAAAGAGAATGAAAATTGCCAGCCCCATGATCCTTTAAGTCATATTAGCTTAACTGCCCTGTTACCTCCGGGTACACAAAGAATGAGAGTTCATCATCTTTCTGAAACAAGTGATGCTGGAAGTGATTCTAGCGGAGAATACTTCTCAGAAGTAAGTTAAAAATTGTTTGAAAAACTCTGTAACTACTTACTTTAGCGACTTTGCCTTAAATCTATTTATTTTTGTATGGTTTTTAAAAAAGAGGCTGTATTTCAGCATTGAAAAGAAATGTATATGAGAGAGGGTGAAAAGTAATGTGCTGTTACATTTTATTTTTACAAAAAAAAGACTTAATATTTTAAGAAACTATAGTACCCATGGACCAATTTTTGCTGCTTAGCCTCAGTTTTCGTTGGTACTGCCACATTTATTCGGCGTCTGCAAAGGATCGCTGATTGTCTTGTGTTTCTACAATCACGCGAGCGTATATAACGGATGGACAAAAAAATTTAATTTAACCAGTTTCAATAATATACTAATTTATCGTAACTTAAATATTCATAGTGTCGCAACAATACAAAATATAATCAAACTTAATCTAATCATTAAAATTAATTAGTTAATTTAATATTGCTATTCTGACAATTGGTTTTAGTTATATACGCTCGCTTATTATACACAAGGTAATCGGCAATACTTTACAGAAGCGGAGTGAATGTGGTAGTATATTTGGCAAATATCTCGAAAACTGAGGCCAAGCAGCAAAAATTGTTCAGATAAATGTTATTTACAATCTCATAAAAAGAAAACGTAACAGCACATTACTCAATCTACATTTCTTTTTAATGCTGAAATACAGCCCTTTAAAAAAAAAATAAATAGATTTAGGGTAAAGTCACTAAAGTAAATAGTTACCAAAAATTTAGTTTACTAACATTAAATTGTTTAATCGATCCTATTCTTTCTGGTTGCATTCTGCATCATTAAATAACACAAAATTACAGAAAGTTTACAATATTTCACAAAATGTTTAACTATAAAAAGTACGTGCCGATGGTCGCGAAAAGGTACTTAACGTCGCGCACCGCACGTTAATTAAATCCCACTTCTGATATTATAGACCGACGCGACATCAGAGATGGACATAAATTGATTAATTCGTTGCTAAAGACACGTTCGCTGACGATCGAAAAAACAAATGCATTCCTTTCAGGGCGATCTATAGTTTATGCCATAGGCTATCACCACATGCATACACATATTATCACACATTTACATGTACACGCTGTATATCTATTTCCCTGGGCATACATTTTTAAAACATTGATTTACTTGTTTTATTAGGAATCATCTTGGCATCAAGTAGCACTTTTGCAAGAAATGTTTCCAGCAGCAAGTTCGGCAGAGGCCAGACATTGCTTAGCGGTTGCTGGTGGTGATATAGCAAAAGCAGCTCAACTTGCACTTCATCGACAGGAAGCAGGACAGAGCATTGTCAGTAATCTAACATTTTTAACAGTAAGTATCTGACTTTAGTCATACTATTTCAATTGATATATTTTGCATTATTCAAAATAGGTTCATTTCTTCTTAATATCTTGTAAAATAAAATGTGTACGTACGGTATATCATGAAAAATTAACATACACATGCATGTGCATAGATTCTTCTAGTAGTTAAAGAGTTAATTATCAATCACGAGTTAAACGATATAAAATAGCGTAATTATCTTATGGCAGCCGAACGGTCGCAACAAGGCCAGAGTGAACGACGAGGAACTGAAATCACGTATCATTGCACGGTATAGCTACGTCGATAGAGATGATGATTCACGTGAGCACCGTCCAGTTGCTCCGAAAACGGAACCAAAAAAGTTAGTGCGTTATCTTGATAACAAGATCGTGAGCGTAAAAGGTGAACGCTATACCGAAGTGAGAAGAGGTGGC
Source organism: Colletes gigas (assembly GCF_013123115.1). Lineage (NCBI taxonomy): Eukaryota > Metazoa > Arthropoda > Insecta > Hymenoptera > Colletidae > Colletes > Colletes gigas. The sequence goes on from NW_025106677.1 coordinate 445,858, forward strand.
GAAGAGGAAGACGGCAACGAAGGTGGCAGGAAACGAGGCCATTGTCGGCCGTAACCAGTCCCTTTGCCTCCACCCCCCGATCCACCCCCTTGGAGGCATCTGATTCAAGATAAAGCTTTCACTTAGATTCTCTTCTTGCTTATAGAGGAATACGGACAGGGTGTTGAATTTTTACGTATACAGCATTACTTTTTTTGTTCCTCTCCAGTTAAATTCATTTCATCCAGTCACTATTATCAATTTTAAGGATATTCCTTTTTTTTAAAGCGTGATATTATATTTATGTGATCCGATGCAAGAGATACGTAGCACTCGAAATCACAAATGCACAGCGTGTGCCGTTTACAATATGGAATCATCAAAATTTGTTTTAACGACGGTACAGTTGCGAACATTACTATTACATCGCAGTATAAGTACCTGTTAACGTATACTATTTAGTTTACGATCGAATAATGTTTTGTTTTCTATCGAGCGTACAATGGTCACAAAATAAATGTATCCGTTGTTTGGATAATTTGTCGATGACAAAATTGTAATTTATCATTTGGACAATTGCACAGGGCAATTTATTTTATAATGTAACACGTACGTCGTTACGTGTATTTTATGAACGTTTAATTTGTAAATACACGTAAAAAAAAATTGTATTTATTATCTTTGTAGCAATATAACGTTTGTATTACGATATTTTTGTATAAAATTAACTTACAATATAAAACGTGACTAATGTAAACTCGATTTTTTAATTTAAAATTTAATTCTGCGATTTAATATCGATAATCTTACTTCTTATTTTTACATGTGCATATACTCTTTTTAGTATCAAGATAATATACATTTTTTAATTTATTAAGTATACTGTAGCTCATATATTTTTTGTTTTATTAGTGAGTACTGTACGATTGTTACATTACTGTTGTCATTAAGTCTATGATCATGTGCTAACAATATTTGTTCAAGTAGTTTAAAACTGTATATTTTATAACGTTACAGTAGAAAAACTCGGTTAATTACTTTCAAACATTACCGCAACTGAGTGAAAATCCCTCTCCCTCTTTCTCTTAATATGTATTTGATGATGTCGCATTTAAGGACGGTAAAGTAATAAGTGATATATCCTTGCAGGAGAATCAATTTCTTGCAAACGCACTAAAATAAAAAGGAATACAACAGAAACATTAAGGATTTTTATGTGCACGTTTACTTGAAAATGTCAAGAGATTCAAAATAAATTCCATTTTGAGCGTACACGGTAATAATTATTATCTATGATGTAATCGGAGTTCGTCAAATGTTTAATACAATGTTAATTGCGAAAAGATACATTGTTTCTGAAATTTAAGTGAACTGTGTGCATACTAAATCTTTTAGTATTACAAATTATTATCAAGTTGTAGGTTTTGGATAATAAATTTCAGTAGATGTATTAGGTAGGTAAAAAATATATTAGTATATATATATATAAAAAAATATATATATATATATATATATACACAACACATACATGTACTAGATATCTAAGCGGGATAAAATTTGCTTACCGCGCCATATAATTTACCAGTATTACTATTGTTATTGCTATTATTGCAAACTTTAAAGTGTAGACAGATGTAATCATTAAAATATTAGGATATTAACGTGTTGAGTGATGTACATTCAACAATTATGCTCGAGTGCGTGTTTTGACAATGAATCAATAGAAACACCAAATTGTCATGATAATTACAAATGCCGACTATTGTTGATGCAAGAAGTGTAATTAACTGGAAATATAAATTTTATATTTTCATATTTTATTTGGGCCCATTATTATATTTCTCAGTCACTGGTCTCATTGAATTTCATTTATTATTTTTAAATATCATTTTGTTAGGCATAAAATGTACTGTTAATATATTTGTTAATGGTTTTTCATTTTAGTAATTGAATATGTTTAATGAGAATTTATGAATACATTGAAATAATTTGCAGTTGGGCCAATCCTTGCCATAGATAATTATATGAACTATGCATGAGTCATATTATTTCTAATAATTGTAATTATTACAAGAAGATACTGTATTCGCTGTAAACTAAATGTATTCTACTACCAATTAATCTCAGACAGAACAACTTTGCTGTAAGATTTCCGAAAGTATGTGTAATAGAATAAGGATAGCGGTATATTAAAAAGATATTAAAAATGAATAAAAATATGAAAAAAATAGTAGAATAAGTAATCACCATGAAGTGGAGTACTTTAGTTTGCCTGCGAATTTTCTGTACATCATTTAATGTAACATATATGTATTTTCATCGGTAATATCGACTGCATGCATGGTCATTGCGCGTAATTTCTTAAAAATGCGGAATTAAGATCATATAAAAATTAAGATTTATTAAGATACATTTATATATATATATATATAACTTCTTTTAGATGCAAATCAAAGTCTAATTACTATTGTTTAAAACGATAGTTCTGTGGCTTATTTTGTTATTACTTACAGTGTGACATTTAATTTGTTTGGCTCTATTTCATCGATAATAGAATAATGAGTCATCCATAAAAACGATTTATTGAAATCAAAAGTATCATTTATTTGAACAATTATATATTTTCCATTGTTGCAATAAACGCCTTCTAACATAGTTATTGAAGATGTATCATGACATTGGAAAATATATTAATCGAACAGAAAATACTCGTTTTGTATATACTGCTTCACTTTAAAGGCAAATCGCTTTTTCTATTAACCAATTTAAAAAAAAAAATCGCGATTCATTTAAATGAAATTTTATTATTATAAAAGGACAACATTACTCTAAGTGACATTGAAGTATGATAACACCAAATATAAATTATATAATTAGAATATTATATCCCGTGGTGATATTAATGAACTCCGGGGCCTTACAAAGTGATTAAAAAAATTACATAAATAGTTCTATCTTACTTTTCGAGATTCATTCAAAGATTCTATTTTCCATGACATTAGTATAATGTAAGGATCAGACGTGCATTTATTTTTATGTTGGAGAAATGTTTTTATTCGTCCGCTTGATTGTATTTAAAAGGTAAACAGAACGTTGCTGTATGACTATGTTGCTATACTTTTATTTCCGCATTGTGCAATATACTTTTACAATTTTCAACGAAAACGAATCTAATAGTACGAATTTACGAGATGACTATACACGAATGAATATACTTTTTTACCTGTACAAGCGTAATAGTTGTTTAATTTTTTACAACGAAATTTTCACTACGTATTAATAAAATAATACAATAATTAATCAAAATATTTTCAAAATTACAATTGTTTATAACGATACATAATAAACAAATATCTCATCGAGATTATACTAAATCATTGAATTAGTCTAAAATATCAGATACTATTATTAATAATTGAGATATTAATAGCACTGTTGTAAGTAAAATTCGCCACGGTAACTTTATAATTGATATAAAACTACGTTTTAAGTGTCAGTTGACAATTCACTTTGTAGTTTGATTTAATATAAATAACGAATTTCGATTACTATGTGAATAGTATCAAAGTACACTATTAATGAGAATTAAGAACAGGAGTCCTGATAGAAAGGATATTTGTTTCCGATTATTTTAAACATTTTAGAATATACGTCGATGTGGATGAAATTACTTTTTTTTAAGTCACTGTACAAGGGGGTGGGGGGTGGGGGGTGGTGACCTTCTGAAAATGTATAATCTATATTGTATCAAGTATTTATTGTTTATGCATGTTCTATGCGTTTTATAAAAATTATGCATATCTATTGTCCGTCAAGAACTATTGATGATCGATTTAATTTCGATTATCATTTGTTTTTAAACTATCGAGCAATACATTCGCTATTTATATATTTAATATATATGTATAACTATTACTAATAATTGTGCACTAAGACTCGATTTAGGAACAAGTATTCCGATTTATATTTTTTCCTTGCTCGATGCTAAGGATTCTGAAATTCAATAAATATAGCTATACGAAAAGATAAATTCATTTTCATCGTAAAAGGACAATGTTAAGTCATAGAGGGGTTTACTGACCCAAGAGCGTACAGCCTATGCTATACACCGTTGGAAAGGTGTCGCCAAGGCGAATCGACTGATACCGTTTTTAACTTCGATATCAGATGGGATCATGTCGAAAAATGGCCTCAAAGTTCGAGATTTTGCGGTTTTGAACAAAAGAATCCGGTCGTAAAAGCCCATCCGGCCCGAGGGACCTCGGGTAGGCACCTGAGGGAAAACCGAGCGGTGTAAGCGATACTCTAGCAGATTGGGACGGCAAATGTGCCCCACCACCTTCATTTCAGTGCCGTGTTGGGCCTGCGTTTGCCGCATGGGCCCCGTTCGAAATGCCCAGGGCGAAATCGCCAATGGATCAGTTGTTTTTCATGAACATAATATATTCATGATAGACGATTCGCAGGTATAAGTTGGGAATGTGCAGGTTAGTATTCAGACTAATGCGTCACTTACAATAGTGAATGGAGTGACATTTTATTGATTGAACGAAACATAATGATGTGAATACTGAATACTAATCTGCACATTCCCAACTCATACCTGCGAATCGTCTATCATGAATATATTATGTTCATGAAAAACAACTGATCCATTGGCGATTTCGCCCTGGGCATTTCGAACGGGGCCCATGCGGCAAACGCAGGCCCAACACGGCACTGAAATGAAGGTGGTGGGGCACATTTGCCGTCCCAATCTGCTAGAGTATCGCTTACACCGCTCGGTTTTCCCTCAGGTGCCTACCCGAGGTCCCTCGGGCCGGATGGGCTTTTACGACCGGATTCTTTTGTTCAAAACCGCAAAATCTCGAACTTTGAGGCCATTTTTCGACATGATCCCATCTGATATCGAAGTTAAAAACGGTATCAGTCGATTCGCCTTGGCGACACCTTTCCAACGGTGTATAGCATAGGCTGTACGCTCTTGGGTCAGTAAACCCCTCTATGACTTAACATTGTCCTTTGTATTGGCGCGTTTCCTCTTATTTCTATTCGGTTCTGTATGAGGGTAGTAAATAATATAAGTGGCACATTATCAATTAGCCACTCAAGACCATTTACCAAACTGTATATCAGATCAGGTATAACTTTTACTTTTACATAATGTTAACAGCCACGTATTACGTTTGGGTATTGTCCTTCTTAATGACCTTCAGCGGCCAGTTGATTTTGCACCATCTCAATGAAACACCAATATACATAGATGCTTTATATGACGCGGCATATGGTGTTTTATTCGTAAAACGAATTACAATGCCTTTAAAATCGTAGCAAATAAATAAAATCGTTCACGTAATATTGCATTACAAGTATTCTCGTGTAAAATTAAGTCAAGGTACGTTCGTGTTGCGTGTACAAAATATATACACGTGACAAGCGAGAGTAACATGTTTTCGTAATAATTAATAATTAGGTGTATCAATCGTCTCGCTTTCATTTAATTTTAGTAAAGTCGAGAAGAATTGCTTAGGCGTACATGTGTACCGAGTGATTCCCTTTTATGCGTAGGTGGTTGTTATTTCAAAGAGTAGGTCTTAACGAGAAATTCCACATTAATATGTCAAGGAAAATTTTGGTTGCAGAGGCGTGTAGGATATCTCAAGGCCAAAAAGCGTGACCAGAATTCAAAATTTAGAAATAAGACAAACGAAATCTTGTTCGAACTCTAGTTACGCTCTTTGAGTCGGTGACAAAAAATATGCCAAATGCCATTTACAAAAAGATAAGTGACTGTGGAATGCCCTTCAATCCTTATATATTCAATTTTCTAATTTTACAGTCTCTCAAATACATTCATTTACAGATTGAAATGCGTCACCTTGTGTATGTAAATATAAAAGCTATCATTCGATGTTATATTCAAAATCCTTAAAAAAATCACTGTAATTTGGTTATGTTCGTTATCATCAATAAAGAAGTTCCTCTACCTATTGTTAATTATTTGTTTCGAAAATCTTGATTAAGATCTATTGATGACTATCGAGAAAAAAGCGAGAGGAACGTATCGTCCTTCCACGAGAAAAAGGCACAACAGCGTGTTTACATCCCCAGTCCTGTTGCAGTCCGCCGACTCACAGGTATTGGTCGAAAACGGTGACGAAGATCGGTGACAGCCAATCAGCGGACTGCAGCAAGAATGGGGATGTAAACACGCCGTGCCTTCTTCTCGTGGAAGGACGATAATTGTACTAAAGAACTTCATTCGCAGAGAATGAGACAAGGTTAAAACTGCGACGAATATTCACCTGAACTCGAACGATGGTATTGTTAATGTCTCGAAGAAAAATGAATGATGAACGAATAAAGAGAATTGTTGTAGTCAAGTCCGTGCTCTTTAAAAAACGAAAAAACGAAAAAACGGTCGAAAAACGTTTCACAGTGTGATGTTTATTTCTTCTTTTTTCGAGGCTTGTCCTGTGGCGCTGGTAAATTCTCTTGTTTTCGCTTGGACGCTGGTTTTGCACCTATGCTGCCGCCCTTTTTTCGCCTCTCTTGTCTTTCCCGCTCCTCGAGTTCTTGGTTCTCGCGTTCTATCAATGTAATCAAAGTATTGCATCGTCGTTGCAATTCCAAAGCCGTGCGCGACTTGACGAACCAATCGAAACGGAATTGCGGCGCTGATCTGACCGTAGCTCGTAGCTCCTCGTAAACATTTTCCTTATCGAAGCCCAATTTGTGTAGCATGCACACAAGGAAACGATCCTCTTCTTCGGTGTAATTCTTTCCCTTATTCGTCCCGTAAGCTATCCTCAACTGATGAAACGGTGCACGATACCTTGCCATCTTGGCATCTAAGGCTTTCTTAATTCCAGCTCGTCTTTGTATCTTCGCCTCTCCGCGTTCGATTTGAGCCATAACCCTGTCAATGTCCTGCAACTCGTGGCAACGTTCCCAAAAAACTGCAGAGTACTCCATCACCTCTTCTGGCGTTTTTCCTTCCACTTCCTTGGCAATATTCTCGATATCGTCACGACCGTACTTTTCGTTCGCCTTTATAAACTGATTAAAATCTCTTTTCGTCCAATTCGTGAAGCCTTGAGTGAGCAATTTCTCCTTTTCCACAATTTCTTCGTCGGACAACGGTTGAGCCTCGTCTATCTTACGCTGCTCTTCTTTTTGAATTCTGGCTGCGTCGGACCCAAGTTCAGGATTCTTTGGAACTTTGTATCCTACGGTTTGACGGAAGTAATAAATTTCTTGATCGAGTAACTCAAATAATCGTGGCGGGAAGAACTGGAAGTCTTGAACTATTGGCTGTTTCGGAGGTCTGGGTGCTTTCGGAGCTTTCGGTTCAGATACTCTAAGAGCTTCCCTGAAGTAAGCGTCAACTGCATAATTAGCTTTTCGTTCTCGTTTTGGCGGTTCTATCCAGTTGCCGAGCCCGAGAATTTTTTGTTTTTCACGATAGTCCTCGCCCTCGAACTGATACACCGAATCTGTAGGTGCGTCCACGGTGAAGTTACGCAGCGACGATTCTCCCAGACTTTCAAGTTTCTGTTTCATCTCCTCGGTTTTCGCTTCGCCCTTTTGTAGAATAGTATCTATATCTTCATCCGTGATAGCACTATCTTTAGATGCAAATACTTCGTTTGCACCGTGCCTGATCATATTCAGCATTTCGTCTTTATTCAGTGCTGTTTGCTTTGCATCAACTAACCGCCCTTGTTGGATAACTAACTTATCTAAACGCAATTTAACTTCGGCACGCTCAACAATCTTTTCTTCTACAGTATTTTCTGTAATAAACCTGAATACACGAACTTGCTTTTGTTGACCTATACGATGAGCCCGATCCATTGCTTGCAAATCCATCTGTGGATTCCAATCAGAGTCATAAATAATAACTACATCAGCTGTTGCTAAATTTATACCTAAACCTCCAGCACGAGTTGACAACATGAAAATGAATTTCTCACTTCCAGGTGCATTATATTCATTGATTTGACGTTGCCTATCCTCGTGTGCTGTATTACCATCTAAACGACAGTATTGAAAACATCGCCAGTGACAATAGTCTTCTAAAATATCCAACATTCTCGTCATTTGACTAAATACAAGAACTCGTGATTCTTGCTGTTGCAATTTTGGCAATAATTTGTCCAAAATCACCATTTTGCCACAATTATAAACCAGATGTTCATCGGTTGTATAAGGAGGTCCAGGTTCTGCGCCATCAAACAAATATGGATGGTTACAACATTTGCGCAATTGCATCAAAATATTTTGTAGCCTCATTTTTTCAATTTTTCCAGCGCCGTTAACTATGTCTATGTCTTTCATGAGCACTTTAGTGTACCATTCTCTTTGCATTTTACTAAGACCAATGTACACCTTGATTTCTTTTTTTGGTTTAAGACCTTTCTCAACTTCAGATTTTAAACGTCTCAAAAGGAATGGTCGAAGAACTGCATGCAATCTCTCGACTAACGAATTATCACCTAAGAAACTGTTGGTATTAAACCAAGAGTCAAAATCGTCTGAACTATTAAACACATCTGGCAATAGAAAATTGAGCAAGGACCACAATTCATGGAGGTTATTCTGCAGAGGTGTTCCAGTTAATAATAGACGATTAGCTGTTTTAAATTCTCGCAGTATCTCTGATAGTTTTGACTTTTCATTCTTTATCCTATGAGCCTCATCTATTACCATATAACGCCAGTTGAACTTTTTAAATACAGACTTTTCTTTTATGACCATCTCGTAAGATGTTACGCAAACATCCCATTCTCCGGGCATCATAACATCTCTAATAAAGGTATTTCTAGTTTCTGCGTCTCCTATGAGACAAACTGCTCTTAGCGTAGGACACCATTTCTTAAATTCGTTCATCCAATTAGCCAAAGTGGACTTTGGAACTATAACTATATGCGGACCCGGAATGTTTCTGAAGTGTTTCATATATCCGAGCAAAGAAATAGTCTGTAGAGTTTTACCAAGACCCATTTCATCTGCTAAGATACCATTGATACCGTGTTCGTACAAGGATATCATCCAATTTAAACCTCGTATTTGATAATCTCGTAACTCACCAGATTTAATGTAGTGTGGTGACGATTCAAAACGTGTTGTAGTCGCAACATTGGCGTTACTCTCTGCTAATAACTCCTCGTCTTCTTCTTGTTCTGTCTTACGGTGCCTGTGATCAATGAGATCGACTTTCACAGGAGCTTCTGCTGGTTGTTTTCTGGGCCTGCCAGCTTTGACTTTCAAAGGACTTCCAGCTTTATCCTTCTGATTGTTCGTCATAAAATGGGAGAATATTTCAGTCTGTTTTAGTAAATAATCGAATCTCTTACTTCGATCAGTTTCAAGCTTTGTTTCGAAGTCACCACCACGAGACGACGTGGTCTCTGCCGAAGATCCATTCGAATTTTCTCCCGTGTCCCCTGTGTCTACATTTTCGTCTGGCTTCGACATTTTCCCTAATTTCAGAACTACCCTTTACGAGTGTAAATGAAATTATAGTCGAACTAACGCCCACGTAAACACGTACTTGATTTAATTACAACTATTTGTCTCTTAAATACCGGTCTCAACCCTGACGTTCACGAACGCACAACACCAATCGCCGCCATGTTGGATTGTGTTATCCCTCCAAAAGTACGTTATTAGTGCCATCTGTAAGCATTTGATCACGACCGCATCCGCGGTAATCGCAGAAACATTTAAATATGTTTCCATTAAATATGAAGGTTGATCAAAAAGTAAGATTCCCTTGGCAATATATTAGGAGAAATTTTAATTTTCCACGTGTATATATTGTTTATAACGTGACATATTCAGATTCTTGTGAAATCTAAGAGCAACGGACTCATCGTGTAGGGAAGCAACGGGTTTCAAGAAACAGTATAAATTGCAATAAAAATATTTGACATAGGGAACCTTACTTTTTGATCAACCTTTGTATCAGCGAACACAGTTCTATCGATGATGTAAATAAATTTTACAAACAAATAAATGATACACCGTGAGAATATTTAAAGTGATTTATCTATATTGCGGTAATTAAATAACCTTATTCTAAAACGTATATTCATAAACAATCTTTCCGTATAATTTGAAAAATAAACCTATTTACCTCTTAAAATTGCGCGTTACATTCATATTTATATTTATCTATTAATCAAAAATGAGAGAAAAGAAAAATAAAGAAAAATGAAGAAACACGTGGCTACTATTCAATCACATTTAAACAGCAATTAAAGTTTTTAAATAATACAACTGTGCAACAAGAACATTATTATTCTTACCAGAAAGATCTTCGTTTCTGCTCGAAGTATGTATGTCCATCGATATTGTTTCCTAGACGACGGTACCCCGCGAAGTAGCAACACACTCGATACTGTGTACTACGATATTCAAGTTAAGCTAGGTTTCACCTTATACAACGTAGTACACTGTTCTCGCTAATTGTGATTCATTGTTATCAGACGAAAGCTTTCATTTTAACAAGGAAAGAGTGCCCGGTGAATTTTTACGGTAAAAAATGTCCATTGTCGAACAATCGGTCGCGAGCCAGGGGATCATCGTCCCGCCAAGTTTACCGATAATTTTAAAACAATTTTGCAAGGCAGCTATACGAACCCAACCGTACGATTTACTTAAATGGTCCAGCTCGTACTTTCGAGCGTTGGCTGACGGCGAGGACCCACCAACAAAACTGAGACTCGAATATCCACCACCGAGCACCGCTTCCGGATTGACGCTTGGTTTTCTTAGAATTTTGCTAAGGCAATTCGGAGGTACTCACGCAAGCGTGCAAATCATTCGAAAACCATTATTTAATCGTTTAATCGCTTTGACCTAAATGTGTATTGTATATGTATATTAAATACAATAGACTTTTTAGTTATTTTAGCGCGTAGAATCATTTCCTTGAGTATTTATATTTCTAAAACACCTTATATTTATTTTAATCATAACGAAATAATAAAACGATAAAACAATTTGAAATTCTTCGTATTATTTCGATGTTGAATATTTGTTGGGTAGATTATAACAAATCGTTGCCCGTGGAAATGATTTTACGTCGTTGGGATTGCTTGTGCTTGGACCGACGAGATTTAAATTTGATCATGATGATCGGGAAATTTCGACGAAGGTGTCAGGTGAAAAAGTTTCTGGCTATAGCGGTGGGCCTCTTAGGATCGAGTCTCTTCGAGACGATGATCATGATTTGTGAATTATTCACTCACGAACCCGAAGGAGGATCAGCTATGGTTCCTGTTACGTTGTTCATGGAGATTTATGGGTAAGTTGGATGAAGTTTTTAAGTAGATGCGCAGAGTTACAACTATTTATTTACTTTGAATGAAATTCTTATATCTTTATAATACATACAAGAAATATGCAAAATATATGCAGTATGTAAAATATGCAAAATAAAAAATACATTTGTGGTGTCGCCTCCCATGCTCGCCACTAGAGGGGCCACGCTCTCACAAGCGCTCGACCGACCCCTCGGTTGCTATACATATACAGGGTGTTGTTCAGCCACATCTGGGAAAAATTTTAATGGGAGATTCTAGAGGCCAAAATAAGACGAAAATCAAGAATACTAATTTGTTGGTTGAGGCTTCGTTAAAAAGTTATTAACGATTACAGTTTGTTGAGTGAGAATCACCATCGCATGCACGTAGCTGTTCACAGATTGCCGTTCTACAGGCGGATCTTTAAACGTTAATAACTTCTTAACGAGGCCTCAATCGACAAATTGGTATTCTTGATTTTCGTCTTATTTTGGCCTCTAGAATCTCCCATTAAAATTTTTCCCAGGAGTAGCCAAATACCCTGTACTTTCTGTTATATTTAAATCTTGAGACTAAGGTGGCGTTTTAATGACTTAAGACAATTATATAGTTTATAGTTTATTAAATATAGATCGTAAAACAAACAGTAATGATCACAAATATCTATTTCTACACAATTATATTTTGTATTTTGTTAATAAGAAATTCTGTTAATCTAGTTCCAAGGCTAATCTTTCGCGCTCCCTGCTATACATTTATAAAATCGTCCTGCTACCTAACCCAGACACGATTTTTAATATTTGCTTCAAGCAAAACAAAAAACACATATTTCATATGTTACAATATACAGGGTGTTCAACCATCCCGGGGAAAATTTTTAATGGAAGATTCTAGGAATACAAATAAGACGAAAATCAAAAATACTAATTTATTAATTGAGGCTTCGTTAAAAAGTTCCGCCTATAGAACGGCAATCTGCGAACAGCTGCGTGCATGTGATAGTGGTTCTCACTCAGTATGAGAAACTCTACTTAATGACGTATCGACAGCCTCACAGTCTTGTGAGTGAGAACCACTACCGCGCACGCGCAGCTGTTCGCAGATTGCCGTTCCACAGGAGGAACTTTAAACGTTAATAACTTTTTAACACAGCCTCGATCAACAAATTATTGTTCTTGATTTTCGTCTTATTTTGGCCTCTAGAATCTCCCATTAAAATTTTTCCCAGGGGTATACATATGTTTTACATAAAATGTCCAGGTATTTGGCAGGACTTCGATGCGACGGTAGCGAAAGGGACTCCTCCGATGAAGATCCGACAGAATTCATTTTATGCAACGAATCCAACGATTCTAGATCATTTGCGAGCCAAGAACCTAGCGATGATAAGTTCTCCGTGGATCGTGTTTGCTCTATCGCGAGCCAAGACACCGAAGCGGACGTAAATTTGGATTTGGAGCTGGTGTCAAAGGAAGACATTGACTCCTCAAGAAGTAAATTGATTTCTAAGCTAATAGGAAATTAAGTTTAACAGGAAATATTCTTTATTTTCTTTCAGCCGATATTACGCCACAATTAGGCGAGAGTTATACCGATCAGAGAAAAATGGTCGACGATAAAACCGAGCAAGATTCTTCCAGCGAAGGAACTTTGAAAGTAGAAGAAAATAATGAGAATTCTGGCGCGGATGCTGAATTGAGTAAAAGATCTCGGTCGAGCGACGGGAAAAAATCGACCAAAAGTGAAAATATATCTGACAAGTGTACGTCTGGCAGCAATACTCCAGACGGAAATGCAAGTAAAGATCAAAGTGTTCGTAGCATAGATCGTAAAGCTTCGAGCGGTAAAAGAAGAAAAAAAATCCTAGATCCAAAATCGCTTAAGTATCGTCCGAATGTTCCTGGTGAGGATTAAGAAGAAAAATTTTACGATTTGCTCAAATTTATTATGTACGTAATTTAACAACTTTGTTATGTTTAGGTATTGGACCTCGTTTGTCGGCTGAAGAGGTAGCCAGTGTGGCGATATGGATGAGCGAATGTGCAAGAATACAGGAAGGTATGGTAGGTCCACGAAATTTTCGGCATATGAATTGTCCTCCTTTAGACAGACAACAAATATCGGAATCATGACGTTAAATAAATTTTCGCAATCTCTGAGCTTGCAAATAATTTTGCATCAATAATAATGCATTGAACGCACGTCACTTCTCTATTAAAAACAGCAAAAAAAAACAATTGCAATAACTTTACATAAATGTTCAAAAATTGAAATTGTTAAGGTATGTAAAATAGTGTTTTGTTTAGAATGTTTAAAATTTACGTTTATTGTTAAGTCATGTATAATTAGTGGACGTGGAACATATTGTTATACTTGCCAGTAAAATAGAAAACACTGTAGGAAAACCAGAAATGCATTACACAGTATTATCAGATGATATTATTATCCTACTTCATTTATTTTAATGTTTTTTTACTTTTTAGTAGACACTTGAACTTTTTATTAAAACAATAATATACAGAATAGTTAAATATAAAAGATGCAATACCGTATACAAGATTAGCATACTTGGATGGTATTATTATCATAACATTATTGTGAGCAGTTATTTAATTCACATTTAGTGATAATTATATACCCTAACTGTACCATGATAGATACAATTCAGTCATACGAGGTACTACACCGCTTTACTTAGAGGAAGTTATATACATGACTTTGTAAACAAAATAAATAGAAATGTTGAATTTAAAAAGACATTCAGTGTACTAGCACTTTTCATCGATTATACCTATAATATTTTAATAAGTATAAATTTGGTATATAGTAAGTCTTTAACAATTGTCGAATGAACGATTTTTCTAGTGAAAAATTTTAATGCGCACCAGAAAATATTATTAAATTAAATATTAACTAAAAATATATAACAGCGATCAATCACATCGCTTATTTAAAATCTATGTATAGGTAATAAATTTACCATTGTACAATTATTTTGTAGAAAAATTTCTCAGATCCACACTTCCATTTCGTTACAGAAAAAATCAGTACATAGTCAATATCACAGGAATAGTTTACTTAATTTTAAAACATGATATTAAAAATCTACTGTTTGAATTTCTTTACATTAAATTCTAAAAAACAAAATATTAATTCTTTGCAATAATTCATATTTTTTACATAAATAATATATATGAAAATTATCGTAGTGATCCATTATTTAAAGTCGCATTAAATTTTTTTTAAAACACCTATCAGAGGAAATATATTGTATATGTCAATTGTAAAAATAGTAACATTTTGTAAAGAAATGACGTGCACATAAAAAGTTTTATGTACAAAATCTGATTTCTCATCAATTTTTTCAGTCACTGTTCTCTTTAGATTATTGCAGAACTAATTTTACAACTATTTTTAGTCACCTTAAATGAGGAGAGTGGGCAATGCTCGCATTCTGAATAATCGTCGCATTTGACTGTAAAATAAATGATAAAAAGTCGTAACAAGAAGTAAAACAATAAGACACAATAATAAATTTCTAGCTTTTGCACGGTTAGTTCTCCACTCAAAAAGTTCATGTCGATGAGTGAAAAGATTTCGGTATTGCAAAGGCAATTCGAATGTGCTGCGCAATGGATAAAGCGAACGATAAAAATCGTTTAACAATGCTCGAACAATTTCGTTTTCTGAACGGCGAAGAGGATCCATGTCATCGTTTAAACATATAAATTTTCTAAAATTTATTGAAATCGTTTCATTTATTTCTTAAATTAATAAAAATAATTAATACAAATTAATATGTTGACTTACTTTGGATCTCTGCGAATTTCATCTAAGAGTTGCACAGTTAGAGATACATTGCTCGTCAACATTTCGAATATCTCATTTTTTCCTGCTCTAATTATTTCATGTGGATAGAGCTTCTTTTCTCCGAACCTAGCTTCAATCTTGTTTGAAACTGATTCGCATTTTGCTATTAATTCTTTAGATACAATTGGCTATAAGACGAGTACCGGACACCATAATTTGATTTATACGTTATTTCACATTTAAGTATTAGTTACAAGAAAAATAAGCTAAATCCCATTGTTGAGGAGTGGAGGAAAGCGGTATAAACGTGAGGGCTCACACGAGTTGAAGTAGTAATGGACCACGGTCTTCTCTAATACAGGTCAGAACATAATAAATTTGGCAATAATGTCATCAGTCCTACGATCTACGGCTGCAATTAGCTATACCAAGTGATACTATGTGACATTCTAATAGCTGAGGTTGGATTATGGGGTGTAGTTTATGAGTGTAGTGTCGTAAGTGAACTCGGACTGAGCTGGCGGTCTGACGGTTTGACTAATCGGTCTGATGCTTTGATATATGTTATATGCGGTGTTGTTACATCGCATGTTTCTCCATGCCATAGTGCTTTCCCCCGCTGCTCAAAAATAGGATCTAGCTTATTTTGCTAATTATGCTGGTTACAATGAATAAAAACAATATTTACTCACAAGAGATGAATCCAAATATCTTTCTCCCTGCGGTGGATTCGATATTTCTGTAATTTTTACGTGATTTGAACAGTTTGTTATTGCATTTTCAAACTCTACAACTAGACTATAATCGAGAGGTAGTGGATATAATCTGGACAAAAGTGTCCTAATTTCTCTATCTGACCAAGTCCTGAAAATAATACTGGTATTAGTTTTAAATTCTTAATAATAGTAAATGATAAACGAAAAGTAAAAACTAATAAAAACTAGATTTCTGTTTCGTAAAATATTATACCCTGATTTATCCGTGTCAAATGTGTCGAATATTTCTTCAATTGGCACTTTCCGTTTTTCGCTTGCCAAAAAATAGTAATAAGAAAATGCAAACTGCATATCCTCAGAATTTCTAACTTTATGACTAGACGTTTTCTTAAATTCGTTTTCAAACTTTTTGTGCATGTCAGCGACGATCCATTTATCTATTAAATGAGGCATGTGAGCAGGTACCCTCCTACGTTCGAATCCATATGCCATGTTATATATTCTATTTACATACAACAAAGATTCCGCATATGTATCCAGCTGTCTAGTTCTAAGTTTCCATTGATCGGAATAATTGGGTTTATTATTAATCTTGACAGTACTGCTAACTTCTGGTAAATTTATATTGTCATCGTTTAAATAACGTTTAAGTTGAATACGTCTTTCGGTAAAATTTGAATTCTGAAATTTCATCTTACGCATCATTTTCGATAATATCGATTTTTGAGTAGATATAATTTGATTATGTTCACGTTCATTAAAAACCTTTTCAACGTGATTTATATACTTATCAGTGTTAAAATTATAAAATTTATTTACATCAGACTTCAAGTGTGTAGACTCATTTGGCAATATTTGTTGGGTAAATGCTTCTGTATTATTCCATGCAGATTTGCTTTTATTCTTTAATATATCTAAGAATTTCAATCCATAATAAGTATTTTCTTGAGTATCTTGTAAAAACTTTTGTGAATAATCTCCTTCTTCATCGAGTGCTTCGCTATCTGTAGGAACTGGTGTACTATCACAATCTCCTCCTACATAATTATTAATATTATTTCAGAGTCACTAAAATATTTTTGTTACCAAATTATCGGTACAAAATCTAAAGACAAAGACAAAAGGTAACAATTACCGTCAAATTCGCATAATGTTGTATTACAAGCAGGATCGCATGACCCATCACCCACCCAAGCCCAAGGACAGACATCGGAACAATCAGGAACCCACCATGCAAGATACACTTTCTGGCCACCTGCTTGAGTAATGAAATCTTCCGGCCATACCTCAGTTCCTAACATTACATCATCGTTAAAGTATAAAAATTTATCTGAAATTCCAGGAATTCTGTAGAAATAAAAATTAATATGTAAAAGTCAATAGACATAATCACTGATCTACATAAAACAGGCAAATTTTATATTACCTGTGAATATGACTTTCAATAGCAGGACTAGAAAATGTTGGTAAATCACTTTTATTTAAAAAAATGTCTTCGTGAGTAATAAGAGTAACTCTAGGATTATCCATATCTAACCAACTTGGTATTTGGCCATTGGTAACTATGTACACATGTCTAACCCATGGTGCATACATTTCTAAAGAACGTAACGAATATCGTAATTCATCTTTGTCGCTATATCTAGATGCTGCAGTGTTAATATCCATAATAGGAACATGTTCTTTTAGGTTTTTTAAAAAAATTGCATCAGAGCCATTAACCCATGTATATACAACATCTATTGGAACATGTTGACATAATTTTTTTTGAAAAGAGATACCTAATATATTATCGTTAAAAGAATGAAATACAGCTTCATACTTTTCTTTACTCCAAGTCACCCATATCTGGAAAAATATATTTAAATAAAGTTTAACAATTTTCACATACGTTAGATCGTTAAATCGTTTAAAACAAGCCTAATTAATATTCGTTTATGTTCAAGGTGTATTATCGTCAGAACATGTACAAAAAGTTATGAAAACGCTATTTAAAACATTTGTATATTTTTAATCGCGTCAACAAATTCTGTCAATTATAAAGATACATTTAAATAATTGATAGAGTAACGACTTAGTTTCAACGAGAAACAATGAAATACAGATTTTTAACGATTAACAAATACGATCTACAGAATCAAAACAATAGTGAAAAATCGTGGGTTTCCTAACCTCTCCGAAATGAATGATCCCGATAAATATACAAGTAAATGCCATTAATATCATAAGAAGCGAATATTTGTATGAGAGTAGATCGTAACATCGACGCTGTAATAATTTCCATGTGCTCATTATATTTATAAAGAGTCTACATGCGATTGGCATCGCTAAAATAGTCATACGAATCCATACACCACTGTTTACATGCGGCTGATTCCAATTAACTTCGACTACCGAAGTTACTCGTACCGGTATACAAACATATAAACAAAACTGGAAGCACTGAGTTAAACAGGAGGGTGCTATTGGGTGCAGTTACACCGTGTAGGGTGCAAAAAGGTACATCCGGTGTAAACGTTCACGCGCTGTAAGCGTTTGTTCATACATATAACCCTTCACTACAATGGTATGTTTTGATGCGTAAAAGCAGTTTGTGCGGCTCTATGGACTACCCTGAAAATGATTTTTCTGTTGTATTACTATATAATAATAAATATAATTTTGTGATCAGATAGCAAAATCTGATATGTCATGTTTTCAAAATTACTTCGATTTTTTAAATAAAAATATATACTTTGCTATATTTTTGTATTCTCTTTAAAAAAGTATCAGGGATCTAATGTCAAAAATTGAACAATTTATTATTATATTATAATAATATACTATAATAATATAATAATGTATTTTTTCGGCCCATTTTTCTGGGACTCTAGAGTCCCATTACCATTTTCGTGTCACTCACAACGTTACCAACAGATTTAGAAATAAACACAAGAGGAAGTGAGACAGAAAATAAAATTACATAAATTTTAGTATTTTTTAACGGAATGAAAGCTGTACAGTCTAGAATTGAGCATCAATCGATTAATTTCATTGGAATAACCAATCGATTAAGATTATTTAAAGATTAGGACGTAAGTACCTCATTGATAAGTACACCGCAAATCCTCTATTTTTTATTTTAAATTGTAATACATCATTTATTTACAAAATAACTCTGCAAAAACGTATTCGTGGCTCGAAATCGGTATTATCAGATCGTACATTGGGGCGAAGAACGTATGTGGAACTATAAGAAGAACGCAGCCATTAGCTCATATTATTTGCTGTGTAATTAATAGTTATATTAATTACATAGTAAATAATAATCCCCAGGTCTCACTGCGTGGAGGTTGCTGCGTAAGGAGACCCGCCCCAACCTCGCCTTAACCACCCTTCCTTTGGCGAGGAATTCGAATACCTATCTAAGAGAGAAGCTATCGAAAAGTTAGAAATAAGCTACAAAGTGAGAGTTCCTAAAAG
This sequence comes from Colletes gigas, assembly GCF_013123115.1. Classification (NCBI taxonomy): domain Eukaryota; kingdom Metazoa; phylum Arthropoda; class Insecta; order Hymenoptera; family Colletidae; genus Colletes; species Colletes gigas. The sequence goes on from NW_025106677.1 coordinate 465,137, forward strand.
AACTACTCAATCAAGAGATGAAAAACCTAACAAAATGTCGATGCATGTGAGATAATCTACCACGTGTTTTCTAGAAACGAAATTGGAATGTGCAACTGCACGTACGAACTCTGACTGATGAAGAGATAAAAAATCTAACAAAATGTTAATACATGTGAGATAATCCATCACATGTTTTCTAGAAACGAAACTGGAATGTGCAACTGCACGTATGGACCTTGCATATTAGAATACTAATATGTACCTTAATATTAATCAATCCCACTTAAATGTACGCACACGTTTCGGTAGTATTTAATAAAACGCCGGAGAACGCTTCTTTATCTTATAATCTATGTAATTTCGGACAGCTTCGGAGAATCGAGAAAGAGGGCATGCGTCAGTTTGCCTTTGTCGACTTTCCGAAACTCCACGAGCTCACGTAGGCGTATCTAGCATGTGTGCGTGTGCACCCGGCGGTGCTTTTCTGGCATCTCTGCCCCCGCCTTTATCACGAGGTAGGCGCACATAAGCAAAGTACCCATAATGAAAAAAAAATTTTGTAAAATTTATTTTACGGAAATACACGTTTTAAGACCTCCTGATCATATTTTAATTATTGAAAAAAAAGAAATTTTTTTTTATTCCCATGTATGAGCACACATATGTATATTATTAATACGATTGAATATAAATAGCTGAATGAATTTAAATGAAACTTTACATTTAAGTTTTATGTTCTCATTTCAAAGGCGTGTGGACGGATTCAAATACGTGAACACTAAACGTAACGATGTAATTATATTATTTAATATTTACTAACTATTTAACATAAAGAACATAAAACGTAAACGTAAAAGATCATAAACGTAAAACTGTGATTGCTCTCGACTAACGTTCGATACAGAGTGACGTTCCTGCAGTCAAAGTCGACCCTTCCTTATTCCTATCTTATAATAATGATCTAAACAAAACGCACGTTCGAGACACAGTCTCTAAAACGTATTTCAGCTTAAACCTAAACACCTCACTCGATACCTACTCTAGCTTAGACTAAACACTCCTATCGACGCAAACGATAACGGTTCTCCTAGCCACACACATACACTCCTTACAGATTATACCTCTTGTTTCATAGTTGTTCCGATATATAGACATAATGTATAAAAAATTTTTTAAATGTTTCATATAAATCTTAGGACGAATTAAATTTCATATAAAAAAAATTATATAAACTTTTTCTCTATCTTCTCTAGAAAAGAAAACATTAAATGAAATCTTATACATTACATGCTTACTTAAATCGCATTGAAAACGAATACCACAAATGTTTTAGAATAATGTGCAAAATGTGATTGCGATTTTCACTAAGACAAATTGAAAACTCGTTTCTAACAAGGAAAAGTTGGAATGGTACCAGGTTTTGGGTTAGGTTTTACTTTGAGATATTATTAAAGTTATTACAGGTACTTATTTTCAGAAATAGTACTATGTTCACCACTAATCAGCGTGGCGTGAGTGATGAGGTCTTTGTCTGCAAGTTCCGAACTTCTTCTGCTCTGCTGGTTCGAACCCTGCTTGAACTTTTTTTTTTTATTTTTTCAATCATACTTTAAGCGTACACTAAATATGACATTATATTTTTGTCTGACCTTCGAATATTTTTTTTTAAAGTTAAATTTAACCGATTACATTTAACATATGTTATTTTCAATGTACGAAGTACATGAATCTGGATGGTACTTTTCATAAAAACAGTCAAAACATAAAAATTTCAAGCACCACGTACATTTACTGAAAGTTTTTTTTTTTTTTTTTTTTTTTTTTTTTTTTATTTATTTGTTTAAAGTCGCATCAACCGCTAAGGGTTATTAGCGACTCGGAGAATACATTTTTAGAGTTTGTTGTACAATTTGGTAATTTTGAGGTACTGTAATAGATTTTGGGTCGATGTGTTGTCCTTCAGATTATCCTTTAGGGTTGGTTTTATGTTGAGCCGTTGCCTGATTGGAATATATTTTCTGCAGTGGATGATGATGTGTTCTATTGTTAGGAGGTCTTTGCATGTTTCGCATATTGGTGGGCCTGTTTTTTGGAGGAGGTGTTGATGGGTCAGTTTGGTGTGGCCTATAATGATTCGTGATACTCTCACTTGGTCTGGTCTGGGTAATTTCCAGGTAATGGATTTTTCATAGAAGTCATTTTTGATTAATTTTGTACGGGATTTGGTTGATGTGCTCCACTCTTTGTTCCAACAGTTTTTACTTTTTTCTTTGAGAATGGAGAGTAACGTTTCCAGGTGAGTGCCATTGTCGTGGTGGTTGGGGGTGGATGAGTTGGCTGCTTCTTTAGCTGCACGGTCCGCTTTTTCGTTGCCGGTTATGTCAATGTGGGAAGGAATCCATATTACTGTTATTGAGTTGTTCTTCTGGCTCGATCTGGTGTAGGCTTCTTGACATTCTTGGATGACAGGGTTGCTTGTCCATAGTTTTTGTGTTGCTGAGATGGCGCTTGTGGAGTCACAGAAAATTGCAAAATTTGTATTTTGGTCGGTTAAAGTTGATTTGATGGCGTGTTTAATTGCTTGAAGTTCGCATAGGAAGATAGGTGTTTTGTGATGGAGTTTAACTTTTTCGGTTGACTGGTTCCTGACAATTGCGTATCCGGATCCGAATGGTGTCTTGGACCCGTCTGTGTATATATGCACGTGGTTTGCGAGTCCCGCTTCCAATTCTTGGAACATAGCCTTTAGCATGATTGGATCAGATTTCTTTTGACTGTAGTTCAGTAGAGAGGTGTTAGTGCTAATTCTTGGAAAGGTCCACGGAGGGATGCTGGGGATGGATCTGCTCGATGTGAGCTGGATTTCCATGCCAAGCTCCTTCAGATAATTACTGATTCTGTAGCAGAGTGGATGGGGTGTTCTTTTCCTTTGTTGCAAGTAGTTTAGGTTGTTTTTTCTGAATACATTATGGAAGACTGGGTTCTGTGGGTGGGAGGCAATTCTGACTGCAAATTTGATACTTAGGTATTTTCTTCTAATTCGTAATGGAGGTTCTGAAGCTTCACTAAGGATGCCGTTGATCGGGCTAGTGCGGAAGGCGCCCACTGTTATTCTGAGAGCATTGTTGTGTACAGGGTCTAATTTCTTTACTATGTTGGTGTTGGCTGAGTTGTATATGATTGATCCATAGTCCAGTTTTGATCTCACTATTGCCTTATACGTTAGGAGTAGGGTTTTGAGGTCGGCTCCCCAGTTATTTGCAGCTATTGTTCTAAGTATGTTTAGTCGTTGGTAGCTATCAGTTTTGAGTTTATTAATATGAGGTGTCCATGTTAACTGAGAGTCAAATGTTAATCCTAATAGTTTGATAGAGGATGTTTCCTTGATTATCAAATTATCGAGAGTTAGTTTTATGTTCGCATATTGTTTCTTTCTGCTGAAGGTAATTATTTTAGACTTGGTGGAAGAAAATTTGAACCCTGACGTGAGTGACCATTTCTGCAATTTATCTAGTGCTTCTTGTAGTTGGGTCTGGGTAGTATGAAGGTTCCTTCCTTTGCATACTAGGGTTAAGTCGTCAGCAAATAAAAGTCCTTTGACCGGGACTGGTATGTTGTCCAGTATGTCATTTATAGCGATTAGGAATAGCGAAACACTTAAGACGGAGCCTTGAGGTACTCCGTTTTCTAGAATTTTTGTAGTGGATAGGACGTTGTTGGCTCTAACTTGGATAGTTCTTATAGATAGAAAGTTACTGATAAAATTAAGGATGTTTCCACAAAGGCCAAAATTCTGGAGAATTCTTCGGATTCGGTTTCTCCAGACCATGTCATACGCTTTTTCTATATCTAAGCAAACAGCTGTTGCATACTGGTTATTAGCAAACGCGTCGCATACATTCATTTCCAGGTTTATTAGGTGGTCATATGTGGAGTGAAATTGTCGAAAGCCACTTTGTTGTTTAGCGATGAGGTGCCTTGATTCTAAGTACCATCGGAGTCTATAGTTTATAATTTTTTCCATTAATTTACACATTGTGTTTGTTAGAGCAATCGGTCGATAACTGTTGGGGTCCGTTGGAGTTTTGCCTGGTTTCAAGACTGGGATGACAACCGCTTCTCTCCATTTGGTTGGGAAGATGTTGTGGGACCAAATGCAGTTGAATATTGCAAGTATGTAGTTAAGCGCCTCTTGTGGAAGATGGGTAAGGAAGATGTTGGGTATTCCATCGGGTCCGGGACTAGTATTCGAGCATTTGTTTAGGAAGTATAGCAGTTCATCAAATTGGATAGGAGAATTTAGGTTGGAGGAGTAAGGTGTTTCTTGGACTATGATTGGAGGCTTCGACGCGTTAGAATCAGTTTTCTGTTTGTAGATCTGAAACTGTTTTGAATAGTTGCAGTCACTGGAGTTTTTCTGGAAAGTCGTTACCAGGATTTCGGATATTTCGTTTGGGTCGGTGGAGATAGAGTTGTCTTCCTTATTTAAGGCTGGCATTGAGGAGTGTTGGTTTGAACCTTTGATAGCTCTTATCTTTTTCCAAATTGCTGAGGGAGGGGTATGTGGATTAAGAGTTGAGGTATAGTTTATCCATGATCGTCTCTTACTGTCCTTTGTGATCTTACGGGATACGACTCGGTATTTCTTGAAGTTGATAAGGTTTTCTGCGGTTTTGTGTTTTTTGTACCGGTTGAAAGCATGTTTGCAGTCTTTCACAGCTTGTGAGCATTCTTCATTCCACCATGGATTATATTTGATGTTGGCGTTGGTGTTGTTTTTTGTCTTCGGGATGGCTGCACTGGCTGCTGCGATGATGGCTTCTGAGAAGTGTTCGAGTGCTAAGTTCAAGTTTGTTGGATTTATTTCTATGAGCAGGCAAGATGAGTCCAATATGACTTTCCGAAACATATCCCAATCAGCTTTCTGAAATTTCCATCTTGGGGCTTTATTAGTTTCAGTGATTCGGTTTAGTTTGCATGTCACCATTATAGGGAAGTGGTCACTGTCGTATAGGTCTTGTACTGTGTTCCATGTAATGTCTTGAGTGATTGTTGGACTGCATAGGGATAGGTCAATTGAACTGAACCGACCGGATGCCGAACAGAAGTGAGTGGGTTCGTTAGTGTTTAGTAAGCTGAGGTTTGCTGAGTTTATTATTTTTTCCATGGAATTTCCTCGCGAATCGGTCTTATGAGATCCCCAGAGGATATTGTGGCTATTAAAGTCGCCAAGTATAATGAAAGGTTTTGGAATTTGGTTTATTAGATGAGTGAGTTCGGATTCATCTAAGTGATGGCTGTTCGGTAGGTATATGTATATTGCATATGTACAGATCTTTAGGGCATGTTACTTTAGTGATGATAACTTCTAGATTGGATGTGACTGTTATTTCTTGGCTGTGGATGTTATTTCTGACAAAGGTGGCGACTCCTCCACTTGCGTGGGCAGTGTTGCGATTTTTGAAATATGTTTTATAGTTTTTGATTTTACCTGAATTATGGTTTTTGAAGTTAGTTTCTTGTAGGCAGATTATTTGTGGCTGAAATTCTTCGACTAGTAGTTGGAGGTGCTCGAGTCGGCTGTAGAAACCATTCAAGTTCCATTGGATAATTTGTAGTGACATAATGGATGTTTGGTTGGTGTCTTGGGTTTATAGGGGTTTTGGATCTGGGGAGGATGAGTTCCCCTCTTTCGAGAGGATGGTTTGTAGTGAGATTGCTGTTGCTAATTCTGTTTCTAGTTTTTTGATTAATCGGTGTAGTCTGTTTTTCATTCTTTGGTCTTGCATTAGGGGGTAGATTAGGTAAAGCATATGTATTAATGCTTTCTTGTCAGAAGTGTAGTCGTTCGCGATAATGTTTGGGTTTTCTGTGCCGATAGCATTTTCCAGGAAACTTTTCAGTTGAGAATAGTTAAGGATAAGATGGTTTGAGGGGTCATCCAGAGCTGTTTTTGCTGGTTTTAGAATGTCGTCTATTTGTTCGATGATTCTTGTTAGTGATTGGCTGCGTTTGGGTTTCTTTTTCATAGTGGTGGGTGCAGGTTTATCGTTTGAATTAGAGTCGTTAACACGTGGTCTTACGGGTGTTGAGATGGGCTTGTTTGTTGTCTGTTGGTCTTCTTCTGAGGTGTCTGATAGTGGTCTCTTTTTTAATTGAGCTTGAGGGTTTGCAATGGCAAGTATTTGGTTATTGTCTGCGCTGGAGTTAGCCGTAGTGGGGTTGGCTGGAATGTTGACATTGGGATCTTTTCCTGTCTCGCTGATTTCGGTTGTGGTTGGATTTTCGTTTGTGTAGTCTATGTTATATTGTGAGTTATTGACGCTTGACGTTGGTTCCGTATCGTTTAGTGTTAGGTTATTTCTCGTTTCCTTGTTGGCTGATGTGTTTGATATTGGTGTCTCGGTTTGAGTATTGCATTGGTTTGCAATATGCCCTTCTTGTTTGCACAAAAAACAGGTAACTTTGTCAGTAGATACAAAAATTCTGTATTGTGTGTCGTCGTACGTGATTAGAAACGATTCGGGGAGTTTATGGACATCATCTGGGTTTATATAAATTTGTCTTCTGAAGCTCATTATGTGGGAAAGACCGGGGTCTTGTAGTCCCGCTCTGAGGAAGGATAGTTTCGAGGTCAGTTTGATGTTATGGATTGTTAGTACTTTTTCGATGTAGTCATGTGGTATGGTAGGAGAAACGTTGGACAAAATAATTCGTTGTGATGGATTTATTAGGGGTCTGATTGGGGTGGATGTATTGTTGATGGGCAGTGATTTGAAATTGGAAACGAGGGCTTTTGTTGTTGCTTTACTATCGAGGTAAACACAGATTCTGTTGTTTGATATGCGGGAGATAAATCGTATGGCGTTGGGTCCAGTGATTTTTGCTACAGCTTGTGCATATTCTTTGATAGTAGTTCCGTCTATGACGTCGATTATTACTGCCTGATCCTTGGTTGGAAAAACACTGCTTACCGTGGCTGATGCATACGATTTTGTAGGCTGAACTGTTGTATTGGTTTGGGTATGGCTCGTTATATTTTCAAATTCCATGACTTCCATGACGGGTCTTCTGTATTTAGAAGGCTCACCGATAGCACTAACGTTGTTGTGTGGTGCTCCGCGCACCGACACGGCACAGTAGACTGAATTATAAACACAGGAACTTGCGAGCGATTGTCAACACGTCTGATCGGTTTGACTGCCCGAGAACGAATCGAGAAAGTTTTGTTTTCACAGAAATTACAAAATTTTGTATTTAACTCTGATAGAAAGGCCGCTTCATTTACATTGATAAAATGTGAACGATTTTCGGATAGTCGTACCTTGTAGCTCGTACTTTTTACCTTATACTTCAGGTAAAAAGGCATATAGCTGGGAAAAACAGTTTTATGACATTACCTGCTAACTTATGTTACTGTTCTACAATGAAACGCTATGTTTTGTACCTTTAAAAATATTCGACTATGTGCTTTTAAAATTTAAGATACAACCCATACTTTGTATTAAACTGGCAAACGGGATCACTTTTCCTTTGTTTCTAGTTAGTTCTATTTAGTTCGTCATAACCAATTGATACGGTTATTTCAAAACAATCGAGGAAAATCATTATTAATTAATTTCTGCAATTATTAATTCTACTGTTTTGTTTATGTTATAAAAGTAAGAACTCTTCTTATTGAAAAATACCACAGCGTGCACAATACTGGTAAAGAGTGGAATCTCATTTTAATTTATTAATTTTCAATCTTAAAGTATTTTGATTTTCAAAAATCGTATTAATAATATACATATGTGTGCTCATACATGGGAATAAAAAAAAATGTCTTTTTTTTCAGTAATTAAAATATGATCAGGAAGACTTAAAACGTGTATTTCCGTAAAATAAATTTTACAAAATTTTTTTTTCATTATGGGTACTTTGCTTATGTGCGCCTACATAGGTCGGAAAGTAAAAATGCCTGGGCAGTCGAGAATCTCGGCTCGAGAATCCAAATCGTATGCCGTTGACGGGAGGTCGGATTTCAGTTGTTAAGAGCGAGAAGGCAAATGTGAGCCTTTCTCTCTCGACTCCCACGAAGCGGTCCGAAATTACTTCGGGCAGCTTCGGAGAAACGAGAAAGAGGGCATGCGTCAGTTTGCCTTTGTCGTCTTTCCGAAACTCCACGAGCTCACGTACGCGTATCTAGCATGTGTGAGTGTGCACCCGACGGTGCTTTTCTGGCATCACTGGCTACGCGGAAGTTACACATGTTTATAACATAAGAGATAATTTGATCGAGCATTTTAAAGAACTTGTGTGACTTAACGTTTGTTTGTATTCCTCTAGTGGTGGGAGTTGGCGTCGTTGTTACATTAAATGCCAAATGCACCAAGGAAGATAAGGAACATTCGACTCTCCTTTTATTCGCGCGATGCATTTATGTTTATGTCATAGTATCTAACCTTTCGTAAACTGTCGGCCCTCCGCACTGGTGGTCGTGATAGCAAATCAAATTTTTAATAGGTGTTATTGAAAAGAAAAAAATGGCAAAATGTTTCTATTTGGGATACCTTGTAATATTTGTTATTATAAATTTAGGTAAGACGATACAAAATTTTTGAAAATCACAGAATCCTATATGGAAACAGAGATCCCGTAAATTTCAATAAAAACTTTTATCGCTCCTAGAGGAGGTACATTTTGTTCTTTGTTACAGAAATAGATCGTTCAGCTCATTTTTCTTACTTATAATCTAAGCTAGTATGAATTAAAAAAAAAATTTGATTTGTCATTTATTATCATATTTTGTGATCGTCCGTATACGCGGGCAAATTATTCATTATATAAATCCCGAAATCGGAAGAGTGCAATGAGATTCGATAAACGTAAAATGAAACTGTGTTTTCAGTGACTGCAGAGCGAATAAAAGATATGATTTATATGTCGTTTGAAGGAGTTTCTGCCTGTTTCCGTAGACATAATGGAACACATCAGTTTGGATGTTCTTGTAAGATGACAGACACTATATTTATTAATAGTTATTACAATTCTCTATGGAAAATTAACAGCTTACATGAATTATTAAATCTAAATTATACATGATACATAATATATTTGTTATAAGAATCCTTATAAATTATATCTTATTTTTACAGCAAGTAGGTCAGGAAGCGTTGGTGTTATTCATTTCATCGAAGAAGAAGACAATATCAGTTGGATCGAACATAATGCTACTGCTGGACCATATACAGTAGTCATTCCATTTTCTATGTTTACTAGACCTATGCTACTCCGATTACGGAATACAAATAATATAAATGGAGTTTTATTAGCAAAAAATGTCAGTCATGTACGCCTTGATCATTATTCTCCGGAAGATACTTGTCCGAACAGATATTCAGGATACACAAGGTGTAACGATGTTAATCCATGGAATCCATTTGGATCCTTTTTGCTTATGGAAGATTGGCCCTTTCCAATGTTTTTCATAGAGGTCAGAATTCAATTTTTTTTTGTCATACTATTTGCTATCTACGACAAAATGATAGTTTACAACGTAAAATATAATCCGTTTAACGATTATACGTACCATATAATCAAATCAGTAATCATTACAAATGTGCGAAAATCCGAAAATGTCAGGAACTCGATCATTGGGATAATTCTCAAAAGATTCAGGATTCCCGACAAATCGTTTAATTACTAAACTAAAATTGTGAACATTGTGGAGAATCCTGACCTTCTGATATAATTGTGATATAAGGTAACACGTTATTTGAAGTCGCATTTTAAATAACGTTGTTTCAAAAGTGTACTTTTACCAATCAATTACAAAAGTAACGATAAAATAATGAATTTCCACCCAAGAGAGCTGCATTTGTAACTTATAGAAATTAGAACAAAATACAAGCTGTTTATTATTAATTTCAGAACCAAACGTTGATAGAAGCCATAAAGTCTTGTTTCCAAAAACACAATGCGCAAAATTTAGATACTCAACACTCGCGACCATTGTGCGCGCTAGAAATGAAGTCATTCATGTTTGCCGCAATTAATTCTGAATCTTGCATTAAGCGCAGCGATTCTAAAGTAAACTTCAATCCAATGCAATTTTGCGATCCTTTGGGAGATAGAAACATACATTGGCCTTTAACTCCGATAAATAAAGACAAAAATTCCATTACATTAGTAACAGCCAGATTGGATGCTTCGTCTTTATTCGATGGATTATCACCCGGAGCGGGTAACATAGTAACAGGATTAGTAACTCTACTTGCCACTGCCTATTATTTGAATCTCTTGTTTAAAAACGTTACAATACCGGACAGTACGTATGATAGTACATTTGACATAATGTAATACGTATACATTTGTAAATACTTTCTAATTATTACCTACGTCTTTCTTTCTTTTTCCAGACACAAACGTGGTTTTCTCATTATTAAATGGCGAAGCTTTTGATTACATAGGATCTAGTAGATTAGTGTATGATTTAAAAGAAGGTAATTTCAACGCACTGGGCGGAGTGAACTTAAAATTTGACGATATTAAATGTGTCATCGAATTTGGTCAGCTAAATAAAGGAAATTTATATTTTCACTCCAACAATGGAAAGAACAATAAAATGATAAATAAACTGCAGAAAGCACTGAATGCATCTGTTCTGGAAGGTAGCGTTCCACCTGCATCGATACAAAGTTTCTTAAAACAAAATCCTGATTTAACGGCCGTCGTTATAAGTAATCATGGTTACCAATTTGAAAATAAATTCTACAACAGTATATTGGACGATGCAGAAGGCCTTCATTTTAACAGGTATTGTTCTACCCATTCGTTTTACGCGCGAAACAGATTTATTTACGACGTTATAGATGAACGTGTATGCTCTTTTCAGAAGCGACCCAAGTGATCTTGCAGCACCTTTAGCAAATATAGCAATTAACGTTGCCAAGTTTCTTTATGAAAACGTGACTGGCAAACTGCCACCATCCGCGGATGAATCCCTTCAATCTGACGTCAAAGATCACATCTCTGAAATGTTAATCTGTTATCTGGAAAGTCCCAATTGCAATTTGTTCCGTTCTGCTTCATCGCCAGGTGTTAAATTAACCAATCAAGTTCTGCCATTATATGTCGGTGTAAACAGAGTACCAAATACTGCCACGACATTGACTGGTCAGCTTCTCGCTTATTTGACTAGGAAGGAATTGCCAGACATGAACGACACCGCATGTTATAAGAACCATCTTGTTTGGATGGCAGCTGGTAACAATTTTACTGGTTTGTGCATTAATTCCACTGTGAATTTTAGCACGGCTATGAGTCCAGCATTTATCATCGATGGTAAGTGTATCCTGTATATTATTACTAATAATCATACGAATGAAATTAAAGGGATTCAGACATTACAAAATATGAATCCGTAATCGGATACGTTATAAACACGCATGATTTGTACCAAAAATAAGGTATTGTGTGAGAATTAAAAGCGCTAGAAAATACAATATAGTCCTAACTGATAGACAATTCTTGGATAATTCTTTTGAATGATTATGGATGATCAAAATTTAAAGAAAAGACGTTACATTTGCACTTAAATAAAAACGTTCTTTGGTAATTATTTCAAACTTTGGTAATTATGCAGAAAAGTATAAATGAAAATATTCAGAACGTCGACGTTGACAATATATCACAAGGTCATTGAAATCGATGAAGCGCTGCCTTTTTCTGCATAATTAACTCCTTAACCAAGTGTGTTCAGTTGTCTTTTTTGGATTTGTTTGTCAGCTATATAAAATTGCGGTTTTTATTTATCACAATGTTGTATCTAGCATATAGCTGGAAGGAAAACATATATCGTTATCCCTGAAATTGTTACGTTAAACAAACATCGTTTCTCAATGCAGTCAAACTCGGGCAAGAACGTTAAGGGGTTAACCAGTTTTTAATTTGAATATTTTAACGTTTCGAATAGGGTATGATATGAAGTCAGGAAAATACTCTACATGGACAGAATCTGTATGGGAAACATTAAGCGTAAGAATGTTCCTAAAGCCATCAGCAGCTACAGAGCGATTCAGTATGATTCTAGGTAGCTTGGTAGCTGGCTTAGCATTCTTTTTTGTATGGTTTATTAATTCCCGAGCTGATATATTGTTCAATTCAAGGTACAGTGACAATTTAAAAAAGAATAGTTGTCTAGGACCGTTTCAAATTTATTATCAATTTACGAATTAAAGTGATTATTCCAGAAGAGGAACAAACTGCTAGGGACACGCTGCGGACCACATATCAATGACCAGGTTGGATCATCGAAATGATAAAAATATCCCAATAACTAGCCTTTGAATCTATGTGTGGTACGCCCTCGGACAATTTTTATATCTGAATGTTAAAGTGTATTCTGATACCACCATCGTTTTATTCCAGCGTTATCGCGAAGTTACGATAACTAATTTAATTAAATTTTTGCACCTGCTATTAGTACGTCGAGAACATGTGCGTTTGCTTGATCCTTCGCGTTGCTTTTCCCGACTCTGTTGTTGATTATACTTTGACGTAAATACATTTTTGTAAATGGATCATTTGTATTCGATAATAAAACGTGAAATTTTTTTTTTAATTCCACGAAAAGTCGATACTGAGATTGTTGCGCGTGTATCGCAATAATAAGCAGGGTATATATTATCTAAAACTGTTCGTTACACATTTGATTTTTGTTAGAGTCATTATGTATACAATTGTAAACGTGCGCATTTTATTTACACGGTGCAAATAATCGACGAAGCACTATGAAAGATCATTTAATTCTATGTCATTCACTTTTTCACGAACATTAGTATTATATATGTTATACAATATATTTAATTCGTATTTGAATGCATCGTGAATAATTTGTGATGTGTCTATTGAAATCTAATAGCTAATAAGTTTAGTAATCAGTCTTGTATTTCTTTATTTATTTCATCTTTGTATTATAATTTAATCGATGTAAGCGCAGGATATTTAATTCGTTCAGACGATCCTTGCTTATACTACCCAAAAGTACATAGTTAATTGAATTGTATTGAATAGTTGAGTAAAGAAAGTAACAATGTATATGTAATTTAAGAAAAAGTTTTGTTACCCGTTGCAAAACGTTAAGCAATTCATTTGATAAAAACATTTTCGATTACAATAAAATTTTGTCAAAGAAAAGTAAGTCCATTATTAAGGAACTTATCTGAAATGTATATTACACTGTTGTATATTTATTATCATTTTACTTTCTTCGATCGTACTTTAGAAACTTCAAGATACTTTGCGTGAAGATTGATGCAAACACAAAAATTACGAATGATACCATACAAACATTCTAGGCAAAAGAAATTTGTATCTCTAACAGAGATACTAATCCTGAATCCTTTTATTCTTAATCAAAATCTAGATTTTTTTTTATAAATAATTACCTATGATTACTTGCAATTACACACTTTGTTAAGAGACATATACGATGCGATGGGCGACGTAATTGTTTGGTGTTTTGTCAAATATACGAATTACGTGGTCTTATTAATGATAATAAAATATTTTATACTTTAAGTTTAAATACAATTTACTATAGCCTCCCAAGTGACTTATTCTTTTTGTAGTAAATGATATTACGAATAATTAAATCTCTTTCGACAGAAATGTTTTTGATTAGAAAAGGGGACCTGAAATTAGGTAAACCTTACGTTGGCAGCTCCAATGACTGTGACATATGTTGTCAAGGTCATCCTTCTGAGTAACAGCCAAGAGGTTTTAGCCGTCGTTCGTTTTTTATTCAAAAGTTATTAGCATATAAAAATAAACATAATTTACAAGATAACTTATTTATTTAAATAAAACGATTATATTAAATTATATTTTATTAAAAATGGGTGTCGGTATTAGTTAGTGTAGTCTTTAGGAGGGGGTCTGCAAAACGAATTTAATATGATTTATTTTATGCTCCGCAGAGCTCATGGAACGAAATTCCATATTCTTGTTTTTTGTTCTCGGTAATTTTGATATACTAATAACTTTTTAATAAAAAACGAGAAGTGGCTATAACTTTTTCGACGATGCTCAAGAGTGTGACCTTCATAAACTGTGTGAACGTCAAGGTCACATTGAGTATACGTATACGCAGATACTAGTATAATATGTACTAATAATACATTTTTAAAACCTTCTGAAGGTCATTCAAGAAGGTAACTTTGACAACATATGTCAAGATCAAGGTCATTGCAGCTGCCTCCCCTAAACGTAAGGTTTATCTGAAATTATATTTTAAGGTTACAATAAAAATCGGAAAGACACATTGCAAGCGTGATGGCATTTATTATCAATAAACAACTTATAACAGGACCTTGATGTACACGAGAGAAGTATTCAAGTTGTTTACTTATGCTTCCTTTTTAGTATGTACGTAAGTATGTAATACGTTTAGTTTACGACTTAAAATTTCACTTAAGTTAGGAATGGACCTTTGAAAGTCCTTTAATTTTATATTAGCGCATATACATATACACGTGTGCGTCTTGGAATATCAAATTGTACAATATTTGTCAATATATACGTGAACATTTTCGTAAACTATAGAATGAACTCTTGGCAAGATGGAATACATGTCACAACACATGGAACAAAATATGCTGCTTAGAAACTTTTGTATAATTCACAAACATTAAAAACATTTCAATGAGACAAAGAAATTTAACGAAATACAGGAAAATGAAAATTAATAGAATGTGAAACTAACTTAGCTCGTAAAAAGAAGAATCAAAGAAAAGTAGAACCTGAAGTTTGGGTGAATATATTCGCAAATATAAAACGAAATTACATTTTTTTTTGCATCACAATCAGAGAAACGATGTTTAAATTCTCATAAATTGTTTCTCAAGAATACAATAGATTTGTGTGGAAAGTGTACATAAGTATGTATAACGTGAATTGTCACATAAGTTTGTCAACAGAATATTTTCTCGAGTTACACTGTCGCAGTAAAGAAACCAACGATACAACGTAAAGAACAGCATGAAATGATCAAATATAATATTAATGTGATTTTCAATACCACCGACTATAAAAGTATATGGATAATTAAACATAACGTTTCAACAATTTCAAAGACTGAAAATGTTGGACTCGATCTCGTACCAAAACTAACTCTCGTTACTGTCTTATTTTTTTTTTTTTTGGTCCATTCCTATCTCCTTAAATATTTTTGACAGAGCTTGCACGTCAATCGCTAATGAGCAGTAACATTAGTGATTTTATTTGAAGATCCGTTCTCGTACATGTACTCGATTGCACCTGGAAGGACGAAAATGTTCATACTTCAGACCCTTTTTTTTTGACATTAAGATTTTAAATATCGCGATACTTTCAAATTTGTATCTTTCGTTATAACGAACAAAAAATTTGCCACTACGTCGTAATACTTTATTGATGCATACAATATTCGTTCAATATACGTCTATCATCTAATTCATAACCACTTATACCCATAAGTTTGGTTATGATTGATAACAAAGAAATGCACCAGAAAAGTATTGACAGTTTCGATCGATTCAACGTTACAATCAAACTATTATACAAAATTGATTTCTGGTCCGAATAACGAGAACGAGCCCGCGACGAAACTGAGACGACCAAACAAAATATTTCTGATGACGAACATGGTTAAGTGATAAAATAGTCTTTCATGTTTCCCTGTAGAAGTAACAAATTTCAAATTGCGTTTGTAATATCAGTTTCGTTTTCTCATTTTCTAAAATAAGCCAAACTACTTTCAAACTGATTGTGCCCAACTCGAGAGTCGCTGATCGCGTAGAAGGTCGAGTGTGCAACAAGAGTGTAACATGTAAGAAGCTTATGGATCCAGTAGCAGTTTCTCTCGACGCAAGCTCCAAACATACGTTCAACCTTTTCGGTAAATGTTTCTATTTGTGTGTGTTTGTGTTCGTGTGTGTCGTGTCTTTAAGTATTTCATAGTTTTCAGTATACAAGTAATGAAGTAGGAGGCTGGGCACCGCCCACCGAGTTATCACAGTCGTCTGGTGCCGCAGCACATACGTATACGTGGTTCAGCCTTACAACCTACCTCTTAGTCTATCATTATTTTATAATTATACTTAGTCAAAATACAGTATAGTCCCGTACCAGGTGATTCGCCAGCCGCGACGACGACTTATTTTCTATGTTTTTTTTATGGAAAGTGCACGTTATTGCTGGTACTTGTAAACAACGACCTAATCAGAGCGACCGATCGAGGACCTGTTTCTCGCTGATCCGACCGAGACGTCGTACAAATTCTCGTTTTACGCTCCAACAATGACGATGCCTTTTTATTTTGTTTCGTTGATTTTCCGTTTGTCCGCGATCGTTCGATATTAATCCTTACGTCACTACACCGTATATGGAGCTATACTGTAAAAGCTGTCTTCAACTGATAATATCGTTTTACTAAGCCTCTCGGTCGATTCGTTTCTTGTGTCTAGGGCAGGCATGCCAAACACCCCGATCTATTCAACCTTTATGTTTGTTTTAGATTTTCTTTATAATTCTGTTACTCGAACAATCTATATGTAGGAGTACATATTTATGCGAACATCCTTTTCAGCAATAAAGAACAACGGAACATTCGAAAGATTAGCTGGTCGATACTTTCTTACAATTTTGAAAACTTTTGATGCAATGTAAACATACTAAATACAATTTTACCATATCTTCTACTAATTGTGAAACATATCACTCATGCGATTGTATTAACGAATTTTATGTAGCATTTATTCTTTAGTCAAGACGATCATGTTTGAAAATCAAAATATTTAATGACTTGAACATGTTAAAATATTTCTATGAGAGAAATTAATTTAGCCACAATGAAAAATCATATATGAAGATAATTGTTGGTAAACGATCAATATTTCTTATGTACAATGTACTTAAACAAACATACACGAAGTCTTATGACCTGATAAAATTGATTCAAAACTCCAAATCAAATTTTGATGTTTTCTTGTCTGCAAAACAGTACTACCTATTTAACTCTTTGGGGCACGCTGGGATTAAAAGTGTCCCGCCTTTTTGATGCACCGTAATGCATGGTGGGACATTTTTAGTTTATATTTCGTCTTATTTACGTAAAGCAGTAGGTAATATCTTCAACAAACGTTACAAATGTATTCATTTGCGTTGGCAACAATCAACATGCCAATACAGGTTCATCAATTGTTGCAAGCGGAAGTTTTATCGCGACAATCTTTTTCTCCTATTACTATTTTTTTCTGTTTTTTTACATTATGTGATACCTTTATTAATAATAATATACCAATTTCGTTTAATTTAAAACACAATCAAATTTCTATGCAACATGGGTCTATTTTATTATCTGAATTCCTCTGCCACAAAGAGTTAAGAGTTGATTGTTGTAGCAACATGTTTCAAAATTGTTTACAATAAAAGAATCCCAATATACGTAAAACTTTAAACAACACTATATAATTACCTAAATAAACGTTGAGTACATTTCTAAATATGGAAAACTGTCGTCAAGGCAAAAAGAAGGTATCTTATAAATGAATGTATCTTTTTACTCATTTGCTTAGAAATTGTCTTATTCGTCCTACACGTGTTTGCTCGTGATACTATAGTGTAGGATTGGCCTTAAAAATAATTGTACATCTGCGGAATGGGACGTAGTAGCAAAGTGCAAATTGGCCTTCAAGCAAAGATGTGTTTGACATGCCTGATCTAGTTTTTCTAAAGTTTCGCGCAGCCACAATACGATCAAACAGCAACTGATTTCGAAATTGGTATGCCTAGGATGCTCGGGGAAAATGAGCTCGTAGAGCCACTAATGGAAGCACTCTGTGCCAGTTGGCTATGTACATCAATACCGGAAGTATGTAGGATACTAGTGGAGTGATTACCGATCTAATCGATGGCTTCGACCTCTCTTTTGTACGAGACGTGTTTCTTCTAAGCGCATTGAGGATCAGCGGTGTATGTTTCGGATGTTTTATTAGCGACGTGCTCCTTTGTCTCCTATCGTTGTTTATCTATGAGCTTAATCTCGTCAGTCGATGACATTTTGTTAAGCGCTATGTTGTCTGCCGTTAAAATCAGAGATGGGTACGTTTTAATGATCTTCTAACCGAAATAGATCTAAAATACTAATACTTGTATTCGGTGCTTAGGAACAACTGGCGAACATCTTGACATATTGTATATTCTGTAGTGATCAAATATCAACGTCCGCTTACGTTTTTTATTTATTTATGCTGTCGAGTATTATATACTCCTGTCGTTTGCATTCGTCGCATCGCTTGAATACCGAATACATTGGTTTGTATCCGGTATCTGATTAGTAAAAAATATTTATACTCAGTTTCATTGACGAATAAAAATACACTATTGTTTCAAGCCGTATGTATGTAGTATTAGCGTGACGTTTGTTTTTCAAATTTTTAATAGAAATAAATTAAAAACAATATCAATGTTTTAAATATATAGATACTTCAGAAATTATTTGGACGTTTATAATCTTTAGAAATTTGTATAAAATTTATAGCCTTCAGAAGTTTACAAATCTAATCATGTACTTTTGATCAACAGATTCATCATTCTTATAAATACTTATCAATTTCTAAATTTATGTGTTAATAAGTAATGAAATTGATGAGTTTGTAAATGTATTCGAAATTGACGTATAAATAAATAATAAAATACATAGATTTATGACAAGAATGTATATTATTATAATATTATTTATTTATAGAAAATATAAGGTGCAAACATCGCTTTAATACCATATACACACGATGGCGACATACATGTAACTATTAAGTTACAAAATTAATTCTTATCTCACATATTCGTTATTAGTTACCTAGATTAAAAGGTACTGAATACTAAAATTGAATGAAGTACTCTATAGTTGCACAGGTAACGAATACAATATGTGAATACTTTTAAGCGTTCGACTACAAACAGAATACAATGTATTATTCATCATTCTGATACTTTTTGAAATACTTTTCATCCATCCCTGATTAAAATCAGTGAACTAGCGTTGATCTAGTTAATCAAACACAGTAAATCCTCCATTGTCCGAATGGAGCATTCCTGTTACACGTTTTCACATATAATAATGACACCAAAGCGAGCACGCGTAGTGCTAACTAACAAATAAAACACAAGATAACCCAATAGCGAAAAGTGATAAGGCTATTGTAAAACTAGCAAGTATAGATTATTATAGTTGGTCAATTGATTGCTCAAGGCCATTTTCTTGAATCTAAATCACACTAAATATTTCTACTTTTCCACCAATGGCAGAAGATAGTTAAACAGTATGATGGTTATAATCCTTTGATGGTTTTGAGCAGTCAATCGATTTTAATTGAACTATAATAATAAATCTTTTCAAAGTATCCATAATATTCAGAAAAGGACACGTGATTTAAAATACAAAGAGACTGTAATTTCAGACAGTTGATTATTTGAAATATAAAATGATTAATTTGAATAAAATATTTGAAATATAAAATGATCATTGTCTGTTAAGGAATCCTATAAAACTCGTTGCAAATAAACATCTTCACGGTTCGTGTTTTCTATTGCATTCACTGAAGCTTCAAAGCTTTTCGAATTTGGACGCTTTTGCAAGTTACATTTCCCATCGTGAAACGCGTGAAATTCAAACTCAATTGGCCATCGAAGAACATTTTTACATGCTAGTTTGTATCTTTGTGAAAGTCAGACAGCGCGTGCCAATAGGTTGGTACAAAGTACAAAAGATAGAGCAACGGGTTAGCCGTTCGTTGTTGGCCCTCAGCGACCAACTGATATTGTTCTGACCGATACAACATAACGCTTATGTTTAGGGTCGTACAATGAATTTACAGTTCTATTCGTGCTTTACTCGTGCAAGGACAAAGCGTGAGAAATTCGAGAAATTTTGAAACCGCTGTTAGAAACAGTAGATGTGATCATATAGAAACAATACGATCTCTATAAGCTATTACAAATTTCAAAAGCTTTAATTATCGATGTCAGAAACGTTTATCCCGTTAGAACCGCTTTTCCAAGACAATCGAAGATCTTAAGATAGTTTCAACATTTTTGGGTGTTAGAATGCGATGGACGGAACGCTTGGAAATAAACTGAAGGACAATCGAAGACAAGTACACCGGAAGAACATTATACGTATCTATACAGATCTTATATCGTTGGAATTTGAAGTGATGTCGATGATATCGGATCGAATATCTCGGAACCATGGTTCCGTATACACTCTAATACTTATGCCGTTAAAAAGTACACACGTCGCTAAGTATTCAGCACTCGCGATCTGATTGCTACTTTTAGTAAAACGCAACACGATCATATGCAGACAGCGACTGTATGAACACTTAATGCTAAGATGGCATGTGCTTGTCGTCGAGCCTTAGACGTTTCTCTATCTCTCTTTCTTGCTTTGCTCTCCGTTTCGTTTTCAGTTACAAGGAAGGTTTTTTTATATCGTTAATCTCCTTCTTCAGGTGTCGTCCTTCCACGAGAAGAAGGCACAGTGTGTTTACATCCCCACTCTTGCTGCAGTCCGCTGATTGGCTGTCACCGATCTTCGTCACCATTTTCGACCAATACCTGTGAATCAGTGGACTGCAACAGGAGTGGGGATGTAAACATGCAGTGCCTTCTTCTCACGGAAGAATGGTAATCGCTAATATTTTCTTCCTTTATTTCTAACAGTTCTGTGTATTGTATTCCGTATGTACAGCAGTACCACATCACGTTAAACTGCGGTACACGCGTTTAAAGACGACACTTAGAGTTTAAAAATATAATCATCATATATTTAAAGTAGTATTATATTATCATTGTTGTTGTTGTTGTTATTACTCGTAATAGTATTATTATTAATATTATTATTATTATTATTGTTATTATTATTATCTTGGAGGGATAGCACTTCGCTATGTCACGACACTGCAGAGCTGAACAAAGACTAAACGCGGAAGTTACCACGCTCTTTAATGGCACGAAGGAAACATAATCGAGATTGCTATTATCTATTGACCGAACGATCATCCGTTGCACGAATTCGAGAGAGATCGTAAAAATCGTGCGAGAACAATAGCCAGCGAATTTATCTTAATCCCTTATAGACAATTTTCCAGATCCTTTCTTTTCACGTGTTGTTGACCGGTCGTTACGACATCTGTAACGTTAATTGTAAGGACAATATCGTCGTAGCTTATTTTAATTAGGAAGGGTTGACAACGACCACTTAATTCTGTCGTTATACAACTCCTAATACTATACATAGTCTCATTTGGACGATTTCAATAGCGATATAGACATGTACTAAAAATTCTTACAGAAATATCTACCCCGGGTTAGAACTATTAAGGAATTATAGGTTATGTGAGGTCGATTGAACTAAGAAACTGATTTTCCATTCAATTTTAATATTACGAGCTAGCTTGCTCGAAAAACGTTCGATACTTATTTCAATTCTTTCGTGTACGAAATTTAGGGAGTAAACGTTAGTAATTGTAGCATATATTTTTAAATTTCTAATAGTAAATAAAGCTCGTCAGAGAAACTAGATGTTTGAAATTGCACGCATGAAATTTAGATGTCAGATCATCTTTGTGTACCTGTCTCTTTTTTTTTTGTTTTTTGTTTTACACAATCGTAATAATTAAACGCTGTAAAAAAATGTTTGCTTCAGCGGAAATGAAGTCGGATATAAAAATATAGCAACACTGACTTATTCTTAGTTTCTTAGCTATGACTTGTTAACTGCACCATCAAACGAATAGAATCATGACTAATTTCATGAGTCGTATTGTAGGAAAAATGTACACATTACACGTAAATGTTTCTATTTCATAAAGACCTCGTGTATATTTACGTCTTTTTTTTTCTACGCTTTGACAAACTAAATGATTTTACGAATTACTGAATTACCTAGAGGAATTTCGACATGTTCAATGACCTAAAAGACATAAACGATGACCTGTTACGGAGTACACGAGATCTTTCGGAAGTACTTCGTGCTACATTCATAGCACCTCTGTTTATTACTCTGAATATGTAATTATTATAAAAAAAAAACGCAACTGCAAGAAACAAAGATTCAAAGAAACTATTTCGACCATAGCTTACAGAGCAACGAATAAACAAAAAAAAAACTGATAAACAGATAACAATTTCGAAAGAATCTCCGTTCCGACAGAAATCCGAATAAATTACTTTCACGAATAACAAGAAACATGAGAACCAATCGAACTACCCTTTCCCAGTGTCTGTTCAATTCGAACATTCTCGGACTATGATAAGTAACAATTGAAGACGAGTTATAAATCTATGAAGGTGGTGGCTCCATCGATGGTAAAAGGAGATCAAATATGTCGAATCCGATAAGAGAGCGTGATAACCTCGATCGATATACCCTTGATTTTCGCGAGAATAATTACGTATTTGACAGTTAAAGCGAAATCTATTCTCGAATACCTTAATACTGTAATGAGCAACTGGATTTGAAGGTACCGTAAAGAGGTTGACGTTTCGGTGATCGACAGAGGTCAGTGAAGATCATCTTCGTCACTATCGTTACCATCTTTCGATCTATCGGCACCTCCCTCACCGTCGCTGGAGCCTGAATCACTCCCGGAGTCTTCGGATTGCCAGCCACTGGCTTGTTGCTGCTGCACGTGCTGCTGTTGAACGACGTGTTTCGACACTTTGTGACGTTTTCCTGCACGTTGCACCGGGTCTGCCCCGGCACCGTCGAGCATCGGTTGAAGGATTCGTCGACGAGCATTGATGAACCAATTATTTACTTGCAGCAACGTTAAGTTCGTTTGACTCGCGATTTGACGCTTCTCATCCTCCGTAGGATATGGATGCTGCGTAGAATTGTAAAATTAATAATTACGTTTGATCCTAAAGCAGTGGACACTCGATTTTGTGCGATTATTTCATATAGAATAATGTTTATAAATTGTCAAGTACAGTTGTAAACAGAACATCAATTCAATTCGAATTAATTGGGAAACAGATCTGTTTGGATAAGCGGTTTTCAGATAAGGGAAATCAAATTTGCAAATGCAATATGAATTATAAAGTAACTAGTAATTAATTATTTGAATAAACATTGCTATTTGAAACACTGTTGCAACCTGAAAAAATGATATATTTTTTATTGCTTGTACATCTTTGCAAATTGTGTAACTGAAAATTCGATTATTTTACATGAAATAATTGCACAAAATAATAAATATTAATAGTACACGGTTACATGTCTATTAAAAATTACATGGATCAAAGCAGACAAGGTTCTGGATTCGAATCTCACAAGTGATACAATTTTGTATCATTGGACTACCAAAAGTAGCCCATGAAAAAGAATGTTAAGAACCACTTGAATAACAGATATAGAATAAACTATTGTATCATGTGATCTATTTCGTTAAAGAAAACTGTCTAACTTTTATGTAGATAAGAAAGGACAATGTTAAGTCATAGAGGGGTTTACTGACCCAAGAGCGTACAGCATATGCTATACACCGTTGGAAAGGTCTCGCCAAGGCGAATCGACTGATACCATTTTTAACTTCGATATCAGATGGGATAATGTCGAAAAATGGCCTCAAAGTTCGAGATTTTGCGGTTTTGAACAAAAGAAACCGGTAGTAAAAGCCCATCCGGCCCGAGGGACCTCGGGTAGGCACCTGAGGAAAAACCGAGGGGTGTAAGCGATACTCTAGCAGATTGGGAAGGCAAATGTGCCCCACCACCTTCATTTCAGTGCCGTGTTGGGCCTGCGTTTGCCGCATGGGCCCCGTTCCAAATGCCTAGGGCGAAATCCCCAATGGATCAGTTGTTTTTCATGAACATAATATATTCATGGTAGACAATTCACAGGTATAAGTTGGGAATGTGCAGATTAGTATTCAGACTAATGCGTCACTTACAATAGTGAATGGAGTGACATTTTATTGATTGAACGAAATATAATGATGTGAATACTGAATACTAACCTGCACATTCCCAACTCATACCTGCGAATCGTCTATCATGAATATATTATGTTCATGAAAAACAACTGATCCATTGGCGATTTCGCCCTGGGCATTTGGAACGGGGCCCATGCGGCAAACGCAGGCCCAACACGGCACTGAAATGAAGGTGGTGGGGCACATTTGCCGTCCCAATCTGCTAGAGTATCGCTTACACCCCTCGGTTTTTCCTCAGGTGCCTACCCGAGGTCCCTCGGGCCGGATGGGCTTTTACTACCGGTTTCTTTTGTTCAAAACCGCAAAATCTCGAACTTTGAGGCCATTTTTCGACATTATCCCATCTGATATCGAAGTTAAAAATGGTATCAGTCGATTCGCCTTGGCGAGACCTTTCCAACGGTGTATAGCATATGCTGTACGCTCTTGGGTCAGTAAACCCCTCTATGACTTAACATTGTCCTTTGCCTGTCTCTGATGGAAGTCTGAAAAACCTAGCCTGATCAGTGGTACCAAAGAACTACTTTAAATGTAGAAGACAGCGAGTATGAATCAGTTAATTAGAATTGATAACAGAGCAATAAAAGTTGAATAAGCATCATACTTACAACTATATGTTCAAAGAGCCAGGTTCGCATAATGCTCGTAGCTTGTTTAGGTAAGACGCCCCGCTTTTGCCTTCCCTTCTTAATGCTACTATGACTACCTCCGTGGCTACTACTATGATTTGAAGTAGCAGTACCAGTGCCACATCCCTCGTCTTCATCTTCGCTGGGTGCAGGGGAGGGTGAGCCCGCCACAGTGATATCTAAACACATCGCATTAGATATAATTTTTACAAGAAACGTGCATCATCTATGTGAAACCTTTTCCCGGTCTTTAATTTGAATTTATGTCACTATAATACAATTAGAGATAATAATCAGCATTTAAACAATGAGCAACTTTTGCTAACCAAAATACTTTTCGTCGTTAGCATCCCCGACATCGACGTATTCATTCTCGCGCTCCTGCAATGCAAGAAGGCCCCAATAACCAGCTTCTTCTAAATATATTCTGTCGCTAACATAGTCCATATCATCTATAAATGGAAGTTGATAACGGCTACGTTTAGATCAATCCTTTCTTCTTGACTCAGTTATATGCTACACTACTTATAAAAGTACTTTCAATCGCATTTACCAAATGATTGTCACAATTAATTTTAAAAGAATTTGTTTCAAATTAGTATTATTTTTGTTCTTAACAGTCAACTGGTATGATCAGATACTCTTTATACAAAGGGTGTAATAGTTGTATTAACTTTAACAAAAGAAGACAAAATACATATTATTCTAATTCAACGCACCGTTTAAAGTAATCATTATTGTATAATTAATTATACGATAGCCCGTACTTTAAAAAGCTGCGTGTATTATACGTTCTAAAAATATTATTATGTTAAATACATATAGTATTTGTTTGATCCCTGAAATTCAGTCTATGTTCTTACATTGTGACCTTGATTATTTTGTGCAATACATATGACTATACAGGGTGTTCAGCTAATCCTGGGAAAAATTTTAATGGGAGATTCTAGAGGCCAAAATAAGACGAAAATCAAGAATATCAATTTGTTGATTAAGGCTTCGTTAAAAAATTATTAAAAGAATTAAATTAAAAAATTTCAAATCATTGTGAAAAAATTATTTTTAGTTTGGGGAGTTAATTACCATCATTTTTGGTAAATAGACATACCCCCGAATTTCTACGCACTTTCGAGAACAAAATTCAGGAAGGTGGACAAATTTTTCGATAAAATTAAAAAATTTCAAATCGTTCTGGGAAAATTATTTTCGGTTGCGGGGATCAGTTACAATCATTTTTGGTGAATAGATACACCCCCGAAATCCTACAGACTTTCGAGAAAAAAATTCTTTACCGAATATATACTGTGTAGCCGGAAATGTTTCTAGAACTGTTTAATGAAGCCTCAATCAACAAATTAGTATCCTTGATTTTCGTTTTATTTTGACCTCTAGAATCTCCCATTAAAATTTGTCATAATCTGAATGTATGCCAGAAAAATCTGTATGATTTTTTATACCATTTCAGTCTTTTTATGTACAAGCTTGATATCGCTGCATTGAACCTATTATGGAAAGAATACAACACTGCTCTGATTAATTCCAGTATCACGTGAAATATGTTTTGTGCTAATCTATAGATTACTGACAATAGCTACTAAGACTGGAATACAAGATTCTTCTTCATTTGCTTTTTTACGTTTTTTATTATTTAAAAGTTACCATAATTTTCAAGCATTTTACTAAGTTTAGAAAAGACACGATGAGATGGTTGTCTTCGTTTAGGATACTGTTCTTTATATAGTATTTTAACAAACGATAATCAAATCACATTTTTCAGTGTTACTGAACATCGTGTTAGAAACACTTTCTTCCTAAGTAAAGTCTTTACTCATACTGAATGTAATGTTTAGCACAGATATCTAGTTGATGATTCATTTAAAAATATCTCAGTAATTATTAACTGCAGACCATACTTAGTAATTCATCAAGAAAAAGTACTCATTATATTTAAAAAATTTAAGTTGACCTTCATATCTCAATAAAAAAGTAAAGTAAATACAAAGCCTCGATCTTTGGAGACTATTAAAGATCTGAAAGATGGTAATTAGAAGTTAGAACGGAAAATACATAATTGAATAAAGATATGTTCTACCATGAAAGAATTACTTTTCATTTACTTGTTGAGAAACGCAATTTAGGTCAATAAATTCTTGTGTTCTATTGTACAGTATGGAAAGAAACAATCAGTATATTATTATTTGTATCAATTATCAGCAATCGTCAGAAACGGGGCGTACGTTGATAAATGAAACTGGGAAGTGAATCAAGAGCGAGAAAAAGAGTCGTGAAACAGACAATTGTCGCTCTAAGGTTGAACACAGAGTAGTTCGAAGTGCTCCAGGACATTGTGGGGCCATTTTAAATCCGATCACACCAGCTGAGGGTTCAGAAACAATTTAAATGCCAATGAAATAAAAAAAAAGGAAAACAAAAAAGTCTAAAGGAGACTGTTCGGGTTCAATTATGTTTACTTACTTATTGTAGACCTTGAATAGAAATGAATCGTTAGTAATAATTGAATTAGAGGATACATACGGTGCTTACCTTGACCAAGATACATATCGTTGACTGGCGCACAAGGATGTACTCCAATCTGCGAAAGGGGCGTGCTCCCGTGTACCGTGGAAGGCGATAGAGGATCGTCATGGTCCTGGCTAGAGGATCTGTTCGAGCGTTGAGCGGTGGAAGATGATCGTACCGATGGCGGCCTGTCGTTACCGGTTTCCTCTTGCGCAGCCATTTGACTCGCACCACCGTTCTCCGACAGGGTGTCGCCTCTGCTCACTCTGAATCCGTTAGCTCCCGGCTCAACATCATTGCCTGTAGAAGACAGCACCTGGGAAATATATGTCGCAACTAGCCGTCAGAGAGCAGGGGTGGGATTCTATAATAGTTCGAGCGACGCGCAAGTATCGCTCGATCATTAAACTATACATTTCAATCTGAACCTGGACTGTGGATCCAGCGATTCTCTGGATCAGGGGTCGGCAAACAGTTTCCGAAAAGGATTGTACGATACAAAAATGTACCTTTTCGGGCGAAGAGTACCATGAGAAGTATCTACATAGAGAGTGTTTCAGAAATGCATGTAAATGTAGAATATTCCAATAAAATAGATAAAACTTTGAACTGAAATAAAATGGAAAATACAGAATACAACCTGGTGCTCATCGTTTTATTTTATATTTGATGAAATTGTATCACCCAACTCATACTTGATTCTTGAATTAAATGGATTTTGTAGGGATCAAGACCTAGTTTTTTTTATGATAACCACCATGGCAGTCAATGTGTTAATAATTAACATATTAACGTATTACAATTACGAGAGTTAAGTACGGTTCTAAAAGCAGTAAAATGGTCGTGTATGGTCTCCTGATCTGAACCCACTGGATTTTTACTTGTAGGGTCGTTTAAAATCTATCGTGGACGTAATACAAATGAACAATGCCCAAGAAACGATACAAAATGGATTTGAAACTATTGGAGGAATACTTGATAGTGAAAATACCTTTTTCAGTGAGTGCAAAATTCGATGTTGAGACATACGGTGAACATATCAAATATTTTCTTTAGCCATCCATAACTGGAAAAGTGTTATGCAGAACATGTTTTAATTAAGTATTTACATGTATTACTGAAACAACTTGCATACGAAAGTGATACCAAAACAGAAAAGCCTAGTATTTTAATTTTCTAAGAATGACGAAGCATACAGTGCATGACATAATTATGTGGCCCCCAATTTTAAGGTTTTTAATATGTTATCGAACCTTTACATAGAAACCAATAATTCCACCTATTTTATTATCTTGCAAAAACTTTTATCTGCACACTTACAAGTTTCAGCTTATTACTCGATGGTTATTATTAACGTTGAGTCAACAACAATAATTAATGTAACGATAGAGAACGTATAGTATGTTTGGGATATTATTGGTAATTTGGAATATCTAAGTATTTGAAAGACTATTAACGTTATATAAATTGTAACATCGCAAATAACAAGGGTAAACCATCTGTTAATCAGTGCCATTTGTGGAAGAACTGTAATTTTGATATTTCAGACTTAATCTGCAGAGTAAGAAACTTTCAAATTCGTGTAATTTAAAACAGTTAGAAAACATCGCCAATCCATCGGTAATACTTTCGTGAAAATATAATGAAAAATATATCAATTTTTATTTTGATTTATTGGTTGACGTTGGGCAAATGAAATTTAATTCTATACGTGTTAAATGTCTAACGAGTTTTCGTACATTATATTTTTCATTGAAATCGATAGATAATCGTTGGATTAAACTCTAACGTGACGCTGTTTTCTTAATTCTGACTTTTCAACCTCAAGATTTCAATTTTGGACATAATATCCTTTGGTACTATTGGTTTTCCATGATTCTCCCACGAAATTCAATTAAAAATCATTCTTACCTCGTGGGCTGTACTTTGCCAACCCCTGCTCTAGATACACTAATACAACTACAAAATTCAATGAAATGATACGATTAGTTTCTGCTCCTGTCTCTTTTTATTCCAGCACGTGACAAAACACAAGAGTATATTTTATTAAATTCAATTGAATTTATATGTTTTTGTTTATGTTCAGATAAAAAGATCTTTTATGCAAACATACATATGAAAGTTATAAATGTTATTGATCATAAGAGAATCGACACGTGACGTATCAATATCAATAATTATTTTGAATGTTAAGAAAAGATAGAAATGTGTAAGTCAGAAAATGGTTGAAAAACACCAAAATGGAAACTTACTAGATATTTTATTTCTTAATTTGTATATTAATACGTCGTTTTTGAAGTGGACCGACATACATCCCATGCGTTAAAAATAATTTTTTATATTAATACATCACGTTTCGTTTATTCCATGACCAACAATATTCACAAACTTTAATATCAGTAGTATGGAGGAAAAAGAAAATAATTCTTTTCTATACAGCTAGTATGTTAGTTTTAACAATTTATAATTTTATCCACTTAGTGTGTTTAATACCACATACTAACTCTCTCTTTTTTAGTTGTAAATATTTCATCCTGAATAGAATCCATATAAGAGATCGAAACGTTCAATAATAAATAATAAAATTTTTCATCTAGTTACTTCTATTTTCCGCTATAATTATAGTATTAATAACTACAGTCTAGTATTAAATAAAAATACATTTTCTATCGAATTAATACAACGTTTAGCTTAACTTTTGGTAGAAGTTTCTTACGAACTGTTAAAGAGACATAATTTTTCACGTTACTTTATCACCTATCAGAATATTATAGTATAGGTCATTCCATAAATATTATTTTTCTCTTTACGAGAAGGGTGAATTAAATTCTATGTATAGAAAATTTATTCGACGAACTGAATCAGAATTACACCTGTTAATTCCAAGTAAAAACTTTAAAATAAATTTGAGGAAAACTAGGAGCAAGTTTCGATTATATTCAATAGTTCAATGGAGTATTTGTTGTTTTATAATATTTCAAATGTCAATTACATTATTCAAAAATTTACAAGAATCAAGGTTTATTTAAAGATCCGTCGAACATAACCCTAGCCCCTAAATATTTTTATTACTCATTGGATTTAGCGTAAAAAATTAAAAAATAAAGATAATTAAAATAGAAGAAGAAATGATATTGTCTGCGTTGTTTCATACATTAATATCAAATAAAAGTTTCTGCTGTCTCCTCTAATAAAGTTCTGTAAACTGTCGAAAAGTATACTTGCAAAATAGGAGTTATAATTAAATTGAAGATAAAATGTAATTAAATTAATAAATTGGGGGCTATAAATAAATAAATTGGGTAAAACTCCATTTTTGAGTATTTTTATTTTTCTCCGGTTTTTTTAAAAAAAAAAAAAGCTATATTTCAACATTGAAAAGACATCAATCGAGGGAGCACGAGAAAGTAATATGTTTTTGCTAGTTTCTTAACAAAAAACATACAATTTAAAAAGATAATTTTGATGTTTAGGTTTTTAAGTGAATGTAATAATACAAACAATGTTTGTAAATTATTGTACACATAAAATTTACTCATTGTGCAGTTTCTTTTATAATTTTTGGGTTTTTTTGTCTCGAAAAAATTAGCAAACGTTTTTCAAGCTCCCACAATTTATACTTCTTTTCAGTGTTGAAATGTAACCTTTTTTAAAAAATCTGGAAAAAGGTAAACCCATTTAGAACAAGGTCACTAAACTGCTTATCACAAATTGTTACATCGTACCCTTATCTAAAACAGAAACATACTCATATTACTTGTGGAATGACCTGATACATGTCGTTAGTTCTGAAGCGTCGGCAACCTTTAGTCAACTCTTAATCTACCAACTACTAACTGTATGTACAAGGTGTAAATCAAGGAATGCTGATGATCTAGATGAAAGTACTCGTGAGAATTGGTACGCCTACATTTTAGTTTACTGACGTAAACATCCTCTTTCCTGATAAGCAATTAACAAGTGCGGAAATTTTGTTGTGAAAGGAAATATACCCTCTCTACGGAGTATACGAGCAACTACTAATTACCTTAACGGTACGATACAGATTCGCTGCAGACGTTAACGTTAATGAGTCTGTAGGCTGAGCGGGTTAAATTAGGGTGGTTAAGAGAGAGCATGTTGCGTTTTCGAGAGATACTCGCGATCCTTGCGCATCACTAACAAAAGGATATCTACGTAGGTAAGGGAAAGCAGACCAGGGAGGCTTGAACGTAAAAAGGAAAGATATCTAACCTGCAAAGGACTGCTGCCATTGCTGCCACTCGATGGACCCATATCGTGCCCATGGTGGCTGTAATCGCTGCGTAGCAGATTTTCGCTCTGCATCTTGCCCTTCAGGCACGTGATGTACCTGTTGCAAAAGTCCTTGCAAAGCTCCTGAACCTTTTCCAACTCGAGTAGATGGATTCGCAGCACCTGTATCGCCTTGATCATCTACGATTGGCATGGAGTGAGAAAACAATGTCGACGACTGATCGATTTTCTTTTCATATTGCGTGCTTCGGGAGCCGTCGTTTATTATTTTTTTGTTTTTCTCGCGCGAGCGTCTACCGCTCTGATCTTTGTTTTTGAACGACGGGAATCGATTTCGCCGCGAGAAATTAATATTCGATACGAGAATATGTAAGCAACTGGACTTTTAAATTCATTTTTGTTTATACCACACGTTAATACATACGTTTGCAAATAAAAACTGGTTACAAGATACAGAAAAATATAAAAACGATTACTCGATGTTAATATACACCGAATTTAAGGATTTTTTAAATAAATAAATGATATTTTTCTCTTTATCTTTGTTTGTGTCTAAGTTAAGAGTATTGATAGTTGACCTTCTACATATAACTATCTCTCATGAATGTTTTATGGGATTAACTAATCTAAAGGATTCCTTAAAAGTACCTAATTATTCAATTTAAAAGTGTTTATAACCATATTCATGGGAAATAAAATCTTTTCAATGCTTTCAATATTGTTTTTTTATACATATTTCCTGCAAGAATGTAATATTTCTTGAAATAGTTTAAGGTTTTCGCACAAAATTCGACAAAATTACGTTTCACATATCTAATAAAATATAATTTGTTATTTAATTTTTTAAAAATTTCTATATTTTAAATTTTTAACTCAATTTTTGTACAGATGATTTTTTTCTTAATTATCATCGTCATTTATTACCTTAATTTATTACTTTTTGATGTTGTTAATTAGTACTTTTGAGAGTGAATTATTAGGTGGAATACAAATATCAATTTTTAACTATAAAATAGTGTTTGAGTTTGTCCACATCATGCATTTGTTTCAAAGTTACTTATAAACTTGTAAAGTTTCTACCTATACTTTTCCATTTTATTTCCTGTTTCTATAATTTTCCTATAAGTAACTATACTTTTATAATTCCTCTGGAGCTTTAGTATGATGCGTTATTAATTTAGGTACCAAAACTATTCAACACTTGACTACATCCTCCTTTGATATCATCATTCAACAGGAACTAAAAACGATAGATTTTTGAGGCAATGTTGTTGTAAACGTTGAATGGTCAACTACTAATATACTTAGCTTAATGTATTTAATTTTCAAAAATCAACACAAAATGTAATCTGATTGCATTTCACACGACAAATGTTCTGCTGGCGTGTCTCAATCGTCTATTTCTTTCTCTCTTTTACACGCAAAGGATGAAACAAAATATTCCACAAACCAACTTTAAAGTGCAGCCAATATTTTTCAATATCTTTGCACAATTTTTATACCGTCCATAGACAAGTTCATACTGAACAAAATGGTTAAATAATTCTTAAATACAGACTAAAACCATGGGATAAAATCCGGCACAAAAGTGTCGTTTTCTTAATTCCAAAGAACAGATAAAAGATTCATGTCTAGACAAAAGTACCTTCTTAAGGGTCAAACGTGTCCGGAAACGATGTATTTTTAAATTATCAGGGATCGTTCGAACTCACCAAACCGTCAATTTCGGGGTCATTGATCAAAAATGGCTTTCGGTCTCTTTCTTGGTGTTGGACGAAGGCCTCTATGTCCATGTTGAAGCTTTCGGACGTCGAATTGTCCGATCCCTGAGTAGCCTGTTCGCATCTTTCGAATAGTAACGCTAGCAGTGGGAAGAGGGGATGCTTGTACACTGCCCTCTTGTCTGCTTCGAACTGTGCCTGATCTTGATGGGTTGTGTAATCGGCAACCCCACTTGCAGGGTCCTGATCGTAGCCAGGAGTCACCATCGCTAGCGCCACGGCGGTGCTACCCTCTTGCATTCTGCAACATTAATAACAAGCCCATTAACATTAACAACAAAATTTTATTCGAATAAGGGACTACGTAAACCAATTTATTCGTGACGTCCATTCGATTATATAGGGTGTTCGGCCAACCCTGAGAAAAATTTGAATGGAAGATTCTCGAGGCTAAAATGAGACAAAAATCAAGAACATCAATTTTTTTATTGAGGCTTCCTTAAAAACTTATTAACGTTTAAAGTTCCATACGGGCCAGAAATTTTTTCGGCGAAATTAAAAAATTTTAAATCATTCTGACAAAATTATTTTCAGTTGCGTGGGTCAATTATAATCATTTTTGGTGAATAGACATACCCCCGAAATCTTACGCAGTTTCGAGAAAAAAATTCGAGCAAGTGCTGAAAGTTTTGGACGAAAAAAAAAAATAATTTCGAATCGTCTTGGAAAAATTATTTTTAGTTGCAGAGGTAAATAGACATATACCCAAAATCCTACGCACTTGTGAGAAAAAAATTCGTGTAGATGGACAAATTTTATTAATAATTTTGTTAATAACTTTTTAACGAAGCCTAAATCAACAAATTGCTATTCTTGATTTTCGTCTTACTTTGGTCTCTAAAATTGCTCATTAAAAATTTGATGAGCTTATTTATTAGCTGAATTTTATTGTATAATTATTCTATTCTATAATTGAAATTTTCATTTACATTATCAACGTAATTCAATAAAATATTACTATATTATTAAGATAATTTTAATCAAAACAAGAACCACCAGCGTCGATGTATACCTATTATCAAATTGTCGGATATTTAAGAAACTGTTCCGAAACTACTGTTTTTTTCATAACTAAACCACTGTTACAAAGCGACAGGGCCTTTAAACTGATTTTTGTTTCATGTCGATCCGACTTTCCGTTTTGGAGATATCGTAATTTAAATGGAGGGGTAATTTTTATAATTCCATTGACAAAGACTATTAATGCATATTAAAGATAATAAAACTTTAGATGAGTACAGTTCCGAGACCACTCATGTTTCCTGCACAATTGAGTCACTATTAGAAACAGCAAATCTTCCCCTTTGGTTTCGAGTAAACACTGAAAAGTAAGCAAACCCTATCTCCGGAACTAAACACGCGATCGATTTGAAACAAAAATCGCCCTGCAACGCATTTCAAAAATTACATAATAATGATTTTTCAAATCTTATAAATATTATAAGTCATAGGTTTATTAATGAAATTGTTACACTTGACGTGAACAGAAAGTTACTGAAAATTAGTCTAGAAATTCAAATTTATCATTTTAACGGGTTTGATTGGTCCAGTGTTAATGACTATAAAGAACGTTTACCTATCATTCCTGTCTGGCACCATCCATCGTTGCCCAGGTCCTCCGGGGCCTCTGATGTAATGATCTTTAACCTACACTTTCAATGTTACTCGCAGAATTAAACTGAAACAGAAAAGAATTCCAGAAATATCACTAAATTATCTACAGCCAACTCTATTCAAATTATAGATACAGTGTATGATTTAGGGCTAGGTTTAGGTTGCCAAGTAGTGATTTGATGAACCTTCGCTTTGGTTCCTATACGAATAAAATAAATCAACCAACGAGTAACCTTGAGATCTTGACAAAATAACCTGAAAATAAATTTTTTTGTGAATCATAACATATACCCTTTCGAATAAATATAAATTTATCATGAAGTGAGATATGCATATGTCCACATACATAAAAACATACAATTCTATTAAATAAAATTTGATATTAAGATCTCTTCCACTACGCCATATACAAAAATAATATACTATACATATAGTATTGTCTTCCCATTTATACTAAATTAGTTTTGTATTACTTTGATCCCACATGAGGATTCAACCTTTAAAATGACCCTGGGAAGATCATTCTGAGACTTCTTTTTGCAAAGTTATAATAGTTTTATATAATAAATAATTATAAATTTTATAATAAGATTGACAACGTTTCTTCGTTTAAGTGTCCTAATACTTATGAGCAGTAGTGTACATACTACAACACTAGATATTACTGCTTTATTAGATTAAAAATGCGTAAAACGTCTATCTAAAGAAAATCTTTTTGAGAAAATAAGATTTTTACAAATTCATTTATTTTCTTTATTTATAAATAGGTATAAATATTTGTCTTTTATTACTTAGTAATGGGAAGTTTGTGGGCCAGGACACTAATTGTACGTCATGTTAGGTAATTCTTTTATAGGAATTGTAGTAAAACTTATAAAATGGTTCGACCACCATTGATATAGCCCCCTAAAAAAAAGTACAAATACACTTAACACTTATATCGATTCACAAAAATGCAGAACATTCTACACCAATTGCATTTGCTTAATAAAATATTTAACTATCTTTGCTTAATAAAATATTTAAATAGCCTGTATTTTTCCCCCTCGTTATCGCTAATAAAATTGCTATATGAATACCACTAAAAATGAAGAAATTTTGTTCGCCGGGAATGTGAAGAAAAATATTTATTCGACGATAGATCCACGCAAGCATTTCGGAACAGAAGCGAATGAGTATAGGAGAGAAAAGCGAGGGAAAACAGAAAGAAGAGAATCGTCGTGGCACGAAGAACCAAACGATGCGCGGCACTGCATTTAAATGTCATCGTTAGACGTCTCAACACCATCAGCACTGTTGCTGGCACCAGTTCTGCTTCCCATTCCGAACGTTCCTTTTGAATTTTCCTCAATCCCCTATACACGTCCCCACGGTATGAATAAATAAAGTACTGCAATACTCTCCCAGTGACAAGGCGACGACACCCGAAAGCCGCAGTTATCCAAGGCAGTTACCAAAAACCAAGGAATCCAATTTCACAGTATTTGAACGATGTATAATTAAACCGCCTCTTCCCAGTAATCCTTAATAATATCGACCATACCATCTAAACAATCAATTAGGATTACGTAAATTAATAGAGTCGATGTCCAAAAAAATATTTCAGGTGATACAAAATAAAAAAGGATCTACTAAATATTAAATTCCGTTTGCTTTTGTGTATTAACGTTATTTTTGTGTTACTTATTGAAAATGTACAGAGTGTTCGGCCACCATTTTAGACCATTTTTATGGGGTCTTTCTCACTTTTCGGGGTTAAGGAACACCTTTTCCAAAATTTTGGAATTTCTACATATTCTCCATTAAAATACGCGTTGTTTGCACTTTGAAACTTTAAAATCGTCCAATCCGTTCAGGAGTTATGATGTTTCAAAGATTCGCATGAAATTTCGGAGAACCATTTCTGGACAGACATTATAATTTCGGTAAGGAATTTTTTTCTCGAAAACGCGTAGGAATTCAGAGCTATGTCTATTGACAAAAAAAGATTGTAATTGATCCCTGCAACTAAAAATAATTTTTTTAGAACGATTTGAAATTTGTTAATTTTGTCGAGAAATTTCACATCTACTTGAATTTTTTTCTCAAAAGTGGGATATGTCTAATCACCAAAAATAATTGTAATTGACCCCCGCAACCGAAAATAATTTTTCCACAACGATTTGAAATTTTTTAATTTAATTTTTTAATAACTTTTTAACGAAGCCTCAATCAACAAATTGATATTCTTGATTTTCGTCTTATTTTGGCCCCAAGAATCTCCCAGTAAAATTTTTCCCAATGGTAGTCGAACATCCTGTATACACATATTTAATATTTTATACGTAATTTCACCGATCTATTCAACCGTGAGAGAATAAATGAAAGGTTTGATGAAAGGTCGAGCGACATACTACTTTTACGCCTTACCAAGAAAACTTGTCGCGTTGTATACTTTTTTCTATAATTAAATCAATTTCGAGATGCAAATTCGCATCCATTATAGGAAATTATTTACGTACAAATTGATTCTTATAAAATGATCGACGCAATTACTTTGAAAGATTAACGTTACCTTACGAAATTGTTTGTGCAAGAAAAATGTTTAAGTTGCAAAGAAAAGAGGAAACGTTTTTACCACGAGCAGATTGCTTTCTACTTAGGTGACGGCAATAAAGCGACATTGAAGATCGAGTTTGACATTTTTCTGTTTACTGAAATGTAATATTTTTCGCTATATAAAATCATATACATTTTTCAAGTAACAATGATTTATAGCAAAAATATATTAGGATTGTAAACACGTAATAATTCCGATTTCGAAAGTGCTGTTATTTATCATGAATAGGAATATGCAATTATCGTATATCCAAAACGTAAAATTATTTTGTATTCTAGTATCTCGATCAAATTAAATTATAACATAATTAAATATTTAAAAAAATGGTAAAAAAGAATTTAAAAAGTTCAACCCGATACCGTAATTGGTATTTCAACATCCCAGATCATACAGTTGAAAAATAGAAAAAATATAACGTATAACTGAATATTTCTGGTTTTGCATTTTGTGTAAATATTGAAAACATCTGCTAGCCATGGAAAATGAGCGTGGTAGTTAATGTGTTTAATTTATAATTGAAGACTTCTTTGATAAATAGTGTTGATAATATGTTAAAAACAGTAATTAGAGTCTTCAGAAGGTTAAAAGATTATAATTTATTTATAGACTATAATCCAGCAAACAGTATCTAATGATACACGTTGCTTCCTCCAATATAAATGTACTGATCTACCATTTTGGTTTTTCATCTTGCGGGGGACAGAGCATAGGGCAACACTTGCCTCGGACACTATGCATTCAATGACCTATATGTACACTGCCGGCGGAAAGTTTCCGACCACCTCGATATTTGTGAATGATTCCGGAGTTAATGAAAATGGGGCTACAATATTGCATGCTCCTTAACGTCTAATCATGGGTAGATGTAGTATAGTACAAAAAGTTAAGTTTATAACATATTTATTGGTAAACTAATGATAAACGCGTTATACAGCCTTTTCGTCAAAAAACGAGCCTTTACATCTTTTTACTTTGGTAGCTAATCTCGGCATTCTATCGATTAATTTCGTTCGCATTGTTTGCGAAACATCTTTCCACGCACTCTGCAATAATTCCCATAAGTGTTGTTTGGATGTTGGGCACTGCTTTCTAACCGTTCGATCCAGGTGATCCCAAAGCAGCTCAATCGGATTCAAGTCTGGGGATTGAGGTGGCCAAACCATGTTTTTTAATATTCCTTCGTCTTCTTTTTGTTGAAGAAATATTTTGCACAGTTTGGCCGTGTGCTTTGGATCATTGTCTTGCTGGAGTACAAATCCGCGCCCAATTAACCGTAGTCCTGATGGAATTGCGTGGCTTTCCAATATTTCTTTGTAGCGTTCCTTTTTGAGGATACCGTTTATCAGAACAAGATCACCTGTTCCATTTGCTGAGAAACATCCCCAGACTTGAATCGACCCACCACCATGCTTTACTGTGGGTTCTATGCACGGTGGCAACATCTTTTCCGTGGTAGTACGGCGAACGTAAACACGTCGTGCTGAGCCGAATATTTCAAATTTTGATTCATCGGTCCAGAGAACTTTACTCCAGTCTTCTGATGTCCATGTTTCATGAGTAGAGGCCCATCGACGTCGCTTCTTTTTATTAATTGGCCGAAGTAGGGGTTTCTTTACTGCAATTCTGCCAAATAACCCTGCATCCCTCAAGCGTGTCTTTACGGTGGTAAGTGACACCGCGTTACCTCGTGTACCATTTATTTCTGCCGTAATTTGTGATGCAGTTTTCTTGCGATTCCGCTTGCTTAATAATATAATATGCTTATCTTCTGCACCCGTGGTAACCCTTGGTCTCCCAGATCGTTTCCTGGACACATGTGACCCCGTAGATTGAAACCGCACAATGGCATCGTGTACCGTTGTTTTCGATATTTTTAATTGAGTCGCTATTGTTCGCTCTGATTTTCCTTCAGAATGCAAAGTGCATATAGCACTTCGTATTGCAACACTCAATTCTTTAGATTTTCCCATTTCCTCACGTTTTATATGCAAGATCTGTTCTCTGAGAAGATTCTCTGCTACACTGAGCCTCCTCACCCATTACTCGATATTTATACTAAAGTTTTGAATACAATGTAGTCTATATTGCTAAGGTAACAATCAACCTAAGTTACCTACCCTAGAAGGTACGAAAATTCAGGTACGAGCACTCAAAAAAGTTTACTGCTCTATCCTCATTCCTACAGCTGAAATGAATTTCTTCCATAAAATAATCCTAACTAAGGTTTGGGGGATTCCCAGGTGGGACAAGCAGGTACTAAAACAAGGAGAACTTCAATACGAACAAATAAGCAAAGAATAAATGTTCGTTTTATAACTTACAGCTGTGTTAAACCGTATTAATCGAAAAAAGTAAAGGTGGTCGGAAACTTTCCGCCGGCAGTGTATATGCATCGCATAAAGCTATTCATGCTTACAGACAGATAAGGAAGTACTCTTGAAGATGCATCTTGTTTCGTCGTGTATCACGCGAGATATAGACATAAATTGATTCTAGATACATAGATATTAAATTTACAATAGTTAACTTGAGATTTTAAGTATACGCAGAGTAGAGGAAAATGTTGTATGGTGCATTTACAAAGTGCAGTTGCACTTACTTTATAATGATACTTTAAACTATCCCTATTGGCTCTCAGATAAAATTAATGAATCCCTGATGTTTTTAAATATTAATTAAATCAATGCTTTTGAAACCAGTGCTTTGTGTTATTTCATAACTGCTCGATAATAACTTCATGTTAATAAAATTATCTTTTTTAACCATTTGAATTATATTTTTAATTATTAATTTTATTTTATTTATTTTATATTCATTTCTTTTATTTTCATAGTTAAGGCATACAATTCTTCAGTACAGTGTTACCAAGGCTCTAGGACAGTATTACAAAGTTAGATTAGCGGATGATAATTTTGTCAATCACTTGTAAAATCGTCGTTTTCACAGTACGATTTCCTACTTCTAATACTTTGTAAAAATCCTTTTGCATTCTTCTATATAAATTTAATTGATCTAATGATATGAATATACAGGGTGTTCAGCCACCCCTGGGAAAAATTTTAATGGAGGATTCTAGAGGCCAAAATAAGACGAAAATCAAGAATATAAATTTGCTGATTGAGGCTTCGTTAAAAAGTTATTAACAAAATTAAATTAAAAAATTTCAAATCATTCTGGAAAAAATATCTTCGGTTGCGGGGGTCAATTACAATCATTTTTGATCAACAGACATACCCTCAAAATCCTAACCATTTTCGTAAAAAAAATTTAGGAATGTGGACAAATTTTTCGAAAAAATTAAAAAATTTCAAATCGTTCTGGAAAAATTATTTTCAGTTGCAGGGTCATTTTTGGTGAATACACATACCCCCGAAATCCTACGTACTTTCGAGAAAAAAAATTCTTTACCAAAAATATACTGTGTGGTCGGAAATGTTTCTATAATTCTTTAACGAAGCCCCAATCAACAAATTAGCATTCTTTATTTTCGTCTTATTTTGGCCTCTAGAATCGGCCATTAAAATTTTTCCCAGGGGTGGCCGAACACCCTTTATATTATTCAGTTCCTAAAATAGGTGACGAATAGTTTTTGAGGATTTTTTAGTGATCGTTATTTGATAGTCAATATTTACTCGTATATTATAACGAAACAATTCTGAAAATTGCATTTGTTCTATGATTTTGTCATAATTTTACAAATGGACATCCAAAGGAGAATTTTACATTTATTGCAAAATTTTCTCAGTTTTCTATATGTATATTTACTGTAGTATGAGACAATACAAATAATAGACTAATTTTACTAATTAATAGTAAGTAATATTTCTATTCATGTTTCAAAATGAAATACGACAACGAGGTCAGTAATATCATTCAACCACGTTTGAAGACATTTTGTTGAAAGTATTTTATCCACAAAAGTCAAAAAAAAAAAAACACTTAAATAAAGTGCAATAAAATAAAAATGTATTATTACGTATTCTACATTGCTTTAAAGTTTATTATTCTGTAAAAAATGATTAATAAACGAATTTATTGTACGCGTCTGTCTAAAATTGATATAAACCTGATCTTTTGGCGTGAAACTTGTCTCCTGATTTCAGATTATGGCTCGTTTGGAATTACTATGGATGGTTTGGTCACGTGCATCAATGAATCAACTTTAGCGGAAGTGGTTAACCCTCCGTGCAGTTAATGTAGGGTCATTTCGATTCGGATAAAGCTGTTTCCGTATTCTTCGCTCAAGTTTAATTATACATATGTTTACTCGACAGAGGTAGAAGGTACAGAAATATTCTGTATTTAATAGCTCTGTAAATATAATATATATAATTAAAAATATACATAAAATTGTATGCATAAAATAGAAATTCTATTGTGGTTCGACATAACCTAGCATTCGTCTGTCGCGTTCGTTTCAAACTATTCGCCGTTCAAAGGTTAACCATTCGACTACAAATAAGAGACAAACGAATGAATTATTCGCGTCGTTCGAATACTTTCTGAAATATATTTTGCCCATCCCTCCGGGGAGACTCGCGTAACGACGTGAAAGAAGAACAGGCACGTTGAGGGAACGCCATGAGGTGGCGAAGAGAAAGAAGGTGGCGCCAGAACAGATGGAGAAGTCGGTAGAAAAAGGAAGTGGACAGAGAGGTACCATTACTTGCAAGTGGTGCTTCCACCACTATCGCGTCTTTCCGTTAAACCTGATATTTATTGTGCCGCTCGTTTCTCGGCGTTTTCATTTAAAAATATTATCGCTGACGGTGAATGGTCAGTGTGGTTCGTTTCCGCAACTGTGTCCACGCGTTGAATCGACCTAAACGCGTTTAAATTTCTTCTTTTTCCCCCCTGTACGATTTTCATCGTTCTTTTACTTTCTTTTCCCAATAACATTCGTCAAAGTAATGAATCGTCAAAACATCTTTCGACGTTCCATATGTTACTTCGTACCTGATTGTATTTCCCTTTTATGTAATAGAAATTCCTATCGAAGGTTCTTACATAATTAACGTTTTTGTAACGTCTTAATTCGATGTTTATCTCGCATTTTATGCAACAAATCGATTTCTGTCTATTTTGTATTCAGGATACTATTGATATTTATTCAAAACGTCTGGGAATGACACATTTCCCGTTGCTGCATTTTTTTTGTAATTAACAACCTTGTGTTCTTCCAACCGTGAATATTATTGTTTATCAACGCATGAGCATTGGTGATTTAGCTACCGCTTTTCACACGTATAATTAACTACAGACCTTCGCTTTCTCCTTTACTGCATGCTTCATTTCCCAATAAACTGCGCCACTTTGTGGAACTTTTATCATCTTGGGCTCGACTAAACAATGCTTATCAATCGGTAAAGTAGATCTCTCAATTTCTCGATATATCGATAGATTAATAGACAATCCTATTAAAAAAACGTCAATATACAGGGTGTGTTTCGCACAACGTCATCTTCAAAACGGTTAAAGATGGAAATAAATTTTATTAGACAAAGGACAATGGTAAAAATTGGCCAATCAGAAACATTTTTATCTTAATAAAAATTTCTAAAATTTCTAATAAAAGTTAAAATTAGAATTATATTTTTGTTCGTTGTCTATTATTCGAAGTAAATTTTTAAACATACATATAGCTGTACCCAATTGCACGAAACATCCTGCATAGTGATACAAATGAAACGTAAATAATTTAATTTTCTAAATTACAAAAAAAGATATTTCACACGCCTCTTATTTCAAGATTTGAATAAACGAGACTCTGTTCTTGTTGCTTTCATTTTCAATCTTCCGCATTGTTGTTCCAGATGCGTGAGGGAACGACGCTTCTTTTCTTTATTCTACTCCTTCAAACGACGCATTATATCGCTTTCGAATTCTTGGGTGCTCGATGGTATTTGGACGCAGCTGTTACCGGACATGAAAGCGACGCATATGCTCTAACGAGCCGACGAGAGATGCGATGTAAGAAGAACGCTTCCACCGATCCATAATATCTATCGAAATATCTTGATATACGAAACGTTCTCGACGTTGCTTTACGCGACTTCAAACCGCACGCTTTACGACGTCACGTGGCAAGAAATAATCTTTTATCCTTTATTCGTATAAATTAATTGACTATATCGAATGTCTTAATTTGTTATAGTATTTACTTCCGTAACGTCGTTGAAATTCATAAATTTTGACCCAAGATTTATTTTGCTCAACATCTAAGCTCGAACCTTAATTTGTTTACTTTAAGGGGTGGAAATTAACCCACAAATGTTCGGCTATTATTGATTTTATTGTTACAATTCACAAACTATGCGAGACAAAAAAAAATTATCACACGAAAATTACTCCTTCAAACATCTACTGAGTCAAATTCAACTGAATTGTTCTTATTATTCGAAGTATACAGGGTGTTCGGCCACCCCTGGGAAAAATTTTAATGGGAGATTCTAGAGGCCAAAATAAGACGAAAATCAAGAATATCAATTTGTTGATAGAGGCTTTGTTAAAAGTTATTAACAAAATTAAATTAAAAAATTTCAAATCGTTCTGGAAAAATTATTTTCGGTTGCGGGGGTCAATTACAATCATTTTGGGTGAATACCCCTACCTACGAAATCCTACTTATTTTCGAGAAAAAAATTCATTACTGAAAATATAATGTCTGACCATAACTGTATGGTTACCGTGAAAAAAAAATTTCGAATCGTTCCGAAAAAATTATTTTCAGTTCCGGGGTCAATTACAATAATTTTTGGTGAATACACATACCCCCGAAATTCTACGCACTTTCTAGAAAAACATTCGAGAAGGTGTGAAATTTTTCAACAAAATTAAAAAATTTCAAATCGTTCTAAAAAAATTATTTTTGGTTGTAGAGGTCAATTACAATCATTTTTGGTCAATAGACATACCCCCGAAATCCTGCACATTTTAGAGAAGAAAATTCAGTACGAGTGGAACTTTAAACTTTAATAACTTCTTGACGAAGTCTCCATCAACAAATTGGTATTCTTGATTTTCGTCTTATTTTGGCCTCTAGAAACTCCCATTAAAATTTTTCCCAGGGGTGACCGATTTTGTGTGGAAATATTTCATTTTATATCGAAATATTACATTTTGCAATATTTCATTTTTTCATCGAATACGATCAAAAAAGGCAAGAGAAGTTAGAACAATATTGTACCCCAATTAATTTCGTTACTATTCTAGATACAAATTTTGTTGCAATTGCAATTGTAATCTATTATAAATATAAACTCTACTGTTCCTAAACACTGTGAAATTTTGCATTACTCACTTTTTCAAAAACTGT
Organism: Colletes gigas; assembly: GCF_013123115.1. NCBI lineage: Eukaryota > Metazoa > Arthropoda > Insecta > Hymenoptera > Colletidae > Colletes > Colletes gigas. Next base: position 509,851 of record NW_025106677.1, read on the forward strand.
AGAAAAATATCTATAAAAAATATATATATTTGTGGTTTATTATCGTCATAAAATAATTCGAAGTACTGATAGTAAACTATTAGTAAACATTACATAGAGAATTAAAACATTCGAAAAATCACACGAAAATAAATATTTGCGTCATACATATGTAAACAAAATCAAAATTTGATTGGATAATTACAAACATGTAAAAAAAAAAAAATGCGATTAAAAGGACGTGAGTTTAATTTTGTGAAACCATTTACAATAAAAAGAAAATAAAAAAAGCAAATTTACAACGTTGAGGCGCGTGTCGTGTACAACCGGAAACGAGACTGTTATTAATTCAAATGAAACGGATTGGCGGTAACTATATGATGGCGTACGTGCATTCTGCCCATGCAATTTACTGCACCGCGCGTTTAATGCGTCGATTCCTTGTAACGAGCACATAATTACTGTGACACTGAAACGTGCAATTAGAAGCAATCAAAGAGTAAAAAGTGATAATTCACGCAGACGCGTAAGTAACATGTTAATTTGCAAAAGGGAACTTTTAATTCTTGATACCATACAGTGTTAAGATTCCTTCCAATAATTAATATTAAACTATCGTTATGAAAGCTGGAAAATTAATGTGACACAAAATCCGATCAATATATTAATATTTTCTTATACGAAAAGTTAAATATAAATTCATAACACCGCAAATTTCAATAAGGCAATACACATTTCAACATTTTTTAGAGAAACATAAAACATTTAGTATAGAAATATCAAGCATATTGAGGTGCACTCACACCGACATGTAAGAAAAGGTAATGGAGCTACAAGAGCAATGAAACATGTTTTTACGAGCGTAAATAAGAAAAGAAACAAATGTTTAACTCCTAAAGTGCCAAAGCAGTAGCAGACGGTTAGGGTTCAGAAATCATGTTCGGCCGTAAGAAAGTACTTAAACCTAAATAAACACCCGTCAGTGGTCAAATATTTGCACAACGTTTATTGTATAATTTTTCAATGCGAACATTTAATTTTACTACTACCCTCTGTATTATTCTCTTATCAAACATTCATCTATAAATTAATATCAAAACTTGGTCGCATTTTTAAACAAATTTGCTTCAAATGGAACACTATTCTTAATAAGCACTCTTTATAAAATACATGAAACCAGAAGTATACTAAATTTTAAAGATATAGTTCATCCTGGTTATGTGGGACACTCTGTACATAACTTCCTGTTCAAAAGTTTAGAGCACCCTCAAATTTTTGAAATAAATTAACCCTTTCTTTGTTCTTATACAAACGTTTAACTGAAAATATTATCCTTGCAATATGCAAAATTAATATAATTGGGAATTGCTTTAATATAATTTGAAATGAAAATTATGATTGTATTTTTAATAAATCTAACAACGAAGTGCAAAGGCTTCATTTCTTTGCAAAATAGCTAAATATGCAAATTTAATTTAAATATTTCTACTAACTAAAAAAAAGCCATTAATTAATTAATTGAAAATAAAAAATAAAATTAGTACTTTTCGTATTTTTTTTTGAAAAGAACAATCTGTAAACTTTTCATATTTTTGTAAAGAGTATTTACGAAATGTGTTATAGTTTGGGAAAGGCCACCATTAACACGAACATATTTGATGTAGTTACTATTACTTTAATAATGCCTTAATACTACATAGTGTAACTTTACGAAAATAAAAAAAGGCCATGTTTCACCATCGTGTACTACGAACATTCTAGCGTCGCGCGGGGAAGTCCCATTCGGATAAGTCTAATAGATGGCGACACTGCATTCCTCAACAAAATGTAATTCTTATTTTATATCATACCTGAGTAATATTCTCCTGACACGAAAGATTAGAATTTTTAATGAAAGAAGTAATGCGTATAAAACAGCTTTATTTCCATAATGATTGACGGGATGCTCCAAAGTTTTGAGCAGCAATGCATATACAGGGTGTTCAGTTACTGGTTACGAAATTTTAATGGATAATTTTATATGCCAAAATAAAACAGTCAAGAATGACGAAATTACGTTTGAGTTATCAATTGCTGAAAATATATGACAAAATTAAAATTTTCTTTATTAGACAAATTTTTGCCAAGTTGACGCGAAGTAATAAAATAAAGTTGTTATTTTCATTATTATTTGCTGCATCTTCATGCTTACTTTGATAATGACCGAAATTATTTTTCTTACGGTAATAGAAAAAGTAACACTGTTCTAATAAAAAAACAACAACCGATGGAGAACAATTAATTGGTTAAAAATACAGTGGAATTATTTTCTATAAAATATTTTATAAAATTTCGATAAATAGTGAAGAGGAATTTCGAGCTTTAGATCTTTCGCCAAGAAGGGAGACCAAAATTATTCCATTATTACGGTTGTCTCCATTATTTACTACTTCCAAGGCGAATGACAATAAAAAAGCATAAAAATTTAATAGATGTAACCTACATTCCACCAATTATAAATGCAAAAAATTTTACAGTTGAAGAAGAAAGTGAATAAAATTCATTAAAAAAATAATTACAAAGTTACAATCATAAAATAAAATACATTATTTTTCTGTAATCGTAAATCACCAACTGAAATATACTATTCATGTAGAAATACAGACATTCGTGCAAATTATTCACAAAATATAATAATCCTAAATTAACAAAATATTTAACTTTAATCATGATGAAAAAATATTTTATAATACGGTCAAACGTAAAGTCGGACCACTTTTTTGCTATTTTTGCTACTTTATATTTAAAAAAAATAGTATTCCATTTTTTGCGATAACAATACCTTTTGTACAGATCGAAAAATAAAAAAGACCTCGTACACGCTATCTCGTCGTTCTTGATTTCCGTCTCATTTCAACACGCAGAATCAGCCCTCAAAATTGCGTACACCCAGTAGCCGATCACCCTGTACGTATTTACGTTTAATTATTTGCTACTTTAGTTCAGTATTTTTACGCAGACGTCACAGTCGTTCCGAGTATCGGTGAAAACGTATCACCGCAAGAAACACATTTAACGCGCGCACATACCGGTCCGGCACCGAAAGAGTTAATTATGACAAAGATGGTATCCCCGCGGACGAGCGGAGTTGTTTACTACCTGTCAGTCATCGGCGTATTAAACCGGCGTCGTGTCGGGCAATAAACCGACGAAGAAAGAAGACACGGGTTAGAGAAGTGCACCGGATCGTCGGTAGGCGTTAATAGGGAACCAGAAGCTGTTTTTCTTTCTCCCTTTCATCGCTGGCCCGACACGAGATAGTCGAACTGTCAGTCAAACGTTCGATAACCAATGGTCGACGATCCCTACTACCACGGCGCGCCGAGGAAGAATCATTTTCATGCGAAGAGGGCGTAGCAAAAACTACAAGAGACCACCGCTGCCGACGGCGCCGATGCCTGACTGCTGCGCGACCTATAGGGTGCTCGATAAAATTTCTGCGGGAAATTCGAGTTCGTCTCGCCGCTTCTTTCGGACCGCGTATTATACGATGACGCACCGTGACAATAATTATTCCGTGCGCCGAAGACATTGAACACGATCGAATGCATCATTTAGAATTAATGGATAATTATTCTGGCATTTTGTAAAAGAGAACATGTTTTAAAGGACATTTGTAAAACAAAACGATTTTGCGCATGCGTGTGACAATATATGGAGAAAATGTAGAAGCATGGACGTTTTACTAATTTATTTTCTGAACGCTGTTTTAATTCGTATTAGAAATTATATCTAACTACTGGTACAAATATTCTTCCAGTTTTACGTTTTTCTGCATATCGAATTAAACTTAAAAAAAAAAAAATTTACCAAAAAAAAAAGAATATACTAAATCTATATATTTCCGTCCAAAAGTAAAATTTCTCACTCGATACTTGTACTAATTTGTTCCTTCCAGTACACTGTATAATAAAACGACACTTCGTTGCGGCATTTTTGTCGTTCCTTCTTTCACAACAAATTCTCTGAACGATTTTAACCGGTTTTCCTGATCGATTGTATGCACGACGTATAACGCTTGCGTTGTTAAATTTTCCATTTATCATTTGACACAATTCGTTTATTACGAATTATTTTATTTTGGCTAGAATTATAAATACAAAGTAGATCAATTTTCAAAATACATATGTATTAACACTTTAACTGCTATGGTGGTCATTGATGCCTGGGCACTTCAGACATACAATGTGTCTTTGAAACAAATAATAAATGACAAATACTGTAAAATAACAAGTACTCCATTGGACCATTAAATATTTCTATTTGTTACGCTATAGTTTGAACAAATATGGAGGATATCCCCAGGGAAACTGGTATAGCAGTCATAATAAATCATATTTATTGTTTATTCTAGAAAACTTCATTCCGATTCAAATAACCTGGTCAACCTTTTTAAATTTATTTACAAAATAAATATTAAAGGGGCATAATTGATATATAAAAAAAATTAAACAAAACACTTCCTAATTAAAATATTTCGTCAGTCTTTACGCGATGTATAATGCTAATAACAAAAATGAGGATATTGGTACTTGGTAATAGTAATAGTAGTAAGTAAAGTCTCATCAAATCAAGTAGAAGTATTTAGTACTGACGATAACGTTACAACCTGTATTATCTACCTGTAGAGCAACGAAGGATTAGTTAGCATACGTCATTTTCTCTGCGTATGGAACGAGTTCACTTGCGGATTGTTTTCATTGAATAAAACAATACGTATATATTATAATTATGCGCAAGAAAAAACTATGATAAATACCGTACAATTATTTTATATCAATTTTTATCATACTTTACTTCATAAACATAAAATATTTACTGTAATTTCGTAATATTTAGCTTTGAAAGTAATTTATCATTATTGCAATAACTGATACAACAGAGTTCCGTGCGTACAGCAAAATATATGTTTGATTAATTCGTAATATTTAAGAAGAAACCATGCATGCAATAAGTGATTTATTCAATTTAAGAAATTCGTAATATTCTATACAAATCTCATTTTTTAAATAAGATTCTTTAATATAAAAATAGTCTTTACTAAAACATAAGTATACATATATCTCGTTTAATTTCGTATTTTAAAGCTACAACAGGATAAAGAAAACGATACTGTTATACATTGATTATGTTACTTTGAGGATACAATGTATGGTGAAAGAAGTAAATTTCAGACATGCAGCAAAAATCTTTCGTACCCTGCCAAACGTCATTTCTGGATTTTTTGACTATATTATAAACATAACGAAATTAGAATTTCAATCGTATAACGCGGTTTCAAATTAAATTATCATCCGAGAAATATAGGCGGGTATACGGCGTTGTCAACATCGGAGAAAAAATTATTATTGTTTTAAAATAATGAAGCAATTAGGAGAAGATTTATTCGCGACGTAAGATAAAACAGACGAGTGGTATATCAAGGAAAAAGTAGATGACGGTGAACTATGGTCGCGTGGTACGCGTGATGTCACCCAAAAAAGTTGCTTTCTGGAAGACCCTTGACAATATCGATCATATCAATCCGCAATTCTGTCAAGGCAGACCGCGAGAAATGGGCGTTCACTGGGGGTATTGCGCACAAAACAAGTTTTTCGCGTGTATCGGCGCACAAGGAACGAACAAACGAACCTAACCTCACAAATTCGCAAGTGCATAGCCCAGCGGAGGTTAACCGATCAAATATGATGTACGAAAACAGCTGTCTCTGTGCCACCGTATCGGGAAATACTATTCTTCGTTAACTTACCGTACCGCGAGGCCAGTTCCGACAAATCCCACAGAAACAAAACAACACCGTCCACTAGTTTTATTTTTCAAAGATATTTTGGTCGGCGTGTCCGACTCGTCCGAAATAGAAATGTCTTTTTCGTCCACGTGATATCCCGAAACCCGACGATAATCATGTACCGACACCGGTACTATTATCCACTAACGTGGTCAACACAAACGCGTCTGTTTACCACTATTCACGTCGCACGATAAATTAAAGCAATCGGACATTTTTCAACATGCTCCTCCACAATCCCGTCTACTCCTTCCACTGACACGTCTTTTGTGACGTCATCGATTCAATACTTTTAGTGAAGGTTTCTCCTTCGTTGATATTTTGAATCTCCCGTAGATGGCGGCATACACGCGATTCTATGTCCATTCAAGCATCGTTCGATCGACGCGGGATATTTAAATTCATTCAGAAGAAAAAATGTAAATCGGAAGAAAAAATTTGTTATAAAAGATATGAATTTTAGAAAAATAATCCCTACGAAAGAACATCTTGAAATAGCATTGAGATTTTCTAGCAACATGGGAGTTCTATCACACCCTCATGTATTTCTTCAAAATTTTGTACAAGCAATTTCAAGAATTATTCCAGAAGTATGCGGAGCTCTCATTAATGTACTTCAATGTTATGTAAAAGTATTACTTTTACTCTTTACCATAAGATCTTACTTTATGTATAAGTGAGTTGGTACATACTTGGGAGATAAAAATTGGTTTTCTTTTGCATCATTTGTATTCTCAAAAGACACTTGTGCGATAGAAATTTGATCTTTTTCAAAAATATTCTCTTCCTCTAACAATGAGCTATTAATTTTCAAATAAGTTAATATTTGATAATTTATTTTTCTAGATGCCTCAGAATGAGCATGAAAACTTGTGGCAAAAGATGTTAACTCGCAGAGGAATTTCTCTAATTGTGTGGTAGCAATGGGCAAGAAAGTTTAAAAATGTTAGTGTTTTAAAAGCCAATGTTGCAACTTAATACAGCAATCAAAGTAGTATTAGCAATTATTTAAAGTGCATCAAGGAATATTTATAACCTTCCAGGAACATTTGATAGTGAATGATCGGATACTGGAAATTGAATACCTGTTGCCTGGATGGTAGAATTACAAGAATTATAGCTTTGGCAAATTTTACACCAATAGCTTGCAAAAGTTCAGAGGATGCACAAGAAGTGAGAGAAGAATTCAAAAACTATTTTCCACTGATAGAAGAAGCTGCTTGACAACATGAAAAATCTTAATTTATAATATTTATAATTTCTCACCATTTATGTCATAACAATAAGATAATAATGAAATGTGAATATAAAGAATGTATTTTTATTACTTACCTTACCTTCCATATCAATTGTCCTTCTAGCCTTACTTTCAGTTTTTAACACTTGTAAGTACATCACTTTTATAAATATTTCGGTACCAGTACCTGATTTTATACTTTCTTTTTCTTTCATTATTTCTCTTGAGAAATTACTTATTAAATTTTTTATTTTTATTTCGATTTCTCAGCTTGCTTCGTCAAAAGCGACTGCGACCTCCATTATTGCATCGTGCTTCTTATTTTTATTTTTATAATTTTTATGTTGACAAACCCATATCTTGGGACGATCATAATAGATCTGTATTAATTGAACAATTTTATCATTTGTCCAGATGGTTTCCATTCTAACAGAGATTATATTCATTCGGTAGTCTTGATGTAATTGTAATTCCTCATTCCTTTGGCTTAGAATATCGCTTGTTCTCTGGGCAATACAGCAGCAACAAAAGCTAACTACTGGTTTTAACACAATCTATTTTTTTAACTTGCCGGCATACTATTCGATTTTTCAAGCCATGCTAACCAAGACGATGCACGTGTTTACATTGTTTGGTATCGCTGATTGCCAATCAGGTTTGCCAAATAACAAATACCGATACTTTTATGCTTCTTAGTACAAATGAATCTTCGAGGAAATTCAATTTAGGGATGTCAAAGTAGAGGGTTCAGTCTTTAAAAAAATAACAGAAACATTTCATCGATTTTTATCGCAAAGTTACAATAGTCCAAAAATTGACATTCAAACCAAGTGTTCTGATACCTACTTGTGAGCGGTAGTGTATACTTAAAGTAGACAAAATTAAAATACCAGTTACACAGGGTGTTCGACCACCTCTGGGGAAAATTTTAATGGGAGACTCTAGAGGCCAAAATAAGACGAAAATCAAGGGTACTAATTTGTTGATTAAGGCTTCATTAAACAGTTCTAGAAACATTTCCGGCCACACAGTATATTTTCGGTAAAGAATTTTTTTCTCGAAAATACGTAGGATTTCGGGGGTATGTGTATTCACCAAAAATGATTGTAATTGACACCCGCAACCGAAAATAATTTTCCCACAAAAAGAAAAAGAAAAAAAAGTTGTCTAATACTTTTTTGTAGGTACCCATGAGCTCTACTTCAGAAAAAAGTTTCATTGGAATATATTCACTATTGCAGGAGTTATGGCTGTTTGAAAATTGGATCATTTTTATGGGGTTATCCTCACTTTACGGGGTCAAGGAACAACTTTTTCAACATTTTTAGAATTTCTACATATTCTCCATTAAAATACGCGTTGTTTGCATTTTAAAACTTTAAAATCGTCCAATCCGTTCAGGAGTTATGATGTTTCAAAGATCGCATGAAATTTCGGAGAATCATTTCTGGCCAGAAATTATATTTTCGGTAAGGAATTTTTTTCTTGAAACTGAGTAGGAATTCAGGGGTATGTTTATTGACCAAAAATGATTGTAATTGACCTCTGCAATTAAAAATAATTTTTTTAGAACGATTTGAAATTTTTCAATTTTGTCGAAAAAATTTCACACCTACTTGAATTTTTTTCTCAAAAATGGGTAGGATTTCGAGGGTATGTCTAATCACCAAAAATAATTGTAATTAACTCCCGGGACCGAAAATAATTTTTCTATAACGATTTGAAATTTTTTAATTTAATTTTTTAATAACTTCTTAATAAAGCCTCAATCAACAAATTGATATTTTTGATTTTCGTCTTATTTTGGCCTCTAGAATCCTCCATTAAAATTTTTCCCAGGGGTGGCCGAACACCCTGTATAACATCGCAAAATAAAATGTGCGAAATTTCGTTTACATTTACTTTTACTGTAAAAACATTTAAGTCATAATTTGTTAGAAATTAAATTTAAATCTTTTTTGTTCTATGCACATTTTCAATGCATGTAAGCAAATAAAATATTGTCGGTAAAAATGATTTCAACGCAGGCGAAGTTTCGAGTAGTGGCTATTTCACAATATTTATCCAAGAGGTACTAGAATAAGGCAACAATTTTCCATATAGTCTTTAACAAATTATTAAATTTTAAAATAACACGTGGAAGAATCGAATGGCGTATAATTTAGAAATGTACAGACGTAAGACTAACATTTTGTCCGATAAATTCGAAATCTGTTAGATCGAGAGTTTACTGTGCCTATTATCAATTATTTTTATCGAATGAATTTGTACTGTTCAAAAATATAGCATTTTTTATTAAAAAAAAAACACGTTAACTGTAAATGGATTACTATTTATCTGCTTAGAACGACGAGTAACCAACGGTATCTTATCAATGTGTTCTTATCAGGGACAGCCGACTTGATACAAGACAACCGATTTCAGTTCTCAGTGTATAGTTTTACGTTTACTAGATCTCCCAAGGCATCATGGATCATCTACTAGTATTTATTTTTTTATTCACGTTTACGTCGATCAAATGTGAAAGCATCTCCCCAAACGTTACCACGGAAAGTAATAATACGAATAGTGCAATTGTCGAGGATAAACAAACAAACGAAACAGTGACAGCTTTACCTCCTGTACCAAAGTTTCCAAACGTGTGTAACGTATGCAACTGTACAGGTATTGTGCAACTATTCGAACACGTAATAAACATCGATGACAAACTAAAAAGACAAGAATATGAAAATTAATCGTACAAAATAAATATACAAATAACAGAATTATTTTTGTGAATTTCTCTCGATAGAATTTTGTTTTTCGTACCAGGTGTTATTATAGATTGCAAGGGCAAAAACTTAACCGCTAATCTCGAAGATTCTCAATGGCCAAACACAACTATAAGCACGATATCGTTTGAAGGAAATCTCTTAGACCATGTAAAAGCTTTCCCAAAGATTGTGGTTAAAAAATTAATTCTGAAAGAAAATAAAATCACGAAACTCGACAGGGCCGCCTTCAAGCAATTAATTAATCTAACGGAATTAGATTTAAGTCATAACGAACTTACTTCTGAGAATTTGGTTCCCCACGCGTTTGAGGTAACTATAACGTTTGAGTCATGCTATATTATTAAGTAGGTATACTCGTAACGGTTATACTATATTAAAATTACAATAAAGAGAAGCAAAAATGTTGTATCATCACTACAATCTCAATTACTATCAAACACCTGACTAATTTATTACATGCTAGCCATTTTGTGCTGGAGTTATTGGAGAATTCAAAGCATTCTAATAAACTCTCTCAGTCGAGTAGAGTCTTTGTTCTCAAATATTTCGAGCCACACGAAATCTTTGTGTACTCCGTTTAATTAGAGTATCGAAACGGAATAAACCTAGATTCATTCTTTTCAAGTATTCGAACGACTTCATTCTGGGTATACAATAATTCCTGTAATCTTTTATTAGTCATAGTTATTATCTTGAAAATTCAATTTACGTTGATGTTTCTTCCGCGTCAAGATTAAAAACCGTTACGTATCGACCTTGTTACTATAATTTTTATATTATCTATCGGGTAAAATTTATGTTTATTTAAGTTTTTAATTATTTTACTATTACATTATTCGTTAAAAAAACGGGTAGAAAAATTTAAAGGCGTTCATGGCGGAACGATGAAAACGATTAGTTAATTCTCTAATTATTTTAAGGATCGTAGTGAATTCGTTCTTCTCTTTCAGATTCGATTACGATTCCGACTAAAATTCGTTCGTCTTTCAGGGTAAATTTTCATCGACCGCTTATGAACCATTGGAAAATCTGACAACATTATCTCTATCGTATAACAAACTTCATACGATCCATCAGGATCTCTTCGAACACATGTCGAACCTGAGAATACTAAATCTGTCTCACAATTTGTTCACGCATATCGACGTACGTACTTCCCTAGCGATCAGCTCTATACAACGATTAGAAGAATTGGACTTGAGTTACTGCGGTTTAAAGGAAATCGAAAACAGCCAGTTTCACACAACCACGTAAGACTTTAATCCTGTAAAATCACCTGTGAGTCACGAACCGATACGTTAAAGACTAAAGACTTTACCTCGACTTACGTCAGCTATTCTGGAACCAATTGGTACACAAGTTTGGGGTATGACTGTATTAGTATTCTGACTAAATCAAAATCGACTCTTAAATATCGAAGGTATAAGAATCAATGAATAATGTTATGGAACCATTTTATACGAAAGAAATAGTACAGATACTTTAAGATTTTGCGACTGATCAGTCCTTCTAAGTTTAAAATTGTGCACTTGAATATTCTCGATACCTTCGTTTCTCGAGGTTAACATCGTTTCGACTTTCTGCTCGAATCTGATATCGGAGTGCAAAGTGATGAAGCATCTATACATATAATATAACGGAAACTAAATCGATAGATCGGAATACGCTGATAAGAAGCACTGATATCGGAGCGGGTTAAGCACAGCCGTTTTTATGAGAACAAAAAGTCGTGTTAAATTTGACAAATAAGGTAAATATACTAATAACGGGTCAGCTTAAGACACCATTTCTTCTAAATTTTCTGCATACAACAAGTAGATTGCATTATTTTTTATTAAACAAATTTTTAGTGAGATATTTTTGCATTTATTGCATGGAAAACAAATGAAAATTATAATTCACCTCCAATCGTTATCGAGGAAAATACAAGAACTTATAAGTTTTTATGCTCAAATGAACTTGGCAAATAACTCGATAACAGAACGAGTGGTTAATTATTGGGCAAACAAAAATATAAAAAACAATTTGAATAATAAAATACTGTGCTTTCTAAGTTTGTAAATCATTTCCACTCGTGAGAAAGCCTAATATTGAATCGTAAGGAACCAAAGAAAACTCACTATACATATAACTGTGAAACAATTTTCTTAAATGTCCTAAAGCTGTACTTTATGCTTAATAATAGTTAATATTTGCATCAATGGCTAGGTATGAGACATTATTTGGTCTAGTCAGTTATTGGTACATTTACCTTACTAATTATTTTTGCTAAGAAGTCTTGTAGATATGTACATCGCTGACACGTTCGTTAAATATATGTTTGCGTAAAATCTTTAGATATCTAAAAAAATTGGACTTAAGCGGCAATCAGTTCACGATTCCTCCAGCTGCATTAAACGGGGCCGTGTCACTGGAGTACCTTTATATGGACGAAAATCCGATCAAAGTTATCGATCATCTGAACGCGTTCCCGTCTATGTCGAAACTGAAGGAACTGAGCCTTTGTTGCATGCCTCATTTAACAACGATCGAGGCGAACAGTTTCTCAGGCTTGGAGATGCTCGAACACCTCCGTGTATCAAATTGCCCGAAATTGGAAACAATCGAAGAATCCGCTCTAACGTTCCAGGTATTTATCATTTTCGTAATGAAAAGTCCCACTTTCAATGTAAAAGTTATTTTCGAACGAAGTCTACAAGCAAAAGTGGCAGGTTCAGTAGCCCTGAAGATGAATTTATTATACCTGTCTTTCATGATTGAGCAAAATTTTAAAACCTGAAAATACTGAGAATTTGTCCCCGAACGTGAAAAGGCGCGAAAGGTGTTTGGTATTAATTAAAACTGGCAAATAACAAAGGCACGCATCTTCGTTTAAATATTTTTCCTGGAATTTATTATCATGAGAGAAAAGGTATCGTCGTTCCCTTTTCGATGGAGACTCGCAAAGCGATAAATATGCTGGCGTTTAATAGAAAGAGGAGCGCCAGAAAAGTATTGTATTTGAAATGATCGTAGATGAAGGAGACCAAAGAGATCACATGGCCGCCACTGAAGAAACTAGATTTATCGGATAATGCCCTGGAATATTTGCCTCAGTACCTCCTGGTAAGGTGGGACTTGCTCGAAGAATTGGATTTGACGAAGAACAAGTGGAGCTGCGATTGCGATAATCAATATCTGGTAAGTTCTAGTAATAATGAAATACCACGTATGCGGTTATTTGAATGAGGAGGGGCGGGACACGGAAAAAGTATTATATCGAACCAGTCGATTCGATTTACGAGATGCACGCCAATATTGCGAATCTTCGACTACGGAGTTTGCTAAGTTTTAAAGTTTTAAAGTTTGGCCAAGTGTTCCATGGAGAACATGAAACTTCAAACATGTATTCGTGCGAAGGCGTGTGGATGGCAGTTTATTAGTATTTGCTTGCACAGTGAAAACATTTTTGACGATAGTTACATTATAAATATCACTATGTATTCTTTATTTAGATCTTCCAATGAACATTTAAATTGCTTGCAAGGAGACGTCGTTGATTTTATTCAAACCTTTTTTGGTAATTCTGGTACAAAAGTAAGCCGGCTCGGATACGAGGTTTATTGCCAATGTTCATTATTTGCAAGGATAGTTCAATTTTTAAATTTCTATGTACAACGTATTCTATAGGAAAGACACTGATAAGTAACTTCAGTGTGAGATTATATTAAGTATTTTGTTGAAACCGTATTTGCTGAGTTATATAAATTAAAAATCAAAAGCTTCGAGAAAGTATAGTAGTAAATTTATGTAAGAAAAAAATATGTTGAGGGTACCTGGGCACCCCGGTTATCAAACAAATATAAAACTTTCGGTTACCACCATAAGGGTTAAGTTGTCAACAAATGAGGATGGAGAGGAAGTATAATGATATTGTGAGAAAAGAATTTTTTAACAAGTCTTATGAATAGTGCAGGAAGGACAGAGAATCAGTTGATAACGACTATTTACAATCAATTAAACCAGATAATACCGTACCTCATCTATGATAGCAAATACCAACACAAGTAAAAATAATGACTAATGGATAGATCACGTTATTCACGTCATATTACTCAATCGTGTGCGTATCGGACGAATTTTTCAAATCAATTTTATCGAAAACGATGACTAATATAAAATGACGTTACTTCGTAAAGGGGGTTCCCGAAATCAGTGTTTCGATAACTCATTGTTCTTATTCGCATACAATTCTATTAAAGAAAGTGGAGCAAGCTCTTGTGTAAACGAAGATGCAAACTGATACAAGAAAAAGTTGAATCTCTCAATCAGGGATTATTTTTTAATGGTATTCTTGTTGTCTCCCATTTCTCTCTCTCTCCTTATCCCTGGAATTCTATTTTATTAATACCATAATGGAGTTTATTATGATATTACCCGCCACTGTTTAACAAGTGCTGTCCCTGTGTCCGCAGATTGGCGAACTGTTGCCAAAGTATGGGAAGAAATTATTGGGCGACAACATCGGTACACTTACCTGTGCATCACCGCCAGAGCATGCAGGGACGAATTTGTCGTCGTTGTCACACAGAACGCTTCGCTGTCCGGACCTTTACGGAGCAAGGCCCGAGAGGGACGCCATGATCCTCGTCGGAGTGATGATCGGTTTGATGCTCGCCATTCCCGTTTGCCTGGCAGTCTTCGTCTTTTGGCGTCGTGGATACTTTTTCTGCGGGACCCAAGGACCAGCGAGCTTCTCCCGCGCCTTCTACAAGAGAACTGCCAACGACGACGACATGTGACGTCTCCATTCTTGTCGATGAAATCTAGTCGATAAATAGGAACGAGTTAGACGAGCTGACTAACACCACCCCCAAGCTGGTGTTTTGCAAAAGTTATAAACATTAATTCGTAGTGGATCATTATTCAGAGTGTTCGTTAAGGGCTCAGAATCACAAACGTCGTACGATAAAAAATTTCAGCGAAGATACGATTATTTAAGAGTATTATGATTGCACGGTAAGTTATGAATTTTTTAATGTTATCTAGACTATAATTAGTTGAACAAAATATGGTTACATCGGTGACGTTATTTATGTTAGTCGTATATCATGAAATATTAACTTTCTGTCGAATTTGTATCATGTATTTAATCATCAAGTAATATATGTATTTTTATAATAAAATGTAAACGCTTCTTTTGAGGCATTCACGATTTAATCTTACTCTTTCTATTTATCATTTTTAATCGTACTTTTTGCATTGCATATTTTAATAAACACAATGTGATTTCAACTACGTGTTGCATTTTATTTTGATTAATTCAATGAAAAATTGTGTCTCCAAAGGTATTATTTAGTTTCACTGAAGACATCTTTTACATTATGGACCAGAATTTGACAGTCCATTGTCGTTTACTTCCATTTTGTACCACGTTCTGATAAATCGTTAACTATTTTCGTTTCCTTAAAAGTACTTGATGTATTTTGTAGTCACTTGACGTGACATTTTCAGTTTATAAATTTTAACATTCAACTAATGAAGTATATTTACTAAACTGAAGCATTTTACATAATATGATACACATAATGAGAGATGGGTTTTGATGAAAGGAGAGAATCTTCAGTTTCTGTTGTCTTAGAACAGTCTACTAACGCGTATTAAAAATAATTAAACTTTACACGAGTACAGTTCCGAAACTGCTAGTGTTTTATTAATAATTGAGCCACTGTTGGCAGCGGTGAAGCTTCCCCTTTGAAATGGTTTTTGGTTTTTGTCGATCCGACTTTTCGTTTTCGAGATATCGTAATTTATATGAAAGGGTATTTTTTAAATTTCGCCAACTCTCTCTCTCTGTCTAACGCGTCGGAATTCTTTTTCTCGCACGTGAGTCGTGACAATCGTGACACAGTAACGTAGTGTCTACTACTTACTACGATCACGTGCGGTCAACGACCTCGCGACGTAAACAATGAGACGTAAACAAACCCTTTGAATCCTCATATCTCCGGAACTAACCACGCCATCGATTTGAAACAAAAATCGTTATATCTCCGGAACTAATTATGCTATCCAGTTAAATGAACACTCATTTTAAAGGGTGTTTCATCCTCCATTCTACGAATGTAACAACTGTTCCAATTTATGCTGCCTTCTATATTTATTTTCGTATTTACTTTGACACTTTACATCCAAAGAAGTTTCAACAATTCCTATCGACTATGCGACTGATGTGCGCTAAAACTGGATTATAAATTGTTTATTTAATTGAAAATGAATTTCAATTTGAATACAACAAAAGAGAAAAAGAGAAACTGGTCATTGGACGGGTCATGGTAGGAATAACTTCCAAGTTACTTCATTTTTTACTTAGCACTATAGTTTTTTAAAGAGAATAAAAAATGCATTAATTGACGAAAAAAATACAACTTCATTAGTTCAGCTAACCTTAATCTCTTATTGAATAAACTGTATGTTTCTAAGTTTCGCTATTGCTATTTATTATCACATTATTTCTGTTGAACTTTTGTTAGAAACGTTCGTTTACAACTTTAATGAAAATTCCGGAGAAATCATAGCGAACGCACACTGCGAGTCAAGGAGATTTATAGCACATTTTTTGGCAAGTCTTACCGCAAAAATTATCGAGGTTTGAGGAGTATTTTATTAAAATTTAATCAAAGAAAAACAGGAGAAAAGAATCAAAACAATGACTGATCGAAATACATACTTCTCTGCACATAATAAAAAAGCAATTATCTCATTACCTCTTGGTTATCTCTAAGGGTTGTAAAACAAGTCTATACATTGTATCTTTAGCAACAGGAAAGACGATTTTTCAATTCTTGTCGATAGGAGAATCGTGGCAATGTTTGCTGTCGATTATCATCGAGGAGATCCCAACAATCATGCTCATTTTTCGTCTAACAAGTCTCGAGAGAGTTTGTTTAGCCCCGCTGTCGTCGGGAAGCGATTTCTGAAACACTGGAGGGATAGTTTCGGCAGCGTTGAGCTTGCGGACGGATTTCTGGCTTTACCGTCGACATCGAGGGTTGCCGTGGATTGTAGACCACCATCGAGGGAACGACGGGACGGATGAATGGACACGCGTCGGTAACACAATTACCGGGACGTTAATTTACTCAATAATCGCGGAAGCAACCCCGTCTAAATGCCGGCACGCGCCTCTTCGCCCTTCTGCCGTCACCGAAGTAGAGGACCTCTAATACAAGGGATGAATACGGGTCCAGCTTTACGGATGATTGCGTCATCATACGTGAGTTTTGCTAAACAGATTGCGACATCGTCTGGAATGATACTCGTCCTATCTTCCGTACGAATTGCAATTTTTTAAGGGGACCAGGCAGTCAGAGAATTTATTTTTATTTTTCTTTATTTATTATTTATTATTTTTAAATGCCAAAGTTTCATGACCGTTGCGGTGAAAAGTAAGGATTTGGGAGGTGAAAATGTCGAGGAAGTCAGAGGTGTCGGAACAGTTAGTCAAGCAGCGGACAAAGCAAAGGCACAAAATAATTTGGACAGCTATAAACATAAACCAGCACTTCCCGATGATGTTTTTAAAGTAATTTTACCCATTTGTGATGACTCGAGCAATGAATAGCTACTTGAGCTATGCACAGAATGCAAATGAAAGCTTTAATAATTTAGTTAGGAAAATTGCTCCAAAAATTGCAGCCTATTTATCGATATGTATCCTCAATAATGACGCAAAATCATTATTACAATTTTTGCAAAATTTCTCCAACCCAGAAGTCAATTTGCAACAGTTTCTCATCAAGCATTCAATTTATAAAATCACAGCTAAAGTACGTCAAAAGTTTGGAATAAATCATTTAATATAATATTGAATATTAAAATACAAAATATTTAATAGAACATTAATTTTGTAGTTTCGTGTAAATTTTACTATCGTTCGAGAATGGAAAATATGATACGAAATTTTAGGTGTCAGAAGTCCAAAGCGTAACAATGATTTTCTAGAATGTAACTCTGAATATTGCACCTGCGACAAACTACAAATAAATTTTAAAACTAAAATTGTTTCTATGTCGTAATTTTTGTACTCGATCGAATCATAAGAGAAAATAACCTCAACTACTTAGTTTTTTAATTTCATGAAATGAAAGTAAATTGGAATAACGCCTATTCCAAATTACCCGGACTTTATTTCATTTTTCACTTGGACCAAAGTTTTCTCCAATGTTCACCGTATATGCTCGAACCGATCTACGGCATAAATGCTCGGTGTTCATCCCCACCACTGAGGGTAGATTCCCCTCCAGCCGAGAAATACCTCCCTCTCTGTTACTCGCTGTCCTTTTCCACGTTCGACAGCCGACTCGTGCTGTTTCTATAATTAAAATCGATCCATTTGCTCCATAAACGCATTGAAGTCCCGATTTTCACGCGCATATCCAATTTTCACTGTATATGTATATTTTCCGCCAGTGGCAATTAGAGACTACAGACGCGACGCGCCATCGGGAAGAAAATTGTACCGACGTCTAGGAAAACAGTTTCGCGATACCGTAATAATTTCGTCGGAAGGTAAAGCCTACACGTGTGTAGACGGTATGGATACATAGACGCGCATCGATACGTCCATTTTGAACGTGCTGTATACACCGCCCGATAAGTAATCTAATCCGGCGCTCCTGCTCCTCCTGATCCGCATTCTCTACCCCTTCAAGATTCGATACAGATGTATTGACTTGCGAAGAGCTTTCGCGTACTTCGACGAAGGATCAATACTGACGAGGTAAAAGAAAAAGCCTTCGTTACTTTCTGCGAAACAACAAACAGAAACGTAGGAACGAAACACTTTGCTTTTCGAACGCGAATTTTATTGTTTTTCGCCGTAACCGTCCAAAATAAACGATGGAAATAATGAGAGTAATTGTGCTGGAATTGGGATATAATTGTAGAAAATATTACGCGAATGCGTTGTAATAGTATCCGTTATAAGAGAAATTAAATGTAACAATTCCAAGAGAGGAATGGACGTCGATAACGAACGATTTTTCTGGTTCGTTATCCAGTGTAATGAAATTAGGC
The DNA here is from genome assembly GCF_013123115.1 of Colletes gigas. Lineage (NCBI taxonomy): Eukaryota > Metazoa > Arthropoda > Insecta > Hymenoptera > Colletidae > Colletes > Colletes gigas. Next base: position 528,725 of record NW_025106677.1, read on the forward strand.
AGGCATATTAGATGCCAGACGAGGTTTTCGTTCAGAGGATTGTAGATTTAATTTTTCTATTTTCAGATTTAAATTTGTTCTAGCGAGTATACAGGTTCTAATTTTAATTTACAATATTTTCGGTATTATTTTGTACCCTTCACTAGATATATTTCGAATACTATTTCCTTAATACTTGGAAACTGTAGAACTATTTTTGTGAATGCACTGCATGGTTTGCAGAGTTTTCTGGGATTTTATTTTTATTTTGTGCTTTTTTATAACGAAACAACGAGAATGATACAGCTTCCTACTTTTACTATTTGCCAACGTACGAGACTCAACAGGAAAGTGTAAATAATGCGTAATCCAATTTATTTCATCCCCTGAAGGAAAAAGTTACCAGCCTTGAAATCTACCCGATTTTATAGCTTTTACTTCTTCTATTGTGTAACACGACGCAAGAGAATAGTGTAAACTAATGCGTAATCCAATTATCTTTTTTTCATCTCTTAAATTTCGCCCTCAACGCAAAACTCCACAAAACGTCGATTTCTCTTTAAAAATAGAAAATTCAAGTTCCCCTCAGGATATAGTATTTACTGCACTATTATTATTAATTACCAATTCTATAATGTTGGGCTACTTCGCGATGTAGAAAGCGCTACTAACTATTCGTTTGCAATTTTTCGATTTTACTATTGGTAAAAATACACAACGCGTCAGAAAAATTTCTTTCATCCCGTGAATCTCGTTTACGACATAAGACTCTATAAAAAACCGATTTTCTTTAAACAAAAGAAATAGATAGGTGGTTTTTAAAACGTACAAAAATGTCCATAAATAGCTATACCGATACCTTGGCTGCAAAGGGCAATCAAATTACAATTTAGTCTTCTATTATCCATTAATATCAGTTCGATAATGTATGAGTACTTCAATGTAAAAAGGTAACAGCCTTAAAAATTTCTAATACCTGCAACTACCAAAATACCTACAATTTATTTATCTATTATCCTTTTCTACCATTTTTACTGCCTATGACTACTTAATCGTGAAAAGCGTTAAAATTCTCTAAAAATCTTCATTTATCAGAAATAGTTTCCTATTTTTACCACCCAACATATTCAACGTAACTGAACAATGTAAAATAGTGGATAGCTCTTATTTTTTTCATCTTTAAATAAAATTCTCATTAAATGATCCTATGAAAAGTTGTATTCCTTTCAAAAACAAAATAAAAAAATGAATTATGCTCAGAATCTAGACTTCTAATTATTATTAAGTATTTTCAGTCCTATAATCTAAAGGTATTACAATGTGGAGCAAGTTAATACAGTCAAATTATCTGGACATTAGATATTTGTATAAATGTATAAATCAAATAGAAAAATATCTGTGAATTTGTTACTTTCATGCTCATTGCTATGTAAAATATGGCTATGTTCACTGACCTTAATAGCATTCATTCTACTGTTTATGTTTCTATAAATACGAATTCAATATTTCTATCAACAAATAGATCAGTCTGATGATGCCATATAATAATACTAATCATTAGATTTTTTATTGAACTGTTCAAAGATACTACATTTTATTGCAATAACATATTTATATAATCACAGCTTGAGGGGCAAGTAAATATATTTCCTATGGGTCATATTGATACAGTGTAACATTTTATACTACTTTACAGTACTACCAAAAAAAGAACATCCTCGATGATTTTCACGTATAAAAGTAGAAAGAGCATGAAAAAAATTGTGTAAATCTCTGATGCAAAAGATGGGAAGGGAAAATAAAAATCACAAAGAAAGAGAAGAATACAAATCAAAAGTCAACGAGAAGAATTAATAACAAATATGTCGATGGATTCAGTGCATGTTTGTAAGAAGTGGGATCAATTAAAATGTGGCTAAGATATTTCAAACTATGCATTCAAATTTAGATAGCAATTAATTATCCTACTATTTAAATTTAGGTTTCAATTCAAGTTCGAATAAAAATGTTTTGCTTATGTACCTACATGTATTGCTACACTGAGACTTCATCACCAAAATATTTTCAAATTTATGTTACAATGCATTTTCATTAATTTTTCTTGTTTAAAGATAAAGGGTTAAAATATGCTTAAAAATACTTTTTATTTTATTTATCGAACAGAATTTGTAAAATTTGATAACCGAAAAACGTTCAACTTGTCCCCATTTTTTCTACACATTTACAGCTTCGTAGCTATCTCTAAAAATATGCGATGCAAGAAAATATAGTGTGAAAAATAATGTACGGTCCGATTATGGCAATTACCATAAATTTCGTTCGCGGCTGCGGATTCCACGAAAAATCGATTTCTCGGGAGAAAAAGAAACGAAAAAAAGGAATAAATTGGGTTTAGAACGGAAAGAAATACCAGCGAATCGTTACACTGACGGCGAGGCAGGACGAAAACGAAATACAATTTAAGCGGTAGGAAACGCTACCTCAGAAGTGCACGCGTGAACGCCGTTATCGTGCAGTCAATGTGAATGCGCAACAACATGGGCAGCCACGGATATAGGATCCTCTTCTCCTTCCCCTAACAGCCCTCCCTTTCGATCCGAGGGGGCGCAAGGGTGAGATTCGCGAACCCCCAACGGCGTGTCCATGGAAACGGCGGCCGTGGTACCGCCCCGTTGGCGCAACTGGGCCAACCGTTGCGACGACGAGCGTCGCGACGCCGACCAATACCGACGGGTGTCGAGCCTTGAACATCCGGTCCGTGGTTTACTCTCTTCTTGGCCAGTTAGAGCAGGTGAGGGTGGAGATGATCGCGAGCGGGGGGTTGAATCGCCTTGAATCGCGCACCGATACTCCCTAAACGTCGCCGAACGACGCCACCCGGTCACTTTTGCCCGCGGACTTTCTCGCTCGGCCCGGATCGCCTTCTTCCAGGCTGGTCTCGATTTAATTGGAATTTCGCGAGATCCCCGCGAACCCCCGTTACATCTAATTCTCTTCGTACGACCCATCGACGCGATCCCATCAACGGTTTTTGCGGTATTGTGCGCGTCGGATCAACCATCGTTGGCCAGACACCTTCAACGTCGGTGATTACTCTCTTTCGTATCATGTGCGTACGTTCATTCGATCGAAGTCTCGTAATTAAACGGAACACATGTCGAAAGGCCCTGGTTGGAATGACTTTTTCGACGATCGTTCCGTCAAGACGCTTCCGGTAGTCGAATCGGTGTGTGCTCGGTGAACGCAGTGCCCAAGGATTTCTATAGAAGAGTTTGGTTTCTTTTCTACGATGTCACGCTGGCGACCAGAGGATACGTTGGCTCGCGATGCATCCCAATTATAAACTCACGGGTTGCGACTGTATAAAATTCAGGTGGAAACGTAGAACATGTGATAGTTCCAAGTCAATTCTTTCGAAGATCCGTTGAACGTTTCTCCAAGATTCTCCTTCGTATTCTGCAGCGATGATCCACGGAACCGTCTCCTCTTGACATTTTTCCTCGTCGAAGGATAATTGGAAAGTGATCGAAGAATTGGTTCAAAAATCTATTTGAAGTTTTTGAAAATCTACGTGGTGTATGTGATGCCTTCGATCGAATTTAACGAATGAAAATCGAATCACGTGTTGAAATCAGTGGCGAGTCAAAGTTGAGTGGATGTTCGTCGTTGAGAATGTAAGGAGAATCGAGAGTCAAAGTTCGAGCAAACACTGGGTCAAAGATGCAGTCGACTTGCCAGCAGCAGCAGGCTCAGCCAGGTCAGAACGGAACATCGGCCAACAGGACTTCGTTTCTGATCGAGGATATCTTGAGCCGCGGTACCGTTCCCCCGCATTCCCATCATCAGCTTCATCATCAGCATTTGACGTCGAATCACGGGGTGCAGCATCAACACTACCAGCAATTTGCCAGTTTACTGCCCGGTTATCCTTCAGCGCCACCCACCGCGGCATTCTTTTTGGGACCACTGTTCGGTAACACCGCAATGGGGGTTGGTGTTGTACCGGGGGTTAGTGAACTCGCGGCCTTGAAGCACTGCCGTCGACGAAAGGCACGAACAGTGAGTGAAATCTATCGTTTCTAAATGATCTACTCAACGTTTTTGTTCATCGCTACACTCACGCGTATATTACTCGTTCATTGCACACACATATTTTGCGTATAGCGTGCTATTACTTTGCTCCACCGATTTTAGCTCCATTTTACATTTCTTTACTTTTATAACACAAAATATATCCATTTTACATTTGTACTTTTATAACACGAACGTACAGAAGAGTCAAAAAGACTTATTTGAAATCGTACTAAAACAGTTGAGAATACAAATTTTTAAATATTTAAAATTTTTGTAATTCATAGTTTAGTATTTCCTTAATTCTGCAATAGTGAAAGAATATGATAAAAGTGATAATCATTGTCAATATCATCGTCTTCGTCCGAATCAGTACCGTCGTCGTCTGTTTCCGCAGCAATTGCGCGACGAATTTCCTCTTCACTTAATTCTTTACTTTGTCTTGAAGTCATTGGACTAAAAAAGACTATAATTATAAAACAAGACGCTTCCACAAATTCCCCAAAAAATTTTATCTGAAAAATGTTACAGTACTATGAAATTATAATCAGGAGCCCAAAACACTCTTGTATACGTTTGTGTTATTTTTATAGTTTTTTCTGAATGTGTCATAGTACTATAAAATTATATACAAGCGTCTAAAAGACTTTTGTATGCATTTGTGTTATTTCTATAGTTTTTTTTGAATATTTTTTATTCGAGAAATAGTAAATTATTTTAAAATTTATTTTTAAACACCTTATCTTCAAAACCTGCAAAAAGAATAATTCTGCAAAACTATTTTTTCTACTACTTTTATCGCTATAAAAAGAAAAGTAGTCAAAAAGTCTCTACTATACTGTTAAAGGTTAAACCTCTATGAGGCGAATTTTTTTCTTAAATATAAACTTGCAAAGCATTTACTTTGATATTTCAGGTTGATGGTGCTCTCCCAACCGTCATCAATATTGTTGTTTGTTATCTCAGAGACATTGTATAATTGTGACGTATACGTCGTTTTGTGAAAAAATTATTTAGTAAAATGTCGATATATTAGTGTGTGACTTGATAGTTACATGGGTCCATAGAGGGTTAACTTTCGTAATCCTCATTCTACAAAAGTGATTTTCAGTGTGTTTTCATAAAATGGTATAAAATAGTGCAATATATAACATACATATAATTATTATTTTGTTCCACTGATTTCAGCTCTATTTTATATTTATTTCCTTAACTTTCGTAAAGCTCATTTCACGAAAATGATTTTCGGTGTATTTCATAAAATGGGACGTGCAATATATGTATATTTTGTGTAAACATATTGAAAATCATTTTCGTAAAATGAGCTTCACGAAAGAATATAAAATGGAGCTAAAATCAGTGGAGCAAAATAATAGCACGCTATGCGCAGTGAATAAATAATTTATTAATATTGTGTAATTCCACCTTTCTTTCGTAGGATTTCGACTAAACATTTCGTCGTTGGCAATTTCTAATTTTAATTTTTATATTATTCGAACATGTTTCTTTTCTTCATAAACGCGTTTAGATAAATAAGTTTATTTTCAATAATGTTTTAAAAAACATTTTATATTTCTTGCAGAAAAATAATTTTATACACATAGGAGCGTGAATGGTCGTATTATCGCGTTGAAAAATAAAATCTCCTTAAGTAATTCTAGCGATATGTTGCTCTAATTGTTTGTCTATTAATTCTATATATTTTTTGCTATTCATAGGACCTGTTAAGAAATTTAAATTCACCTTGTCGTGATATCCTGTTCGAACCATATCATTACGCTTCCTCCCCCCCTCTCCCTCCACATTTGTTGACGGCTTAACCCTTCTGTTGGTAACTGAAAGTGTTATACTTGTTTGGTAACCACTTACCATAATAAAAATATTCTTTCCATAGGTCGAATATACAATTTTACTTCCATACTTTCTGGAAACTTTTGATTTTAAAATTGGTCCATGTTGACATTTAATTAAAACATCTAATTAATCTATTATGTCTATTATACAGGGTGTTCGGCCACCTCTAGCAAAAATTTTAATGAGCGATAGTAGAGGCCAAAATAAGACGAAAATCAAGAATACTAATTTGTTGATGGAAGCTTCGTTAAAAAGTTATTAACAATTAAATTCAAAAATTTCAAATCGTTCTGGAAAAATTATTTTCGGTTGCGGAGGTCAACTACAATCATTTTTGGTGAGTACACATACCTCCGAAATCCTATCTACTTTCGAGAAAAAAAATCGAGTAGGTGCTGAAATTTTTCGGCGAAAAAAAATTTTTCAAATTGTTTTAAAAAAATTATTTTCGGTTGCGGGGATCAATTACAATCATTTTTTATCATTACACATACCTCCGAAATCGTACGCACTTTCGAGAAAAAAATTCCTTACTGAAAATCCAATTAGGTGCCTAAATTTTTCAACGGAGAAAAAAAATTGCAAATCGCTGTGGAAAAATTATTTTCGGTTGCGGGGGTCAATTACAATCAGTTTTTGTCATTAGACATACCCACGAAATCCTGCCCACTTTCGAGAAAAAAAATAGAGAAGGTGTGAAATTATTCGAGAAAATTAAAAAATTGCAAATCGTTGTGGAAAAATTATTTTCGGTTGTAGGGTTCAATTACAGTCATTTTTGGTGAATAGACATACCCCCGAAATCTTGCGCATTTTCGAGAAAAAAATTCAGTAAGAGCGGCACTTTAAACGTTAATAACTTTTTAACGAAGCTTCCACCAACAAATTAGTATTCTTGATTTTTGTCTTATTTTGGCCTCTACTATCGCTCATTAAAATTTTTGCTAGAGGTGGCCGAACACCCTGTATACAGAGTGTTACAATTTTTTCCCGCAGAACTTTAGCAACGTATTGTGCAAGCAAAGTTAAGACAAAAATTGTACATAAATATAGGCTCTTAACATTAATCACAGGATTAAATCAGATTTCAAAATTATAAATAATAGGTTTATGATTTCAGAGTAACACGAGTTTATCAAATACAAATGTGATTATCTTCAAAAGTGTTAATCATTTAATTTTAATAAATACTATGATATCCTAGTTTAAATGTTAGTTGGTTATTAGACTTGTATCTTTAATCATTTTTGACAAACTGATCTTTATATTCTATAAGTGTGACTCGAAATGTAGAAAATTAAACACTGTTTACACTCTGCTTACGACGGTCGCGGAGTAAATGTCGATCCAATGGGTTAAACTAAGTTATTTATTTATGTATTTTACGGCAGGATTCACTAATATACGTATACTGCATAATTTCGAATAACAAATAAAAGATATAACATTTTTCATCTGTTGTTTATTCGATACAAATTTGAATTCAAATAATGAAACGAAATTGTATTTTATTTTGCATGATTAGAAACTTATTTGACAAGGAATTACTGTAACATGTTTTCATTTATCTATTATTTGAATACGATTTTGCTATAATGCAGTAATGAATAATTGAGCTAAGATAAAATGTATGCTTGCACCATTAACAACCTCAAAAAATATATCACAGTACGAGTCAGCATTGTTATAAATGAGATTTATTACTAAAATTGCAAATAAATTAAATTCTAGATTTTTAATTGTATTTGTCGTTTCAACATCGTTCAGAAATTGAATTTAAAAGTCTAGCAGATCCCATAATATCCTAAAGTATAAATTTCTTTTCTTCCTACTTCCTTCAATTACTTTTCGACGCTATTTCCCCCTATTAAGTCAGAAACTAGTGAATTAAATTAAATTCGATTCGCTTCTAGTTTGTAAACTTTCCGATCAAAAAATGCGTATTTTTGCAGAAGAATAATATATAAAACCCTTTTCACTTGATATTGGAATCGACCATAGCTAGAATTTTATTCGAACAAAAAATTACGAGGGAAAACTTTGCCTAGCGATATCTTTACGAGTTACTTTAATTTGCAGATTATTAATTTGATCGAACAACTAACAGACCATAATTTGGTCATCTTTAATTCGTTACTCTATATTTGTTTACCCAGATGAGAATTTTACTTATCTCCAGATACAGGGAACCGTGTTTTTACGTATCGAATAATTTTTTCAATAGGAATATTTTGTGGATCGTCATTAAAATTCTACGTGTTTATAGTTACTCTTTCTATCGTATTTAGGTGTTCAGTGATCAACAATTAGCGGGTTTGGAAGCCAGATTCGAGGTGCAAAGGTACCTCAGTACGCCGGAAAGGGTCGAGCTTGCGGCGGCTCTTCACCTCTCGGAGACCCAAGTGAAAACGTGGTTTCAAAACCGGCGAATGAAGCACAAGAAACAATTGAGAAAATTGAGCACCAGCGCGGGAAGCAACAGCAATCAGAATTCCAATCAGCAATGCACCGGCCAATCCGTTCCCGTCACATCACCCGCCGGTGCGTAAGGCATTCTTTTTTTTATTTTTACTCGCTAAAGGATTAAAAAGCGTTATTGTCATGGAAATTTTCGAATAAAACTAGTTTTCGTTATCGGTACTGTTGCACAAACTCGAAACGTTGGTTTGCGGCTACTTAAGACGAACGCGTCATTACAAAACAGACTGTTTCGAATTTTCACCCAATTTCCCGATCCACTTACGAGAATCTTAATCCTCCGCAGCGTGAAAGGATTATTTTTATTAAAAATTTAGTTAAAAAATAGCAACCCTAGCGGCTTCGAAGATTCAATTTATAGTTTAGTTTTAATATTGATACAATCATGGCCGTGTAAAAATAATTTCTTCTAATAAATTTGAAAAAGTAAAATCGAAGTAAATACAATGAATTCGAAACGTCGACAGAAATTCTAAAAATTTATGATTATGTTACAGCACGAAACAGAACTGAATAACCAAAGAAAAGATAATAAAAATAGACTTTATTTCGTTGTTGTTTTTTTATGTTCGATCGTTTAAGGCTCCAAAAAGTGTTTTAAACAAATCTTAGATAGAATTAATTTTTACAAGTAAAAGTGATATTTTTCTCTATCTTTTCTGACAAAGATAAAATGAAATGCTATTCGTTGCATGTTTCAATCCCATTAATCATTATTATTGTTTTGCGTAAATAACTACTATTTTCGGATAAAATAATACAAGAATATCGTAAAGTATTCGTGTCTATTGAAAAAAATAAAATGCCTAGTTTTCAATGACAGATTCGAATAAAATAACGATGCTTTAAAATTAATATTTTGCAGCTGTCGAAGTCTCCCAATAAAAATAAGTTTATTTTGTTTTTTGGTTGCGTAGAAATAGAGAAATAATATTATTAAACACTATTAAACAAAAAGATGTATTATACGCACTGATTAGATTTTGAGCAAATAGGTTTGGGTTAGGTTAGGCTCTATTATATTCTTTTTGTTTCTCTGATATACATTCGTTATTTGTATTCTAAAAAGTGTTTTAAACAAATCTTAGATAGAATTAACTTTTACAAGTAGAAATTATATTCTTTTCTATCTTTTCTGACAAAGATAAAATGAAATCCTATTCGTTGTATATTTCAACCAGATTAATCATTATTATTGTTTTGTGTAAATAACTACTATCTTCAGATAAAATAATACAAGAATATCGTTAATTTTGTTAAAAGTGTTTACACACGATGCTAAAACAATATTGATATTACAACACGAAACAGAACTGAATAACCAAAGAAAAGATAATAAAAATAGACTTTATTTCATTGTTTCTTTTTTTAAGTTGAATCGTTTAAGTCGAATGATGAAGATTTTGTTAAAGTGTTTACAGAGGATGTTAGAACAACATCGATGGCGACAAGGAAAGGGACCGGAATTTCCTTTTAAGTTCCCAAGTAGAAAGCTTTCCGAATACACGAAGCACGCGATCACAATTTTCGAGGAAGCAGATAGTTGATAAAACGGAAGTTAGCCTCCTATTATAAACTCGATGACGCTTAAAATTTTCCTGCATCGCCTCGGTAATGCAAGCGTTTAATTGCGATTGCAGAACCTATGCAATTTCCTATCCGCGTCACAATGCGTAATTACCGCTAAACACGTGTATCGACTTTTCGATAAACAGTATATGGTCGCGCCCGCGCGCGTTGCTTCGCATCAATTAGCACGGATTAACAGCACGATCTGTCCTACATAATCAATTATTCATAAATCACATTTGTCATTCTGACGAGGAAAAAGTATGCGTATCGATGAGACGACGAATTTGGAAATAAAGGAGAAGCAAGTCGTTGCGACCCGTTTATTCGGGAATAATTTTACCGACTTTTCGGGAATTAACGCGTACCGATGTGTTCGATACTATTTTCGAGCAAATTTATTATTTCTACGCCACTGAAAAACCAAATAAACTTATTTTTATTAAGAGACTTCGAAACATTAATTTTAAAGCATCGTTAATCGTCATAGGAAACTATTTTATTTTTGTTTAAACAGAGATGAAGACGTTACGATATTCTTATATTATTTTATCTGAAGATAGTAGTTATTTACACAAAACAATAATAATGATTAATGTGATTTGTCAGAAAAGATAGAAAAGAATATAATTTCTACTTGTGAAAGTTAATCCTATCTAAGATTTGTTTAAAACACTTTTTAGAATACAAATAACGAATGTATATCAGAGAAACAAAAAATATATAATAGAGCCTAACCTAACCCAAACCTATTTGCTCAAAATCTAATCAGTGCGTATAACACATCTTTTTGTTTAATAGTGATTGACCAGTCTTAAAACGTACTCTAGTTCGTGTAAATGAATTTACTTAAATGTTTCTGTACAATGCTCGATAAGGTTTTTATGTGTTACAATATTCTTGACAACTCTGTTCTAGGAATCTAGTTTGTTCCCTTGATACTTGATATTTCTGTACCCAGTGAATTAGAAGTGATAATGAATGGGTATTCATACCAGGAAATGATAGACATGCATTTAATGTATGGACTTGTCGAATCTAATTTAACCGACGCAATACGTCTGCATTCAGATCGTTTCCTCGATTGACGTCTGTCGAATGAAAAAACATTTCAAAAATTGCACGAACGCCTTTCGTTTCGAAATGGGTGCGTTTAACAATCACTAGTCGAACGACTGTAGACTATGATAGGAACGTTAATTTATTTACTATCGAAGCTAGATTTATCAGGGATGGAATAATCAATTTTTCTATTTTTATTAAGTTACTAACGACAGCTGCAATACAATCAGTTATAAAGTAGATGTACCTTAATAATTTCGTGTTCACGACTTATTATTTTATTCAATTCTGTCTTAGAAAAATAGAAATTTTATTTTCTTTAAATAATATCTTTAAATCTCTATTAGGTTTTCACGGAAACAAAATTATAAATTATATTTAATTCTTCCTAAACGGTAATTTTTTTAATTTGACTGTCTCTGTCTCCGTCTAATTCATCTAACCTCTCTCTCGCACGTGAGTCGTGACTGTCGCGACCGAGTAAAGTAGTATTTGCAAGAATTTAGTACGCACTGTTTACTATTTACACACGCGGTCAATGACCTCGCTCCGATGTCAACGATGAAAAGTAAACAAACGCTTCGACCCTTATATCTCCGGAACTAATTACACTATCGAATTGAATGAACGCTCATTTTAAAGAGCATTTCATCCTCTATTATACGAACGTAACAACTGTTCTATTTTAGGCTGCCTTCTATGTTTATTTTCATATTAACTTTCACACTAAGCGTTGAAAGAAGTTTCCACGATTCTTATTGATTATACAACTGGTGTGCGATACAACTGCATTATAAATTGTTTATTTAATTGAAAATTAATGTGGATTTTTATACAGGATGTTTGCATGATTACTATGCCATTTTTTCGTAAATAATTGTTTTCTCCGGAATTAACTTCGGTATCGACTTGAAACAAAATTGGTTTTCACGGATGTTTTATCATCTATCTGATGAAAATAAAAAGATTTCGACGTGATTTATAAATTTTCTGTATGAAGTTTAAGTACTAAGTTTGTACATTTAGAGTAGAATTATTGAATACTTTTTGTACAAATTTTTAAAATGCATGTTTTAAGAAAAAATGGGGAAAAAGTATTTTACAAACAGTTGTGGTAATAAATTAAACAAAACGAAGATTGCGAAGATTATCGAACCAAAAATAAAATTTCAATCGTTTCCAAAATTCCAAAACTGAGGAGATCCATCGATCTGCTCATCAAATCCACCCTGTACTTGGCAAATGCATAAAGTCACGATCACGATTATTATGTTATAATTTTTATCATTTTTAGAATACATGTATAATTGTGTTACGAAAGTCATTTTTCACAATTAATTACTTTTCATTGCCTTTTATAATTGTCTGGATTATTTAAAAAAATTCAAAGTAACTAACATTTTCCTCGTTACATAACTCAGTTAAAAATATATTGAATTGGGGTGTGTAAAAGTTCTGAAAGCTTAAACTTGTTATGCAACGAATGAAAATCATTCTGTACGTAGAAAAAACATCAATGCGCTTTTTTTCAAAAGTCATTCTTAATCATACTCTGTTACACCATATAATTATTCCTCTTGTATTTACATTTAAAGATGAAAAGTATTTAAAAACGAAGTTAGTGCTGTAATTATGCAATGACTTTTTGGTTCGAAACTTTATCCCACACAAGTGAATAAATTTTCAGCATAAATGGTTAAAAGTCTCAACCTATTACACGGACTCCAAATGGAGTGATTCGTATAATTGGTGTGAATCACTGGACGAACACCAACGTGTATTATTAATCACCAGCTATTCAATTGACTTATTGCTTGTGAGCAGATAGTAAATTTTGAGGGGGAAATAAACAAAAAAAGTGGTTAATAGAATTTTTCGTAGGATTTCCCAAATTGGTCTATTTTTAACGATTTCTTTTGGCGCTTTTTAGACCAAATTACCCCCTCAACGAAAACCAAACTCATTGTTAATCATACTCTGTTACACCATATAATTAATCCTCTCGTATTTACATTTAAACATGAAAAGTATTTAAAAAGTGAATAACTTTTCAGCCCAAGTGGTTAAAAGTCTCAAACCATTAGACAGGCTTGAAATGGAGTGATTGGTATAATTGGTGTGAATCACTGGACGAACACCAACGTGTATTATTAATTACCAGCTATTCAATTGACTTATTGCTTGTGAGCAGATAGTAAATTTTGAGGGGGAAATAAACAAAAAAAGTGGTTGATAGAATTTTTCGTAGGATTTCCCAAATTGGTCTATTTTTAACGATTTCTCTTGGCGCTTTTTAGAACAAATTACACCCTCAACGAAAACCAAACTCATTGTTAATCATACTCTGTTACACCATATAATTAATCCTCTCGTATTTACATTTAAACATGAAAAGTATTTAAAAAGTGAATAACTTTTCAGCCCAAGTGGTTAAAAGTCTCAAACCATTAGACAGGCTTGAAATGGAGTGATTGGTATAATTGGTGTGAATCACTGGACGAACACCAACGTGTATTATTAATTACCAGCTATTCAATTGACTTATTGCTTGTGAGCAGATAGTAAATTTTGAGGGGGAAATAAACAAAAAAAGTGGTTGATAGAATTTTTCGTAGGATTTCCCAAATTGGTCTATTTTTAACGATTTCTCTTGGCGCTTTTTAGAACAAATTACACCCTCAACGAAAACCAAACTCATTGTTAATCATACTCTGTTACACCATATAATTAATCTTCTCGTATTTACATTTAAACATGAAAAGTATTTAAAAAGTGAATAACTTCTCAGCCCAAGTGGTTAAAAGTCTCAAACCATTAGACAGGCTTGAAATGGAGTGATTGGTATAATTGGTGTGAATCACTGGACGAACACCAACGTATATTATTAATTACCAGCTATTCAATTGACTTATTGCTTGTAAGCAGATAGTAAATTTTGAGGGGGAAATAAACAAAAAAAGTGGTTGATAGAATTTTTCGTAGGATTTCTCAAGTTGGTCTATTTTTAACGATTTCTCTTGGCGCTCTTTAGACGAAATTACCCCCTTAACGAAAGGTCTCGAGTATCGCGATCGACGGGATCGAATAACGCGATAATTAGATCGTCGAATGTCCCACGCAAAACTGTACCGTCGTCGTCGTCGAACGGACAGGAATTATTTTGAATTTTCGCGTCGCGTAATTGCCTTCGCCGTAGCATGCGCGAAAGTAATAATCCGCGAAAAGTAGATCGCGGCTTGTATATCGCAATTAAATCGTTATTAGTATAAACTTCGTAATTGTGATTATCAATTTTGCATTTGAGCGCGGCTGGGGCTAGCGTTGGAATTTCGGTGTACGTCAAATAGTTCCCGGTTATCATGCTAATGGACCATATAATGCAACCAAAATTCGGCTGGCAATAAATTACGCAACTTTAGTTAACTAACCAGACCGTAACCGAGGTCGCAGGAACTATAATCATTAACTACCGTTGCCTGGGATAATGATCGCTTTTTGCCGTACAATTCCCCACAATTCGTATCCGGTTTAACAATGTTATCGCTTATAAATTGCGTGGAGGGGACCTTGAATCGGACAATTAATTGCAGCACCTCCCTTCATCCCCTCCTCACTCCCCACCCTGGTCGCGTGATTATATTATTGCTCGATAGTTTGACGTCGAGAGAGAAAAAACGAAGTAAGTAGATCGTATCGACGGATCGTTTCAGTGATTCGTTTAACGATTCGCATATAATTCCAAGTTGTAAATTAACGCTACACGCGCGATAAAAGTGTTAATCGCGTACGAAATTTCTGTCGACCTTGCGTGCCCGTGGAATTAATCGGCCGTCGAGTTTTGCGCAAGGCTTTCGAATTAAAATTTCATGTAAAATCGCTTGATCCCATCAGCCGCCGCTACCGGGTTACGACAGATTTTCCTCGATAAATTTTAACGTTGAAATTCAATTATCATTTTTCTTTTTATTTCCTTTTTATAATACCCGTCCAACGGAAATGTTACTTTTCGTTTAAAAGTTCTTACGAGAAATTGTTAGAAATGTTTTGTTTTGAAACTGAAGTACGTTCGAGTTACAGTAGTTTTTATTAATTTGATAAAAAATTTCTTTTCAATGTTAAAATCGATGTAGAGTGGTTCGACCTAACTAGGAAAAGTGTTCGTCGATAGACTGTGTTACAAGTACTGCAATACTATTGCGTGAACGCATGAATAACAGCGTTCAAGAAGGGGTAACGCCATTACACAAATAGAGCATAGATGGAACAGTAATTGGTGATAACTGCATCGCTTTATACACACACGTAGTCACGCACTATAAAATGGCACACGATCGACGTATAGTGCAGTAAATGGTACGATCTACGATCAATCGAATTGGGTTTCTCGCGCGAGCATACAGTCGAACCGATTAAAAGCTGCAAACGTGATGTTCATAAACAAAAATTCTGGCTTTCCGGCGACACGTTGTCTGGTGGCTCTGACTGAAATCAAGTGACGAATACGAATGAGTCGTGACAATAAAAATAGTTAAACCACGGTAAAATTAATACAGTAAATTATACCCTTGAGTTTATTACAATATAACATCGTATAATGCAAAATTGCAAGATACTTTTCTTCCAACCCTCCCCTAGAAAGTATGCGCACATTGGAAAGAGTACAGTAGTGGAGAAAGTATGCGCACATTGGAAAGAGTACAGTAGTGGAGAAAATTTTTGAAAACGTCAATTTTTTACAGCCAGAACTTTCATCGCGTTCCATAGCACGTAATCTGTAAATTTTCTTTTCGTTTCGCGTATTCTCGCCTATAACTGCACTTCACGGAAACACAAATTTGTAAAGAAGGGTCTCGTGAATAGAGTAATTTCCCTTTCAAGCGATATAACGTTGAAAACAATGTTAAAAAGTCAAGTTTTAATTCGTAGTATTCGTGTTGCACTTCGTTGAACGCAACCTGTAGCTTTCGTTTCTGTTTCGAGTATTTTGAATGTCGCTTCGCCCTTTCAAAAATGCTTCACAGAGAAAGTGTCGTGCGGTATTTTCGATTACAGAGCAACATATATTTTACTTTTTCGGCGACTATGCACGTACAACAAGCGTTATTCCGTTAGATGTTTTTGCAACATCAACTGTTGCTTTGAGAGAACGTTAAAATCGATAAAAAAAACACGACAACGATCATCGAAATAAATTCGTTAACCTTTTGTTCTGAAATTATTAAAAAGCTATAGCAAAAAATTTTATTTTAGCTATATTTTCGTTCGTATTGGATATTGAATAATTGATTCATAAAAATGATTTAACATTTTGAAAATATTTCCAGATTTTTTCGTGTTTTGTTTACTATAAATGTGTATGAAAATTTGTATCATAAAGTTTTTTATACACAGTGAAAGCCTGTTTTCTTGATTTTGGTTTATAACACTGGAGTGTTTAGTTTTTGTTTTAATTAGTTTTACCTTACTATTGTATTTTCTGTTGAATAAAAAGAAATACTTAATTTTGTTTGATAGCTTTTTTGCGAATTATCTGTTAATGACATATTAAAATATATATTGCCATAACCCTTTAACTATAAACCTCAGTTATCGACACTCGACCGTGTATTTTTATGTTTATGAATCAAATTTTGTCACCTAAAGACCGTGTAGGAGACCTGTTGTGTTTATCAATTTTTTGTAACATCTTTCCTGTCCTGTAATTCCTCAAAAAACTCCTAAAATTTAAAATGACAAGCTCGTATTTGAAACTGAAATTTTCATCATACTCGAGGAGTTAAATACGTGCGTAGAAATTAATTTTTCCAACACAGACTTATGCTCGATTGCGTGAGTGACTGAAAATTTTAAATAAGAAATGATAAATTTTCTAAAAGACTACTTTCGAATTAAGCATTTTGAGTCTTCATGGTTTTATGGAAAAACTTAAATCCGCTTCTGACTGTACAGTAAAGAGCATAACTGAACCGATAACCACAAGTTTTATATAAATCATTATTCATTACTAAGAATGTAAGAAAATATTAAAAAATAGACAGTAATTTTTATCACAGTTAGAAGTATATATAAGAAATCTTTTTAGTAGTTAATGTCTTCTCGCTTGGCAATGAAAAAAAGAATAGATTGACTTACGAACTGGTGTAAAAGTCAATCTATTCTTTTTTTCATTGCCAAACGAGGAGAAATTAATTACTGAAAAAGTTTCTTACGTTACCTTTAACTGTGACAAATAGACTGCGGATGTCTATGCTTTTATGGGAAATTTTAATTCTCAAAAACTATTCAATGTACTTAATATGCAGAAATATAAAAAATACCTAAAATGTGGTACAAATTATTACATTTAAGGGTTGAAACAACCCTCTACAAAGCTCCCATCACATTAACTCTATTAATAAAAACATTAATTTTGCATAAAAATCCGCAGTCTAGTGATAAAGATATAACGTTTCTTTTTTAATATTCTCCTATATTCTTAGTGTGGGAATTTGGTGGATTCAAAAGAGCAAAACCAGAAGAACTCTAGGCGGCGCAGAAACAAATGGCGCTTTATTTCTAACACTCACAGTTACACTTGTTAGCAGTGAATAATGATCTATAGAAAACTTGTGATTATTGGTTGTGCTCCTTACTATAAAACAACACATGGTATGTGAATATTTTTTCGCGAACGCCGTATTATTTCGACCACAGGAGCTCTTATTCTTATGTTACCTTTAACTGTGATAAAGATATAACGTTTGTTTTTTAATATCCTGCTATATTCTTAGCAGTAAATAATGATCTATACAAAACTTGTGATTATTGGTTGTGCTCATTACTATAAAACAGCACATGGTGTGTGAATATTTTTTCGCGAACGCCGTATTATTTCGACCACAGGAGCTCTTATTCTTATGTTACCTTTAACTGTGATAAAGATATAACGTTTGTTTTTTAATATCCTGCTATATTCTTAGCAGTAAATAATGATCTATACAAAACTTGTGATTATTGGTTGTGCTCATTACTATAAAACAGCACATGGTGTGTGAATATTTTTTCGCGAACGCCGTATTATTTCGACCACAGGAGCTCTTATTCTTATGTTACCTTTAACTGTGATAAAGATATAACGTTTGTTTTTTAATATCCTGCTATATTCTTAGCAGTAAATAATGATTTATAGAAAACTTGTGATTATTGGTTATGCTCCTTACTGTAAAATGGTGTGTGAATATTTTTCGCGGACACTGTATTACTTCGACCACAGTAGCTCGCGCCGCTTTCCTAAATAATCACCGGCTATAACCGAGGGGAAGCGATCTCAAGTCATCCCCGAGTCGCATCTACTCGTAACCTTCGTCAAGTTCCTCGTCTCGGTAGCCAAGATGGCTTCGTTCGGTAGGAAGGGCTAACGAAGTTAGCAGACATCTCCTTGGCAGCCAGGAAGAAGGGGGTTGTAAGGGGTGGAAAGCACGTAGAAGATGAGACCGCCTCGTCGTCTAGAGACTCCAACGGATACCGTCTAAGGAACCCAGGAGAGTTACGATACCCCTCGCCGCACTCTCTTTCTCTCTGTTCCACCCCCGGTTACCCCTGTCTTCTGCTACCCCTTCTTACCTCTCTTGTCTTCTCGATTCGGTCTTCGAGAAAATTAGTCAATTATCGGCTAAGTGCTCGGCCAGACCTACATTCACGATTGCTCGCCACTAAGGCCTGCCAAGGACCGTAGTTGTATATCGGCATATATCCGACCCAATTTAATTAAGCGATTTTCAATCCGTCCGGCAAGAATTGTTTTAACGGTTTTTATCGTCATTTGCGTTGAGGGGGAAAACCACTGTGACGGATGGAAATAAATGAAATTTTTTGGAGGCTTGACACTTTTTCTAATGAATGTTTAAGGTTTTCTAAAGTACATTTCTTGAACTACTTCTTGGAAAAATATTTATTATAGACGTGTTTGGAACCGGCGTGGGAAGCTTCTAAAAATTTATTGGAAACGTTGGCAGGCGTGTAATTTTTCAGTAGACATTCTAAAACAAGAAATCATGCAATTTTCTTAAACTATGAGACAGTAGCTTCAGTTGTGGGGATTTATAAAAATTATAATTTATTTTAAAATGGTGGAACTTTGAAGGAATGATTTGAAAAATCTGTGAAAAGGTCAATGTTTTTTTTAATGTCACGTAGGAACTGATTATTCCATCGAAAATTCCATATGTGCAATTGAAGAGTGCAAACAAAATTAACTGAGTTATTGAGCCACCAAGTTTGAAAAAGTTGGTTTTGAGAAAAACACGTTTAACAAATGAACTCTCAGAAAAACTTTAGAAAAATTTAGGTAAATGCATACCTCAGAGACGTGTGATTTGAAGTATCACTGTAGTTGCTTCAAAGGAAAGACCAAGTCACCCTTACAAGAATTAAAATAGACCATATTAAAAATACCTATTCGTATCAGTAACAAATAATTCAATATATGAAAGGTGCAGTATTTCAAATTTAATTAAACATCTAATTTTAGTATGCTCGAGGTACAACGTTCTACGAAACAAATACGAGATGGAAAAGTCAATTTTTCTATTTTTATTAAGTTACTAAGGACAGCTGGAATACAATCAGTTATAAAATAGACGTATCTTAATAATTTTCTGTTCAAACATTATTATTTTATTTAATTCTGTCATAGAAAAATAGACATTTTACTTGTTTTTAAACAATGTCTTTTAAATTTTTATTAAGTTTCCAAGCAATCAAAATTATAAACTGTATTTAATCCTTCAAAGATGAGAATTTAAAATTTTGTAATTCTAACAAATAGTACATAAATATATGCAGAAAAAAAGAAAACCGATTTTAACATAAACCTACCACGACCGGTTAAAAGACCGTTTTTAAAATTTCGCTTCTTTCTAACATACAACGTTATTTTAGCGCCATTTAACTTCACGACTTTTCACACAAGATAGAAAAGTGACTAAAAAATAACCAAATTTTACTTAACATTCTGAAGAAAATAACATATATGAAAATATACAGGATGTTTGGCTACTACAGGGAAAAATTATAATAGAAGATTCTAGAGGCCAAAATAATTTGTTGATTGAGACTTCATCAAAAAGTTATTAAAAAATTAAATTAAAAAATTTCAGATCATTTTGAAAAACTTATTTTTGCTTGCGGAGGTTAATTACAATCATTTTTAGTAAATAGACATATCCCCAAAATTTTACCCACTTTCGAGAAAAAAATTCCTAACCGAAAATATAATTTCTGGCCAGAAATAGCATCTCCAAAATTTCAGGCAAATCTTTAAAACGTCATAACTCCTGAGCGGATTGGCCGATTTCAATGTTTCAAAATGCAAACAACGCGTATTTTGATGGAGAATATGTAGAAATTCCAAAAATATTCGAAAAGTTGTTCCTTGGCCCCGCGAAGCGAGAAAACCCCCATAAAAATGGTCTAATTTTCTAACAACCAAAACTCCTATAATAGTGAATATATTTCAATGGAACTTTTTTCTGAAGTAGAGGTCATTGGTACCTACGAAAAAGTACTAAACAACTTTTCTATAGAGCGTCAAACAAAATTACTGAAAATCGAAAACGAATTTTAAGAAAAATCGAAAGGGGCTGCTGGAATTTTTCAGCGAAATTGAAAAATTTCAAATCGTTCTGAAAAAAATATTTTCAGTTACAGGGGTCAATTAGAAGCATTTCTGGTCAATAGACATACCCCCGAAATCCTTCACACTTTCGAGAAAAAAATTCGGGTAGGTGGACAAAGTCGACAAAATTAAAAAACTTCAAATCGTTTTGAAAAAATTATTTTTAGCTAGAGGGGTTAATTACAATCAATTTTGGTGAATACACATAACCTCGAAATCCTACTTACTTTCGAGAAAAAAATCCATTACTGAAAATATAATGTCTGACCATAACTGTCTGGTTACCCTGAAAATAAAAATTTTCAAATCGTTCTGGAAAAATTATTTTCGGTTATGGGGGTCAATTACAATCATTTTTGGTGAATAGGCAAACTCCCAAAATCCTACGTCCGTTCGAGAAAAAAATTCCTAACCGAAAATATATTGTGTGGCCGGAAATGTTTCTATAACTTTTAAACGAAGCCTCAATCAACAAATTAGTATCCTTGATTTTCGTCTTATTTTGGCCTCTAGAATTCCCGATTAAAATGTTTCCCAGGTGTAGCCGAACGCCCTGTATAATATCTTCTTCTCGAACTTCTAATACATTTTAACTCATCGAATACAAAAAAAAAATGAATCAAATTGAAATTTGCGGCGAAACTGTTCACAGAACGACCGGTGGATTTCTCGTTGAGCGGTGGTCGAGAATCACGGGCGAGCAGCGACGCTCCTGTGGACTCCGACGACGACGAAATCGACGTCCTTGGCGACGAGACGCCGTCGCCGACACGGACAGGGAACATTCACATCTCCAGACGCGTCGGTTCGCCAACGAGTTTTCATCAGATGACGCACCCCCACTCGGTTACTCTGTCTCATCAACCGCAACACGGACAGCCGATTCAACGTCAACATCGCTGAAATGAAATCATTCAAGCGTGTTGCTCTTTTGACGACGATCGAGAATGATTTCGAAGATTTTCGAGCGACAGCTTGAGACACAGGAATATTGGAGACAATTAAGGAACGCGTGGGCGTTCGTCGAGCCGTTATCCGTGCAGCTCCGAGGATTTAGAAAGCTAATTTACAACAATTATTTGAGACGATCGGCGTTCCAAGATTATTTTAACGTCGTGTAAATTCTACGTGCAATTCAAGGGTTCCAGTTTCCAGTAAATTCAACCACTCCGACGAAATTCAGACGAATTTTTAACGAGCCTTTCGAAGATTTGGGGGACCTTACGAACAGTTTAAAGTGAATTCTTCGGAGATCGAACGTTTAACAAGAAAAATCCAACGGGACTCGAAATTTCCGCTGCGCCTAATTTTTAGTAACTGGATTGTATTACCAACTGTGTTATACGTGTAAAAAATAGAAGTTTAAGAAGAATTATTCCCTGTACATTTCGTTTATTGAAGGAACAGTGAACGGTGAGATCCGGAAGGAACCAGTGAGGAGCGTCAGATCTATTTTCAGTGACAATGAGGCCGCGTGTGATCGAAACGATAATACCAAGTACGCGTACGTAAACGATACTGTAAAAAGAGTGGGTGAAAGTGGTGTAAGATAAGACTTTGATAAAGCTCCGACGAGCGAAATGTAGAAAGTGTAAACGTGTAAATGGCTCGTTAATCGATTTCTCGCGACACTTTTTATAGCAAAATGCCGTAATTAAAGCTAGTCTGTTTCGTGTCACTTTTTATAGCGAAGTAGAAAGTTAGCTTGTGGTTCAAGTTGGGATTAAAATGTCACGATGTAATATGCAATATATTCTTTTTTGCCCTCCTTAATTACGTCTTTCCCTCGCGCGTCGCCGTTATCGGGGATAAGAATATTTTTAATTGTTTTTAACAATAATTGGGATAAACTTTCACACGCTTGCTCTGTAATAACATTGGTATACGTTCGATAGGTGAATTATTTGCAATTTAATTTCCATCAGGACAAAAATTACGTGCGATTTTGGATTATCGAATTTTCGTGTCGGTGGTTAACAAGTAAATTTAAAGGAGAAATTAGGGAATTTGTGCGACGCGTGGTCATGCTGTTGCGCGTCGTTTTAAGCATCGAAGAGCGTCGTTCGATTGACATTTTATCGCGTCGCGGGTCAAGAACTACGACCGTGCCTTTTCTGCAACATTACCATTCCACTAATTGGCAGCGTGACATTTCCTGCCCGTCGTTTAGGACATTTTCGAGGCTTAACGTGGTTCGATGAGCCGAAGAACGAGAGCAATTAATCTCCATTTAATTTCAAACAGACACGAGCAACAGAGACGTGAGTCACTTCGACTCACGAAGTTGTTTTACAAGTTTTCCACTATTAAGATGACCACGCTGTTTCGTTTGATTTTCTACAGGATTTTTTAACACGTTCAATAAACACAATTATAATTCGAATTATCGATAACGTGGGAAAATATTTCAGACGAAAATTGGACGTATCAAAATAATGAAATGTTCTTTATCATTTTTAAATCTGAGTGTTCGCGTTTTTCCCAGAAAACTTTGGCAACATATTCTGTAAGAAAATTTAAGAAAGAAAAATTATTTAGACATATGTGGCCTTGATATTCACGCTGTTACTAGTTGAATGTTTTTTTCGTAAGCAGTAAGCGTTAATAAATAATGAAAGAGGATGAAGTTATCAAGTTTTCCACGACAAACACGATAGCCTACTTTGATTTTTTGTTTTTACATTTTTCGAGAAACGAAGGTGACTTTTTTAAAATAAAAATGCTTTTTTACACCAGGTGAATATTTTACGTAAATTGGGTGGCAATTAATTGAGTGAGCTTGATTCTAAACTACTAAGCTTTTAGATGAAACACGTCCTCGAGTAAAAAAATTAAAGCAAATACCTTTTTTAAATTTTATTAATAATGTTAAAAATGAAAAGAAAATTTTAGTCTCTAAGCACACTGTTAAAAGTGGGAAGAATTGGTCCATTGCTAATAAATTTTCTGTTTTGGATTGGTCTGCACAGAGCTTCAACCATAAAAAGACGAATGCGGGATTCATATGATTCCCAATTAACATCAATCATACATTTTTGTAGCAGAATTAAAGAACAGCGGGAACAAATATCTCCGGATTATTGCAGAAAATTAATAGAAGGTACGTCGAAGCGAATTAGTGCCGTTTTGCAAGCAAAAGGGAAGGTGGACAAAATATTAAAAATAAATGACATATTAAATACTGACAAGTATCGAACGTGGTGCAAAACCGAATAAATCTATTCTTTTTTTCATTGTTAAACGAGAAGACACTAACTATTACAAAAATTTCTTATGTTACTTCTAACTGTGATAAAGATAACTATAATGTTTGTTTGTCAATAATCTACTATATTCTTAGCAGTAAATAATGATGTATGCAAAACTTGTGATTATTGGTTATGCTCCTTACTGTACGTTTATACGAACTTTTTTTATTCTTTTCGTGTGTAGGATCTAGTCATGAATTGGGTCCCACATGCTACGGGGCACAATGTGTTAGCGCGTGACTTGAAACTTACACGGATCCAATAGAGGTTTAAGGGGCTATTCTACTTTGTAGGCAAGAAAAAAAGATGTTTCTTTGTGATTTTTTGGGGGGGGCTATTAAAGAGCAATTAATTCCAGGTTTTGTGGATATATGTTTACTATACAGAGTGTTCGGCGACTCCTCGGAAAAATTTTAATGGGAGATTCTAGAGGCCAAAATAAGACGAAAATCAAGAATACCAATTTCGTTGGTGGAGGCTTCGTTAAAAAGTTATAGAAACATTTCCGGTCACACAGTATATTTTCGGTAAATAATTTTTTTCTCGAAAGCACGTAGGATTTCGGGGATATATGAATTCACCAAAAATGATTGTAATTGACCCCCACGACCGAAAATAATTTTTTTAGAACGATTTGAAATTTTTTTTTTCAGGTTAACCAGACAGTTATGGTCAGACATTATATTTTCAGTAATGAATTTTATTCTCGACAGTGAGTAGGATTTTGGGGGTATGCCTATTAACTAACAAATGATTGTAATTGACCCCCGCAAACGAAAATAATTTTTCCAAAACAATTTGAAATTTTTTAATTTTGTTGACAAATTTGTCCACCTACCCGAATTTTTTTCTCGAAAGTGTGAAGGATTTCGGGGGTATGTCTATTGACCTGAAATGCTTGTAACTGACCCCTGTAACTGAAAATATTTTTTCCAGAACGATTTGAAATTTTTCAATTTCGCTGAAAAATTTCAGTAGCCTGTCGATTTTTCTTAAAAATTCGTTTTTCATTTTTAATAAATTTGTTTGACACCCTACAAAAAAGTTGTGTAATACATTTTTGTAGATACCCATGAGCTGTACTGCAGAAAAAAGTTTCATTGAAATATATTGACTATTATAGGAGTTATGGCTGTTTGAAAATTGGACCTTTTTTATGGGGTTTTTCTGTTTTTACGGGATTATGGAACAACTTTTCGAATATTTTTGGAATTTCTACATATTCTCCATCAAAATACGCGTTGTTTGCATTGAAACATTAAAATCCTCCAACCCGTTCAGAAGTTATGACATTTTAAAGATTCCCATTTTTCGGGCAACTTTTCTGGCCTCGCATTAGATTTTCGGGAAGGAATTTTTTTCTCAAAAATGCATTGGAATTCGGGGGTATATGTAATGACCAAAAATGATCGTAATCGACCCCTGCAACTGAAAATAATTGTTTCAGAATGATTTGAAATTTTTGAATTCAATTTTTTATTAACTTTTTAACGAAGCCTCAGTCAAGAAGTTGATATTCTTGATTTTCGTCTTATTTTGACCTCTAAAATCTCCCATTAAAATTTTTCCAAGGGATGGCTAAACACCCTGTATAATTAACTATATTTACGAATTTTTGCAACGCATAATATCTATTGATTAACGAACAACAGTTCTTATGTATAGCGCCCGACTGTGTAGGTAATATTTTGTGAACACGTAATCTGTAATCCAAAAACCAAAGATATTCTTAATATAGATAAGTTTGGTTATCGCATGAAATAAGATCTTTTCAATAAAACGAAAAATGGCACAATAGTAGTTATTTTACGAAAAGGTACTGAATATTTTCATATATTCGGTTGCTTTTTTGTTGATAAAAGAAAAAGTATTGCATATATCGCAGTTATCTTAATTCATGCGATAGAGAGACCAGTTCTAAAGACACTGCATAAAGTTGATGTTGATATTCTGAATAGTTTTTATGTTATTATTTACGCGGTGCCGAAAAATGTAGTTTCGAGAAAAACAGCTTTAAAGTATTACATTTCAGCAGGCTATAACTTCGTTAGTTTTCCGAATTTCAATTTAATATTTCGTGGATATATTTTCGAGACTACATACTAAAAGATAAGGCAAAAAAAATTCGATTCCTTTAATCCCACAAAGTAGAAAGGCCCCGCAAGGAGTAGGTCCACTGTAAAAACCTGAAATAAAGCGTTTTTTTGCGATTTTCTTTGAATGGATGGAAAAGTAAGAAGATAATAATATTCAAGAATATTATTAACCATGTCATTAAGTGTTGAAAAAAAAATATTTATTCAACAATAGTGCAAAATGATGACGCTGGAGTCATTCTCGCGAGGCGCGTTGAATTTGAGTATAGCTAGAGAAATACATAGGGGATTTTTAAAACATTAATTTTTGTGTGATTGGCGAACATTTGAAGTAAAAAGATGAATTTTGTGCAAAAAATGGGGCAATCATTTGTCAATAAATAATGTTAAAATTAATTTATCGAAGAACCCCCACGTATTTCTCTAGCTATACTCATGCAGATTAAGAGAAAATTTTGTTGTTTTTGCGTCAGTTAGAGAATTGCTCCAGCGTCGTCATTTTCCACTATTTTTGAATAAATATTTTTTTTTAACACTTAACGACATGGTTAATAACATTCTTGAATTATCCTCTTACTTTCCCATCCGTTCACAAAAGAAATCGCAAAAAAACGCTTTATTTCATTTTGTTTTTAGAGTGGTCTTACCCCTTAACGTATCGTTGATCGTTTTGATCCGTACGACGAATTACGAAAATGAGGTAAACAAAGGAATTAAGCGTTGGATCGAGCGTTCGATAGTTAAATTCACCGACACGTTGACAAGGATAGGTTCGCTGAACGACGTCTTTTGCTACCTGTTGCCGAAGGTTAGAGAGTTGAGATCATGTCTGGAAAGAAAGGGATATTGCGAGCTGACAGGCAGAGCATTTTCGGTCGGGGCACGGCATAGGCGGAGTCTGCGGAACACGTCGTGCTTCCAGTTGGGGTGAATCCTAATACCCAGATAATGGGAAGTAATTGCGAGGGATCAGAGCGAGCGGAGCTACTCTCTCGGTTCAGGACCGTATATAGAGAGGGTGGAGGTGTCGGCGTTCTCATCCCCCTTGTGGCGCTGGAGATTCGTTGAGGGGTGGTGGATGAAAAGGACGGTCCAACAGACGTACACGCATACACACGCGTACACAGGTCGGAAAAGAGGAGGGAGGCAGATGGAGAGACAGAGACAGAGGTCTATAATCATATTATCGAGGCAAAATCACGCTGCATGTTCTCAAATGTATAGTGGATGACAGTGTTTTGCGAGGAAAATCGTGTACACTGATCCTTCGATGCTCCGTACGCGGATACGATGGATTATCTCGTCAAGAAACTCGATAGGAAAGGATTCGAAACGAGGATTCGAAACGGCCATCGACCCTTACGCTTGCTCGGTAATATAGGAAGTAACGATTATGGTTTCGAACGTGTGTTTTAATATTTTTTATTTCTTGGAATTATTTTTGTGAAATAAAGCACTCGAATTTTCAATTATACGATTATTTAGGTAGGTAAATGGTTTTTGAGGTTGCAGTAACGTACAATGTGATAAAATAATTCCCTGTTTTATTTTTATAGAAAACAAACAAGTATGTCGAACGTTTTTCAATGAGGTTCGATTCCTTTCAGGTGAAACTTATATTAAAAAATGTTGTTAATTGAAGCTCTGTTGTTCTGCAACCTAGAAAACAACGTTTGCTTACTTATACAGGCTGAGGCACGAATTAACCCCTTTCAGTCCCTTTCGATAATCTGACAAAAGAATGTTTCCTATCGAAGTTAATCAAGACTTAACCGACAAGAAATTACAGTTACTTACATTTTTAAATAAATTGATTTCTAATATAAAATTAAGATTACTGTTGTATTTTTAATTTCATAGTATTGTAGGCGATGTCGAGACGAATTGAACGACCTGCTACACTAATTGCCATTATACATAACACTAAGGCCTCACATTTGAACGTAAACATTACAAATGCTTATTTATTCAACTTGAGAACTTATCACACAAAATAAAAGGAAAATTTCTACAAAATGTGTGGAAATGTACAAAGAAGTTCTCTAATTGAAGCTAAACATAACTTTGTGTTGCAGAAGGTGAAATGCAGTTCGAACATTTCATTTAATTACTAATTACATGCATATTTTCAGCTTGGTTTTGTATAAACTTTTCTTTTATTTTGTGTGCAAGTCCTGAAGTTGAATAAATGTTACACTATTAATAAAGCATTCGTAATGTTTACGTTTATTTGTTTACGTCCAAATGCGAGGCCTTAGTGTTATGTATCACCAAATAATTTAAAATATTGTGGCAATCAATTCGTGGCAATTTTTCTTTAAACGTCTATGGAGTTAAAAATACCTAGTTCCATTTAAAGATATAACAGTAACCTTAATTTTGTATCAGAAATCAATTTGTTTTTAAATTTAAGCAACTGTAATTTCTTGTTAGTTAAGTATTGGTAAACTTCAATAGGAAATATTTTTTTTTCAGACTATCGAAAGGGGTTGAAAAATTGTGGGGACTACATAGGTCGTGTCTCACCTTATTACAGTATATTTGAAAATTACATGTAGTCAAAATTAAACTACACATTCCGAGAGTACTCAAAAACGATTAATATCTTTTTGTTACGCACTTTTGTAAACATTCAAAAAAAGCTTTTTAATTACTAGTTATTTCACGTTTCATATCGCATTTGAAAATTTCATATTGCGTTTGCAACTAGTTTCAAACCTCCTCCAAAGCATTTTGAGACAAAGAATGGACGCGAGCATGCATCAATTTTTGCTTCAATGAGTTTAACATGAGTTTTTGTTCTCAAACCGTTCAATTACGTCCCTGCGTTTATATTATGCGGCGCCCGTCGCACTGGCCATCACATTAAGATTTACAAGGCTTCAAATAAGTATGCGGTTTTATCCTACCCACGGGGCAAAACCAGAAATCTCACTGTCGTCGAAACATCTTAATTTCCTGAACAACCAAATACAGTTCTGGGCAAAATTAAGTGGACAGGTAAAGGAAATAAGTATAAATTTAATCAAATTAATACAACTATTATGCACTTAAGTTTTATATATCTCTATGGTAGATAGATCATTTAACGTATAATTGAAATTAAGGCAGTAGGTATATTTAAAATGTTAGTCAATTGTCGAGGAACAAAAGTAAGTAGACAAATAAAATATACAAAAATATGAAATCAACATGACCACCCTTTGCTGCAATAATTGCTTCTAAACATCGTGGAATGCTGTTTATCAGATTTTCAATAGAATTTTTATCAATATTTTCAAATGCCAATCGCATATTTGAATTCATCGTGCTCCCGAAGTTTTCAATGAGATTCAAATACGGACTTTGTGCCGGCCCATTCCAATAATTTAATATTGGAATCCTCAACAATTTTTTTGTTTTACCTTCAGCCGTGTACCTCGGGTCATCGTCCATTTGCAAAATAAATTCTTCTTCGAATCCCACTTTCGCAACAACCAAAAACAGAACTGAAGCAAAAACGAAAAGATGCAAAAGAAAGATGCAAGTGAAATCTTCAACTCATCGCTGGATAAATTATTGGCCTGTGTGAGGGAGATAATGATCTGTGAAAATTCTATACCAAAAGTTGGATCAAAATTTAAATTAACTTTAATATTCTAAACGATCAATGAAGGTGGAATGAGCATAACATTTTATTTTTATTTAATTAACAAAAACTTTAAATACTGAGGGGGTCTCCTCTATGTTTTAACTAGGACTTCTTAAACGTTCCAGAACTGTTTCTACTGTAAAGTCCTTCTATTAGAGTCGGGTCAAAGATGACCCAGCGTCAGCCCCGCGGTTAAACAGCAAAATGTTGAATAAACTAAACGGAGAATTACGCTGCTGAATGCCTGTCGATAGCTATCAGTATCTCGAACGTTTTGTTTGAAAGGAGGCGTGCATTAACGTTTCCAACGGTTTCGAAATGCATAAAGATACGAGCACACATTACAACGAAGCTTGGGATAGAAAAAGCAAGTATCTTGTAAACTAATGTCATCACGGGAGGCCATTTATGACGTTTATTAGATTTCGTTAAGACGTCTGTTATTATAGTACGTAAATAAAGGGGGAAGATTCGCACCCCTTGCCGAGCAAAGGGAGCTGGAATGCGGCAAAAATAATGAAATAAAGGACAATGAAGTGACAGGTACAATAGCCAATGGGATCTAGAACGGATGAGAATGAACAAGGCGGCAAGTACAGAAGAGCTAGAACGGGGGTTGAAGCCGAGGGGGGTAGCTGAGCGGAATAAATGCAGTGGGCGTGTTCCCATTACTTTCATTATTTTCCGTCACAGGGGTTCGTCACCGATATGCGCAGCATAGGACGCCCAAGTTCAGCAAACGCGAGAGGGTAGCTCGAAATCTACCTGCCGCCGGTCTGTGTACCTCCAACCGAGCCAATCTGAGCAACGATTAAGTTAATCTTAATGTTAATTACTAGACTGCCGATGTTTATGCAAATGCATACAGCGCTGGACATAATGTTTCGTTTATAATATTTCTCATCCCCTAAATACACCAGCCCAGTGTCCTATCGAACATGCCAGTAACGAATTAGAAAAATGGATTAGAAAACACCACATAACAAACAAAGCAGACTTAAAGAATGTTCTCTTAGAAGAATGGTACAAAATCGAGCCGGATTTTACAAAAAAGTTAGTTGGTTCAATGCCCAAACGATTGAAAGAAGTCCTTAAAAGGAAAAGAGGGCCGACTAAATATTAATATTTAATTCCAAGTTGTTTTTAAATGTATTTATTCGAGAATACTTTGGTCCACCCATAAAATGTTCAATGAATACATTTTTGTTATTGTTTTCTGAATCAATGTGTATATAACATTGCTTCTGTTATGTAATAAACTAAAATAGATAATAAATGAATGTGTCAAAAAGTGTTTCCTTTTGTTTGGTAGTTATAAGCATTTGTACTACCACAACCATGCTGTGCCAATACTTATGTGTATGCCCAGCACTGTATGCATTTGCATAAACATCAGCAGTCTACTAATTAACATTAAGATTAACTTAAGAGTAATTTTGATTAAAACCAATTGGTCCAGATCTAGACACTTTTGTGACAATGTAGTTTATGATACTATGCAAAGGAGAGTAGGGTAACATACTTCTGTTTCTCCATAATGCAATGTTCCAATTTTTGTCTCATACTTGGTACCAGTTCTAAGCCTTTTCAAAGAATTTTTAAATAAATAATGGACGCGAGGATTCAATTTCATAGAAAATATAGGTGTTATAAAAAGACGGCAACTGTTCACAAACGGTATTAACGATTTCTTATCTTCAGAACTGATTTGAATATTTCAGTCGAACGCTAAATTGAACCCATTATTGGTTATAAAGTGTATAATATGAAACAGTATGTCATAGGTAGATGAAAGGGGGAAATTATAGTATGCGCAGAGTGGCCCGCGCCTACGTTGTAATCCCAGCAAATCAAATTACTTCTACAAGCAGATAAGATCTATAAACATCCCCACAAAGGATCCAGGAAATTATAATCGAGCACACTCCTCGAGTACGGAGATATAGAAGATCACAGAAATTCAATAACTGGACGATTTACCGATAAACATATCGAGTCGATTCCTATACGAGTAGTTAATCGTAAGAAATATCCGTCAATTGTCCCACTAATTAATATTGACGAAATTTTGCAGATCCGGATGCAAGTAATTTGAAACAAGAATCCTGATTAGACATTTTTGTAAATAAATATTAATATTAAATCCCTTGTTTTTATTGTTTTTTAAAAGTGTTGACATCTATCATTTTCTAATTTTCTACTTCAGCCTTTTCTATATGAAATTTATGTATAGACAAGCAAATTTAAATGTAACTATTTGAAAATTTATTATTTTTTAAATGCTTTAAAGGAAAATTGATTTCCATTTACCAATTTGGTAAAAATCGACATTAAGTAAAATAATTCAGTTGTTGGATTTAGGGTCCACTTAAGGGTTGATTATTCTGATCAGGGGATATGTAAAAAAAATTCCATGGACTCGAAAAACGCGTTGATAGGGCCAGTTGCTCCAATATGGAATACATTCCTAATTTGGAACAAGCCAATATTAAAGAATCGTGATTTCACCATCTATTGGTGATGAATGCAATCGATTACGATTCTCATTTGTTTCAATTATCGTGCATATGCTCGAATTCTGAGTTTTTGCAAGGTGATCTTTGACCTAATATTATACATAATAAGGTAAGTGCATCAGCTTTGTGTTAGCTCGATTATTTCTTCAAATATAAATATAGTATTTTATATAATGAGCACTATGAGCCTAATATAGAAAATGAGGACCTCGCTAAAAAAAGTAAACATTCCCGAAACCGTCGCTATATTTTAAACTTTACTGTTACCAGTCGAAAGAGCATTTTCCTATAAATTCATAATATTTAAGTTTTCATAATAGCGTGTGTATAAAAAAAATTATTCCACATTAGGGCAAATGACCCAACTATCGACATTAGAACGAACGTAACGAAGGTAGGAAGGAGGATTAAAAAGCTGCGTTGAACGTGACCAAATATGAGGAAAGCGTAATAGGAGGGGTTAAAGCGTTCATGGGGCTAAAAGTTTGTAAGCAGCGGTTTAGAGACAGTGGTAGCTCTGGTTGCTTCCAACGCGTAGCTAGAGGGTGGAAGGTTGCTCCGGGTAGATTTATTCGGAGGGTTCGTTGAGACCCGTGGATTGACACGCGGCGACGTCTTGACAGCTTGTTAGGCTAACGGTTGGGTGCTGTTCATCGAACACGATGCGCTTGAGCCTCTTTACCGCTGTTTAGCTTGACATTTCACTTCCAATCAAACGTTATACCATTGTCTGCTCCTTGCTTTCTCGTTGTGTCACGATACGTGCTTCTCTAACTTCAACGACGTTTCAATTATTTTAGAAAACTATTCTTTCCCAAGCGTTTCTTTCCATCCTACGATTCAACGAAGCGTTGGAAACAAGCGTCGTCCCGTGCACACGCAGCGTCCCGTTAAAATGTGATACAAGGGGAAGTCCGTGAGATAATATTATTCTGTACAGAGTCTCTCAAAATGATGGGACAAACCGAAACATGCAAATTGGCCAAGGGGATATACCAAATCCCATATATTCAAATCCTGAACGACTTATTTTTTTATTTATTTAACAATTTCTTATTCAACAAAAAGCGAAATGTACGTAGAAGTAGTGTACCAAGGATGATGCACCAACACAAATAAAAATATTGAGTAATGACTAGACGCGTTAGCAAAATTGTACTTATTGTTAGACGCGTGCTCAGCGATTTTACAAAATCGATTTCCTCGAAACGAAGCATCGCGCTAAACATTTTTATTGTCAGAAATAAAATTTGTGGTCTTAATTTCAATGACGTTTTTTGTAATCGTAACGAGCCATTTATTGTTCCTGTTAAACATTTTCGATCAATAGTCATCTTAAAAACTAATCAATAAAGGATAATCTACGTTAAAGAAGTAATATATATTTGTGTTTAATCGACGATTCATTGAACAATTTTGACCGAAGAATGAAAAGTTTAACCACTTAACGATCATAAGGCGGTCTGTTTTCCGTCACATTTTATACTACGTTAAAAATTTTACATTATAAACGTAAGGTACGTCATTAGAAACAAATCCAATAAAGAAAACTGATTGTTTTTAGCGGGTCAGGGCAAAGAAATGCGGGCATTGAGGGGTTAATGATTGAAAATAATTTCTATTCAAAATAAACAGAGTGGAAAACATATTGAATAATGTAATTAAGTTTTATTGATAACTTTGACGAGGATTATAAACAGTTGGTCCAAAACATTTAGCAAGAATAATCTAATGGTTTGTTACGACTAGCATCTAATTTTCAATTAAATAAACAATTTATAGTCCAGTTTTGTGGCACACCAGTCGTATAATTAATAGAAATTGCTAAAACTTCTTTAAATGCATAGTGTCAAAGTAAATTTAAAAATAAATATAGAAGACAGCATAAATAATAATAGTTGATATATTTTACGGATAGAGGATGAAGCGCACTTTAAAATGAGTGCTCAAACAAGTCGATCGCGTGGTTAGTTCCGGAGATATAAGGGTTCGAAGCGTTTGTTTACGTCTCATTGTTGACATCGGCGCGAGGTCATTGTCCTCACGCGTAAATAGTAAACAGTGCGTAGCGCGACTCACGCGCGGAGACAGAGATAGTCGAATTAAAAAAATTACCCCATTACATAAATTACGATATCTCGAAAACGAAAAGTCGGATCGACAAAAACCAAAAACCATTTCAAAGGGGAAAGTTTACCGCTTCTAATGATGACTCAATTATGAATAAAGCACTAATAGTTTCGGAACTGCACGCATCTAAAGTTTGACTATTTTTAATACGCATTGTTAGACTGCTCCAAGACAGTGGAAACTGAAGATTCTGTGCTTTCATCTTTGCTATATATTTCCTATTTACATCGAAAGCTAACCAGAATTTTATACTAAATTTTGAACAAATCGCTGCTGTCATAGTTGCTAAAGGCTGAC
This sequence comes from Colletes gigas, assembly GCF_013123115.1. Classification (NCBI taxonomy): domain Eukaryota; kingdom Metazoa; phylum Arthropoda; class Insecta; order Hymenoptera; family Colletidae; genus Colletes; species Colletes gigas. The sequence continues at coordinate 563,311 of NW_025106677.1, forward strand.
CAAGTGACACAAATAAAATCTTATTACACTGTTACACGTTTTTTTAAACAGAATAATATATGTAATGAATATACGAATGACTATGTTTACGATCGCTGTAAATTACATTGAAACTGTATTGAGTTACGCTCCGAACTTACGCTATATCTAGTATCAGGGAACACCTAATGATCTGTTCAAATTCTATATCAAAGTTTAACCAAAGTTTCAGTTAACTATCATAATAATATTATTTGTTTTGTTGCTTTACATTGATATTTAATATCGTTAAATTATAAATGAAACAGTATAGAAGGCATCAAATATTATATTTTTTTGATGATATAAAAAAAACCTTAAGTGTCCTTAAACCCGTAAGTACTAAGGGAACTTCCCCTACTCATTCTTGCTAATAGCTCAATTTTAATACACAAAGTTAGACAACTCGCTGCCGTTCGTACAGTGAGACAAAAAGGTGGGAGAGAGAGAGAGAGTGATACAAAGGCAGACGATCCACCCCCATTGATGTCTCGAGAACTGGAGGAAGGATCAGGATCGACGAGCAGAGGATATTCGTGGTGGAGGGAACGGCATTACTGCCCACGTGCCGTTTAACTTGATCACCCTGGGCAATCTGGCCTCATTTCAACCTTCGGTTACTACGACACTTCCGCTAACAAATAACATTGTCGACGACCCTGCGGGGGCGTTCTGATTCGATTTGCACACTGTGAAAGCGTGCTGCTGGAGAGCCGACGAAAGGACAGAGAGACTCGACGATCGAAAGACCGACGGAGAAAGATTAACAAAAGGAAGAAAAAGGGGGCAGGGGGAGCGAGAAAGAGGGAAGGACAGCAAAGTTGTATATTATTGGGATCTTTCAATGCGCAGACTACAAATTATAACGAAAAAATATCGATTTCGAAACGTTAGAGAGGACGGAATTAAGATCATCTTGAAAACAAAACAGGGTTTCCAATAATGGCGATAGAACCTTGAATCGAAATAAAAAGAAAACTAATTTTTCGTTTTCTTTTACACGAAGCACAATATCGTTTAAACGATCAACACGACTGCAATTTTCGATGACTGGTACATAAATGAGGCTACATCTTACCAATAACGCGAATGATGTTTGCTCTAACATCGTCAACAGTTTGTAATTTGTTGGAACAAACAAGAGATTAACCTTGCAAGGGAAAGATAAATGGCGTCGTGTCGCAAGATCTTGTTAACCGGAAATAAAAAATGGAATGGAAATAAAATGTTGATGACGTACGTGGCAGGAGTTGAACAGGTTAAGAAGAAATAGTTTACACGAGATAACTTTTTTATAGAAAAACTGTATTCCGATACATCTCTTTTACGTGTCGCAAGACGTACTAACCAATCAAGGTGGCGCATCCGCTTGCATTATGGTGGCGCCCTCACCGATCGACTACGTGGCGCTCTCGATCTACAATCGACTTCAATATAAAGTGGAATAACAGATTAAATAAATCGAACTTTAAAACCCTATTAAAAATTTCTACTAAAAATTTTGAAATCATATTTTTTAAATTATTGCTAAGTCAATAATTAACAAAACGATCGAGTCGAAACGAAGCTTTTTCTCTTCGATACAACTTTCCTCAGGGATCAAACCTAAAATTTGATTTAATTTTTTATTTATAACGTCTTTAAACTTCACAAGTTAAAATTGTATGCAGAAAGAGCGCAATCTTCTTTAGAAAACTACAGGCTTTTTTCTATTTAAAATAGGTTTAAACTCAGCTAAAATAACTTAACTTTAAGAACATTGTTTAATGTCTATTATACTGCAGACATATAGTGACCATATCGTTGAAAAAGATTAACAAAGTCAATTATTGGTTGAGTTTAAACAACTGAAAGTCTAAAATAAATTTTTCCCTGCAGCTTGAAGATCTAAATTAAACAATTTTTTTAAAACTATTTAATTTTAATGTTACTACATGAGACTCCTCCCTTAACATCGAACTAATAATACACGCTTTACGAAGTAAGAAGTTAAGAGTGCAAAAGCAACAAATATCAACAAAATCGGTTTATATTATAATTCTGAGTATAGTTTGTTAAAATTGTTGAAAACAGTACGCGATGCATCGTGGATGGTCAAGAATGGAAGCAAAGTCATTATCTTATATTTGACTCTACTCGAGCAGTGCTTTTTGGGTACCCACGTACTTATTATTGAATACAATATTAATAATACAAGTATCATATTTACGTTATTGACGTAAGAGTTAACTCCAGAAGAAGCTAACTAATGCTAACGCTTCTTACATCCGGAAGTATCAACCAGTACTAACCGTCGAACAATAAAATTTAGCGTCGTTCCTAACCTAACCCTTTCACATTCGATTATTCGCGCAAAATTTCTAACAACGACACAGACAGACCGCGTGACACGAAAGGGAGGAAATGAGTCGTAAAAACGAAAAGAAAAAAAAAAATTCACGACGCTGTATGCTACAATGTGCAAGAAGGCACGGGGTACAGCCTAATTAGCCCGGTTATTTAGTTAGGCTACGGAGATGCGAGAAGTTTACTCGGCTGTTCGGTGCTAGAGCCCACTAAAGATTCGTATCTCCAGGACGTGTTTAAAAATAATTACCGTGGAAGATTCAGCGATAGTCACGGAGTCGCCCTCACCTTTGTGCTTCCTGCCCTCTGAAGTGGCCCTCGTTGGTACGGCATAAAGGCAGCCCAGCCAACCCCCTTCTGTACGTACTCCTGTCTCTTCCGGCACCGCCCGAGTGGTCCTCACCTTTCAACCACTCTATCACCGCGTTTAAAGAAGTAAAGACCAAAGGTCCTTTACCGTTTTAAGAGGTTAGACCGGCTCGAAAGGAGTTTATTCGAGATGACAATGTGACGCGGCGCCTGGTTGCCTTATTAAATCGCCGATACACGCCCCCGGGACACCGCTCGTACGACACAAGACGAATATCGAGTGGGTATTGAATAGACACCGAATCGAGCGACAAGGATACGATAAGGAACTAAAGACCAAAGGTCTTTTATAGGCTTGATACGCTCGAATACGACGCCCCTGGACGAATTATTACTGGGTCGTTTCTATATGGTGGACGAAATTTTGATAGGGCACCGTAATTAACATAACCAAACTTAACGCATTTCCTTTCGCGGTTATAAGTTTGTAGCATCACCTCCCGTACTCGTCACCAGAGGTCTACTCTTTCTCTCTCGTAAGCGTTCGAAATGTTGAGAGATCGTGCATCAAACTGTAAGGGGATTCTTGTAAGAAGGCTTTAATCTCTTAACGTTTATGCCCGAGTCTGACTGCGTTGAAAAACGATATTTGCTTAATCTAACGGTTTAAGGGATGACAATATTAGTTTTCCTTCAAATTATACGTTAGATATAACATTGCAATTAATAAAAACCGCATTTTTAAATAGCTTAGAAACAAATCCAATAAAGAAAACTGATCATTAATCCGAAAAATATGAGGGTTAAGGGGTTAATCTGTGACTTCGTAATGGTTTTAATGAATCATTGGTTATTCAATGGTCAACAATTGACATCAAGGTCAACGATCTGTTTGCATTTTGAAACATTAAAATCCTCCAATCTCTTCAAAAGTTATGATTTTTTAAACATATGGCATGAAATTTCGAGAGAACATTTCTGGCCAGAAATTATATTTTCAGTAAAGAATTTTTTTTTTTCGAAAGTACGTAGGATTTCAGTGGTATGTCTATTCATAAAAAATGATTGTAATTAATCCCCCTAGCTAAAAATAATTTTTTTAGAACGATTTGAAATTTTTTAATTTTGTCGAAAAATTTGCCCACATTTCTGAATTTTTTTCTCGAAAGTGCGTAGGATTTCGGGGTTATGTCTATTCATAAAAAATGATTGTAATTATCCCTCGCAACCAAAAATAATTTTTCCAGAACGATTTGAAGTTTTTTAATTTAATTTTTTAGTAACTTTTTAACGAAGCCTCAATCAACAAATTGATATTCCTGATTCTCGTCTTATTTTGGCCTCTAGAATTTCCCATTAAAATTGTTCACATGGGTAGCCGACCAAAAACTCTAAAAGACTCTTGTACACGTTTGTCAAACTATGGACAATGTATACTTTCAGATTAAAAGTTTCTAGCAATAAGGTTTCTCGCCTTTGATCGATAAACGACAACAAATGTTTCTATAATTGATTGTGTCTCCCGGAAAATATATTTTCAAAACTCACGTGAACAAGTTTGGTTTGGTAAATGATTTTAGTAAATCAATTTTTTCAACCTGGCATAGAAGTGTAAATCTTTAAAAAGAATATTGAAAAGTTTTAAAAACATGACTACTTTTACAAAATCCTCAATTTCATATTTTCGCATTTTTAACGTTGTTCGTTAAATTTGAATACAAAAATTACAAAGTTTTCTCGAAAGGCATATTAGAGACAGATGCCTACAATTATAAGAAATACAATGATATTGTTCTATAAACAAACGATCTATAAACAAACAACACTATGGATTGCCTGATCTAACAACGGAAAGCACAGTGCCGTCGAAAAGAAAATCACTGACAGGTTCCAGAAAGCACACCATCGGCATAATTTCTCCAATATTTATAGTATTTATATTTGTTTACATATAATTTTCCATATATTATAATTATAATCGTAGTAGGCAAAACAGTAGTATCGCTTAATAACAAAACAGTCGTAAAACGATGAAGATAACTAAAAAAAAGCGAATGGGGGAGATACAGGTGGAGGAAGTGACAAAAATACGTCCAGTTTGTCGAACGGTGGGTCTTCAACACTCAAAAACAAGATTACTATTAGTCCGCGTATCAATTTTCTTTTTTTTTTCTTCTTCACGGAAAGTATTATATCTAGTAGGCGCGTGTCTTCTCTTCTTCTTCACTTTCTACAACTATATCCTATTATCATGTATAACCGCAAGAATTTCAAATTATTAAAAATATACATCCTACGGATGTACTGTTATTGCGCATAATATTGTGCAGAAGTACTCGTAAATAGATGAATCCTCGAGTTCCTTTTTTTTTTCTTCTTTTCTTTTTCTTTTAGGCGTTACTTAAATACCACTAACTAGGCCTTTTCTATTAAACGCGGCATCCAGGGAAGCGACTATTGAAGTTGTTAAGATACTTTTATCTCTAAACAGGTTCGTTTCTCTCATAGTTTCGTCGTTGGGATACGCTACTTGTGCATGCATATCGTAACTTGCTAATAATAAGGATCAAACGCGAGGACGAGAACTTATCGTCAACAACGGAATCCAGCACCGATCGTTCGATGTTCCAGCATTCGCTGATGCGTTCAGTTTATTGCATGAGATTAGAATTGCAAGATTTATACAGGCTGTACCATATCTATACGGAAAAAAATTTAATGGGAGATTCTAGGGAGCAAAATAAGACGGAAATCAAGAATACTAATTTGTTAATTGAGGCTTCGTTACAAAGTTATTAACGTTTAAAGTTCCGCCTGTAGAACGGCAATCTGCGAACAGATGCGCACGCGCGATAGTGGTTCTTACTCAAGAACTTTAAACGTTAATAATTTTCTAACGAAGTCTCAATTAACAAATTAGTATTCTTGATTTTCGTCTTATTTTGCTCTCTAGAATCTCCCATTAAATTTTTACCGTATATATGACGAACACCCAGCATAATTGACCAAAATTAAACAGTTAAATATCATGAAATCGCAAAACAATAGAAGTTTCTATACTTTTAAGGGTATTTCGATTCCGCGAATGATCGAAATTCATCGTTATATGAAAAAATAAAAAAAAAATGCGATATCGATACTACTGAAAAAAATTGCAGCATTCGAATAGAAATTGTCGCAATCGTTTTGGCATCTACTGTAGCAACATTTGCCTCGTACAATCTTTAACCCTTTTCACTCGAAATTTAATATGTTAACGATTTGTGTAAAAATAGTCAAGTACTTCCCTTTTCACAAGAAAAGAACAATTGTAAATTTCTATCCGAATAAATCTATTTTTAATTTCACAATTGGCGGTCATGAAACGAAATAATTTTAGAGTGCAAAGGGTTAAATTATATAGTTCGCGAACGCTTCGACAAGTATCGCGCGAACTATGCGTGGTACATCGAACAGGAGAAATGCTAGCGAAAAGAATGTTTGGACGAGGAATATATTCAATTGCTTCGAATTTTATTATTACACCGTCCAACTAGTATTGTTCGCAACGTTGAATTACCTCGTTGCGTTCTAACGCGGGTCTCTAAATTCAATTATATTTTTCTCGTTTCGCAACGTTCGATCCTCGCGACACTTTCCACTCACTCGTTAATCGTTTCTTGTTTAAACATCTATTAAAAAACATCACCTTCTTTCCTCTTCTACGAGTACTCAACGCGTACTTTCTCTTTAGTAAGTATTAATTCTCGGTTAAACATTTAAATAGAAATGTAACTAATAGCTTCGAGTATTTTTAAGACTTCGAGTAAAGTATCTGTGCTTGGTCGTTGCGTTTTGCTCTTTTGGTTTACAGAGAAACGATTATGTTGTACACTACGTCGTTATTGTAGCATAAAAAAATACACAAAATATTAGATCACTAATGGTTGATGTTGTAGCGTATGCAGAGCGTTAGAAAAACAGGTACGAAGAATTTCAGGGCTTTTATGGTACACTTCAGTGGACTATTCACCACTTTCTGTATCTACAAAATTATCAATGCCAGTTGAAATCAAAATAATTCATAGTAGAGGAATCCAACTATACTCAAGTTCAATTCTTTTATTACCTTTTGTATTCTTGATTCTACAATTTTTTTCTTTTTTTTTTTAATTCGGGTTTTACGTCGCATCGACTTACGGGTCATTAGCGACGATTAGGACCTGTTTCCTTCTTTTCTGTCCGATCATATGCAGTGGTAAATGTTGATGTCCTTTAGGTAGTTTAGGGTACTTTCTATGTGTTTCTTTGTCGTCAGAACTTCCGTCGATGTTATTTTATATTTCTGTCTTTGGGTGTTGTATCTTCTGCATTCGAATAGTGGTTGGTTGTAATGATTTTCGTGCAAACAGTGCACATTGGTGGTTCTGTTTTCTTAATTAGGTATTCATGTGTGAGTTTGCAGTGACCAGTTCTAAGCCTGGCCATGATTATCCTGTCTTTCCTTCTCATATTGTTGCTAGGCATTGTTTGGAATAAGTCTTGGGTAACGTCGTGTGTTTTTATTTCCTTAGATGTGGTCCATATTTTATTCCATGTTTGTTGTTCGATATGGCGTAATGCGACGATGAGGTCTTGGTGTGTGGGACTTGTCTGCCGATATTATCTAATAGAAATGCTGTTGCTTCTTTGGCGGCTGTGTCGGCTGCCTAGTTTCCTTTGATGCCTTGGTGAGATGGAACCCAGGCTAGGGTTATTTGTTTACCGTTATTGATGAGATCCGTACAGATATAATGGATGTTTAGAATGACTTCATCTTTGATTTCGCGATTTACATCTGCTATTGCCATGAGTGCACTCATTGAGTCGATGAAAATGTGGTTTCGTATGTGATTAAGAGCTTCAAGAACTGCCCAGGCTTTCGCTGTAAAAATGGATGAGGTTACTGGGAGGTGGAATTTTTTTGTCGTAGTTCGCAGACGATGGCATTTTACAATTTTGTATTGTCATGTAACCACATAAAAGTGTCACAAATATTCAATTTCTGATGATCTTTTTGGAAACACAAGATTTGACTGTAATTAAAAAAAGCATATATAATTATTTCTATTTTTATAAACACTATGCACCCTGAAATTCTTCGTCGCGTGTCTTTGATCACCCTTTATACGAACTTCGTGTAATTCAATGGGTTAAAAGGTCTCGCGCAACTTCGCTACCCTCGTACGACAGCTTCTTGCAAATGTTTCTTTTCTTTTTTTTTCTTCGTTTTTGAGCATTATCAGAATTACAAACGTATGATCCTCCGAGTCTCGTGCTTCGATTCGTCGGAGATCGTAATGTACAATACACTGGCGGTTTATTAGATTGTGAGATAGATACTGTTAATTGGTTCGTTATGGAGTTATATAAATGCTATCACAGAATTCGGTGCTCCTGATTTCGTTTTGATTGACGCGCATTCCGCTAACGGGGAAACGTGGAGACCGAGGTCCGTGACTTGGAAAATGATCCAATTTTCAGAACGATTGGAATGTTGTCGATTTTCACGACAAATCTCACCGACGATGGATTCAGGAATAATGTTACGCAGCAGTTCGTGTCGCTGTTTGTATTAACGCTTCGCAAAATTAACAAAACAACTAAAATGCGCAATTTAAGTAGTAACTAAATATCGGGACAGAAGAGCCATTTTAAACGAAAAATTGTTGCTTGCTAGAACGGTGCTTCTTCGTTAATGAAACTATAATTATACGAGTGTAAATAATACGTGTAAAAAAAAGTGTATAAATTAAGATGTTTACATATCTTGCGACACGATAGAACTCTCTACGTCAATTGAAATCTAAAGTACGCGCGACTACTGCCATTTGAGTAATTAAACAAACCAATCTTTTCCGATAGTAATCTTGATTTCGAGCAAGGTTTTTCTTCTCGTCGATAACCAAACTAAAATACATAAATTAATATATTACATATCGACTAAATAATAATTAGCATATACAGAAGACGCAGTATAGATTGCCGCAGACCAGTCCACGGTAAGAAAGATAATATATCGACGCGTGTTACCGAATATTACGAATAATACGGTAAATTATAAAATGAAAATAATTTTCGTATCCGAGCGGCGCGCAAGGCACAGAAACGAGAACTCGTGAAACATTCAAGAACGTTTATAATAAACAAAAAGATTAATAGCAAAGTAGGAGAAAAATGAACACGAACAGTAACGAGTATTCTAACTTCTCGATATTAATCGTTAAACGGTGTAACATATTTAAAAAATTTCTAACTACGTGTGTTATGTTCTTAGATGTGACAAGCGATCGGCGTGAAAAACGTACGCGCAAAACATATGAAACGGAGAAAAATAAAATAAGAGAGAGAAAAAGGAGCTAACAAAAATAATAAAAAAAAAAAAAAAAAAAAAAAAAGAAAAAAACACGATAAGAAGCGAGAAAATTCTCCGGATACACGCTTCAATCATCGAACGAACAAATTTTCTCCGTGGTAAACGCCTTGTCGTATAAAAATATTCGGTTCGATGAGCAACAACGAAATTTACAGGAAACGGAAGCGTATCGATTTTCTTAACTCAACTATATCATTACGTTAATCAATTACGAAGGCATGCGTGGTTACAATATATGTATACATATTGAACCCTTTGCACCCGGTACGCGTCGAGACCAGATCAAAACGAATATTCATAGAATTTACAGTTTTACAGTCGTCGTTCCTCGAGCGAACGGCACAACGTAGAAAACGTGAACGTATTACAATGTTTATAAACTATATAATATCTCTTATACATGCATCGTTCGAAGATATTTTTTTTTTGTGTTTTTGTTTTTGTAACTATTACAGATTATCATATAAATTTGTTCGTTTTAAACTTAACTTTCCTAATAACATTCGAAACAATTTGCTCACCGGCTTCGGTGACGGAAACGAAAATTTCGCGTGCAAAGGGTTTGACAACGAACTCGTTTCGTGGACCCGAATGTGGTACATCACGATCGATTGGATTAGTTGATTAACAGAACAGCGCGACAAACGACAAAAGTCTAATGAGACATCTTTGGGAGCGATTAATAACAATAATGGAAAATGATTCTTATAGATTCGTAACAATAACAGAAATAATCTAATACACGTAACCATCATTACGTGTACATACATATACATGTACAATAAATTAAGAACACTCAAGTCATCGAACTGTTCTGTTAACAACAGCGACAAACCGAACGTTTTTCTCCATCGATTTTAAGCTTCGATCGAACTCGTTTGGAAAACATCGATCGCAGACCGTTTTCTTTCCTTAATTTCTTTTTTTTATTTTTTTTTATTTAATTCTTTTAATATCATTATTATGCCACTCGTATTCGATTAACTTTCTCGGATTTCATCCTTTAACCCTTTGCACTCTAATAATTTAATACACGAGAAATTAATGCGTTTGTTGAGACCCTTCTAATAAATCTTTTCTTATAAAAAAAATTGTAAATATTATTAAATACGTATACTAATACTTAACATAAAAAAAAAAACAAAATGGCAAACAGTTACATTCCTTTTTTAATGCGTTAGTAAAACTTTCTAGGGTTATAAAATTTGCAATTGAGATAATCGTACGTTTGTACAGTGTCTCGATCAAAATGGGGCTGATTTATTGCTAAAAAAAATACGTCGAAAGTGGAAAACAAATTTTTCCCCTTATAATTCGTACTTTTGAATAGATCTGTTTAAATAAAGTCATGGGCTAAACGTGCAACAAACTTACTTTCGGTTAATGGGATCTCAATGTAAAGCTCTATTCATCCTAATTGATCCATGAACATTGACAAATTCGTTAAAAAAAAACTAAACGAATTGTGGTTAGAATAAAATCAATTGACTGCACAAGATTATAGAGAATCTACTCCCCGCTATTTCGTTTGGCTATCTCCTTCTCTCCAGATTCTTCGCGCAACCAACTTGTATACATTTCATGTATCCCAAAGAAGTTAGGCTTACATCTATATTACAATCTGAGTAGTACATTTTCAAGATCAAAAGTTTTTAGAATGAGGCTTCAAACTTTATTCTACAATTTTCGACCTATTCATAAATGCTGGAAGTCATCCTCTTCTCAGTTATACCAGAAATAACGAGACACCCTGTATGCATTCTGAAACTTAATGGACTTCCTATCACCTACAGTACCACAAAGTACTGTTATGAATCATTTGTTGTTCTCTTCGTACAAAATACAGTAATACATGGTTAAATTTCATTAAATTCGGAACTCAATAGAGAAATTTTAGTGTGCAAGATTATTTTCATAGAAGTGAACCCGAATATTGACAAAGAAAGGGAATAGTTAATGTCATCTTTTTAAACATGGTATCGATGCATAATCAAACTATTTGATCAATGACTGCTCATAATTAAACTGTTACACGATTCAATAACTAAGTTTCTATTCTTCATTACACATAAATTAAATTAGAATCCTTGTTCCAAGGAATGTTCGCTAAATTAAAATTAGATCTCCGATTCAAATTGAATTTTTCGAATTCTAAAACAAATACAATATCAAAGACTGTATCAATATTTTGGATACATGTTGACAAAATATAACTGAAAAAAATACTCAAAATACTTGGAAACAGATTTTAAAAAATACAGTAATATGTGAAACGAAAAGTGAAATTTTTTTTGTGACATGCAGAAAATCAGAGATTTATTTACTAAAGAAACAAACGGAGATGAAGCGGAGGTTAAAAGATTTTTTTCATCAAGGAATAAAGTAGTTTAAATTATATTAAAGATCATTCTCCTTTGTGTCTATAAAATGATGTGTGTTTACAAAACCTTTTAAACAATTTTAGTTTAATACGTAATAAAATACAGGAACTATATTACTGAATCGTGTAACGTTTTAATTTGAAGTAGTTTCTTGTAATGCATCATTTTAAAAAAGATCAGATGAAAATTACGGAGAATAAAAAGTTTGAAAAAATCTCTTTTCTTTTCTGTTGGGTCAGACTTCGCTGAACTCGAGACACGCTGAGTGGTGAGGCAAGAGTAGGGATAAATTGTAGAAATTCAACCATGCACTACTGTATTTTTACATTGAACAAAACATACGCTATTGTCCTTCCCTAACTTAAAAGAGATTCTGAGAGCAAAGGGTTAAACGTGATTAGTGCAGCCAGCAGTTTACTAGAATTATACATGTAATTCATCGTGCGACGCATTAGAGGCATCTACGCGGAAAAGTCGATAGAGTATTTCATAAATATTACGTTAATATCAATGAAGGGAGGGCCTAGAGGCTCTTTGTTTTAACCTAGTCAAAAGGGCTTGCTCTCCGTCGTCCTCCGCCTTTGACAACATTCCACGAAAACTTTCCGACCTGTACTTGTCCCTCAAGAACGTCCTCCTCTCCTCTTTGTACTTTTCTATCCTTTCTCTGCATTGGGGATCACCCAGGTCTAAGCCACCGAGGTTCTTTAGATTAGACTTATCGGAATTTCTGGAGTTGTTCGAACTAGCCCCAACGTTCGGCGTGGAGCTGTGCTGTGCATCCTCCGTGGCCTGTTTCACGGGCAAGCATGCCTCCTCGGTCATTTTATTAAACTTGGCCTCGTCCAGTGATCGACTCAACGACGCTCGAGTAGCTCTTGCGTGACGCGCCCTCAAACACGGTGGCAAATGTTGAGCATTGTTCACGGGTGGTTCCTCGGATTTTCCTCGAGCGGTGTCCAGTTCCTGTCGCATCTTTCGTTCGCGAACTATTTCTCTTCCGATCTCAGAGTCGAAGCTCCTTCGATCCCTGTTACTTTCCGCTTCGTACCTTCTTCTTGGAGGAATGGACAGATCGCCCACCATACCACCTGATAATCTTTGCAACGCTAATTCTTGCAGTATGGCTGCCGTGTCACGGAGAACGATCGAATCATCCACTGGTGAGGACGCGTTGGAGAACGAGCAGGACGAGTCCAATGACGTCGTCTCGGACGCTCCCTCCGGATGATGAGCTATTTCACTGGGTTCCGCCGCATTCTCTGACGGGATCACCATCTCGATTTGTTCCTGCCGCTGAATGGTCTTCACGTTATTGCATTTAGAGTTCTCATCGGTGCACGTTGGAAGTTGTTTGTGCTGTTGGTTGTTCTTAGCCGGTTCTTTTGGTGAGACGTACTCGAAGCTTTGGCACTTTTCTAGCTTCTGATTTTGACAACGTTGCTTATTATTGTCAGCATTGGCGAGAGATAACTCGAGATCCTGATACTTGTTCGACAGGTTGGTAAACGAACGACAATCGGCACTCTGGAACTGCGGTTTCCGATGCAACTGCAAGGAACGTCGGATATCTTGCTGCTGAAAGTCTAGACTCCTCGAGGTACGTTGAGAGTTGTCGAAAGCTTCTTCGTTTCCAAAATTTTTCTTCGTTGAACTGTCATTCTTGTTGAACGTTTTCGCGTTATCCAGCTGATTGTAATACGCGGTGACCTCGTGATCCATTTCCGTAGACTTCTGATTCAAACGAACGTCCGTTATACTGACAGTGCACATCTTCTGATTCCCGTTATCCTGGTCGTGCATGGACGAGTGAACGATATTCGAGAAATTGTTCCCGGAATCGCCCAACCTGAAATTCGCTTGGCCATCGAAAGACCCGGCTGTCCTTTGCGCGGTGATGGCGTGTTCCCCGAGTTCCCTGTTATCGGCCACGTCGAAAGTCATCTCTCCAGACTCTTGAGGAAGAACAGGACTTTCGGTCAAGTCACTGACGCCGATGCAAGACGTGTCTGTGTCCACGGTCGAGCCCATTGTGAGATCCAACGATGTCCTGGATACGTTCTCCGATATCGATCTTAATTGTGGCGCGTCTGTAGCTATCGCCGGATTCACGGTGCCATCCAATGGATCCTTCGGGCTGCTCGATTCGCTCGTTGGCGTTGTGATCGAGCCGGTTCTCTCGACTATCACCCATTCACCGGAATCGTTGGTGTTCGTAGCCATTTGCGGCGTTTCCGTATTGGTGAACATCTTGTCGGAACTATCGCAAATCACAAAACCAGAGTCTGGTAGATCTTCAATGGTCTGTTCATAGGACATCGGGGAATCGAGATCGGTTGCATTGGATAACGGCAATCCCGACAATTCGTTTCTATGTGCGTTTGAATTCCCAGCTATGGCGTCGTCATTTTGCGAACTAACGGACTTGCTGTTCGGTGCATCGTGTTTCCGTACGTCCAACGGATCTCTGGTGTCGCTACGAGACGACTTGCTCTCATCGACGGGACACGAACTCGATCTGTCCGCGTCCTTGCACGGAGATGTTATTTTAGTGGAGTCTGTCTCGCTAAGGTGAGACGCTAGCCTATCACAAAGTGTCATCTCTTGGTCGACTACGTCCGATACTACTAGATTCGATTCCTTTAAAATCTTCTGAGCGTTGGAAGATTCCTTAGCGTCGTACAAATCTACGCGTTTATCGTACGACGTTATCCTCTCGCAAGATTTAGCGTTATTCTGTCCTTCTAAGTTTACGGATAATCTATGACTAGGGTCGGATGATTTATCGGAAGACACGCTAGTTCTATTCAGTTTGTTCGCGTTGCCCTGCTCATCGTCGATCTCTAACGGTAAAGTGAAACTTCGGAAACTTATCCTAGGACTGTTGACTGGTATAGGTGACACAGAATGCGGGGTTCCATGTAATGTGGCAGGTGTGAGTGGAGTCGAAGCTTCTGATAACAGTGGAAGATACCCTGGCGTAGGTAAGGGGGATGGTGTGTCCATGCTGTGAATGTCTGCGGATACCATCACCTGTAAAAATATATTATATTTGTTTACCGGTTTCATAATATAGATTTTGCATGTATTTTGTTCTTGTATTATAGCAGACATATCAAACACGTGGTCCGACCTATTACATTTTGTGACATATGTACTTGACCTTTCTATAACTTTTTGTTTGAAAATACATATTACAATTATAGCTTTTTACAATTGAGGAACTCGGTGGAAAACAGGCACATGTCACATGTATAGTAATCTCGTTTTTTTTCTTCTTTATTAGTTTGTTTATATGTATAGTCTTCAATTAATTTCACAACCTATTATTGTCAAATCATGCATTACTCATTGGATGGAATCATATAAAAACTCTATGACGTTAGCAACATTCAATTATCTAACAGAAAAAGGACATACAACACTAGATATCTTTAGCTACATGTAACAGTCTTCTTGCAATCTTCAGGATGGAAACAATAAATATAGGAAGTGATAAATATGAGGTAAAAAACGTTCGTGCAATGAAAATAAATATAAAAACAATGAAAGAAAATGATTGAGAAATAGTGATAAAGAATATATACGAAGAAATAGCTTGGATATGGCTAATAAAGTATATAAAGAAGACCAAGGTCATTATTGTAAACTGAAGCCTTGAAATTTTCTATGAAAAGGACGAATTTTTCGAATTACGAATAACAACAAAACATCTACGAGATCAAGATCAATTAACCTAACCACCTTTCGATATTGGTATAACAAAAAAAATGACCACTACTTTGGATTGTCGTAAAATAATTAACGATTGATTGTCAGTACCAAAACGACTATTTCTATTACGATGTTTCGACTCATACATTGTCTTCAGAACGAATATAATGATGTAACCTATAAATGTACATTGTATTTTTATTGTATATATTTGCATTTCCCTTGCATATATTTACATAATTATAGTTTTTTATTAGGTCTATCTAACATTTTTCACCATTCTCCTGTCTTCGCGTCAGTGTAATATTTCGTATAATAAAAGTAATAAGTGTAATGCGTATTTGGTAAAAGAGTTTTCTTTTCCTCAAGTATTATCGATCTATGTTCGAATTACATTATACATTTTTTATAATTTGTTACAGAGCTTTTAGATATACATCAATCCATGTTTAACTTATTTTTACTGTTATCGTATTTTTAATAATTATATTTATAATAATAATTTTAATTTCACATTTATATGTTATTATATAATAGCTATATTTATTCTAAAGATAACTCAAAATGTCGTAATAAAAATAGTTGGTATAAAAAGATCACGTAGCTTCTTAGGGCAAAATGAGTTCGATGTGCTTCTGTTATAGTGTTTGTCAAACTTTACTTTTATAAAGAATACTTCAAGTGAACCTCCAAGAATTGGATTCTTATTCTTTAAATGAAATTAAAATGAACATTGAAATGTATATTATCAAATAGAATATATCTCCCTTTTTTACACTGTACTAAATATTATTTTGAAGACCAAAAAAGAGTAGAGAATTGTTATGATTCTATAGTGTGAAGTAAACAAAAGACAAAACATTTTATATGATTTCATATTGTATAAACTTCTCAATACCAACATTAACACTCAATAATTAACATTACTTCTTGCATATGGACTCAATAAACAATAAAAATAATTATAACCTTTGCCGTCATCTCATTCGTTTCTTTAGTCAAGTAATCAGAATTTAATAACTGTCCTTATAGTATCTTCTTTCCTATACTTTTCTGTTCTGTTGTTTTTATTGTTGTTGTTATTGTCACTATGGTATTACACAATTACACAAGGATCTTTTATGCATAATTTTATACATTCTAGTTAAAATACTCGAATAAAAATACATAAAATACTTGTACAGAATTAGAAAATTATAGGACATAAATTTATGCAAAAAAAAAAAGCTACATTTTGGTTTGTAAGTTCGAAAAATATCTGATCATTGAGGGATTAATGAACACCGCACTTGTGCAAACTTTCAAATACTTCGTACAGAAGGTAGCAACAAGAATTTTACCTGGTCAGGACTTTGACTATCGATGAAGCGCAACTCCACATCGCATTGCAGTCTTTCTTCTAATCGCGATCTCTTTCTCTTCGATCCACCGGTGGCGGTAGTGTTTTGCGTTCCCTCCGTTCGTTGCCGTCGTGGAGATGCTTCCACCGACGCCACACCTCCGCTCTCTTCTTCCGAGAACATTCGCATTTCACGTTCCTCCAAGTCAAAGTTGAGCTGTATTTCTGACAGATCCAAGGGCGACGCAGCATTAGGCGCGTCCGCCAAATGATCGAAATACGAATCGTGCGAGACCGACCGACTGTGACCGCATGGTCTGGCTGGCGGAGGTCCTAGAAGAGGACCTAGGCTGTCCTCGCCGTCCAAACTATCAGCACTTTTCACGGGTCTTAACCGTCGTAAAGAGTTTAAGGAACTTGGCACCGTTTCTGTTTGAGGTGGCGTGCCAACTTGCCTCGATTTTCCTCTGGCACCCAAGCCACCTCTGCTGAACAAAGCTCTCCAATTCAACGAGGGTGAACGCTTCGAGCCGTTTCTTTTTCGCGGCAGCTCTATGACCGTGTGGTAATGTAATGGTAATCCGGCTGGGCCAGCGCCCACTTCTATGTAATCCGGCTCGCCTCTCAGACTTCTGTTCCGAGCTTCCTCCAAACTGAGCAATCTCGCGGACGTTGTGATGGCCAACGATTTTGGCCTTCCGACCGGACCGTCACCAAATATTAATTCCGCGTAACAGACTAAAAACTCCGTAACAACCGCTTGCACGCCGACGCCCTGCAACGCCGCCACACCGCCGACTTCCAGTTCCTTGCACCTCAAAAGATTCGGAGCCCAGACGATCGCGACATTACGCGGCGTCATACCTGTCTCCGCGCCACGTGCTGCAACTCTCACCAGATGGCGCATAAGATACTCTAACGTTCTGAAACAAAAACCAATGACTCTCGCTTAAACATTAATCCCTCGACGATTGTCTCCGCATTTCATACAGACTGTTTACTTAAATTTTATAAATTGATTAAAAATAAATTATTAATATTATTCAAATAAAAAATTAGTTAAATTATATGTTTTTCACACGTCGCCCACATTTATAAAATAGATTACGTCTGTCACTCTTTTGTTTATATGTATAGTCAGCTATATCGTAATAGAAACTGTTTAAACGGCTCCTCCAAAGATGTATGCGATAGAATTCCATTTATTGAAATGAAATTTTCATCAATGTCCGATTTATTGAACTTCTATTGAGCTTCACTCCAGTTATATGGACATTTCCTACGAACGGAAATGCCAACAAAACATATATTTATGCTCTGTTGTCGAAGGCCAATGTTTAAGGAGCAATAAACAATAACTGAAGAAATATACGAGTAAAAATCAACAAATTTCTACGCTTTTTCACGAATATTATTAAATTTACAAAGTATGCTATTCTTTCGTCGCGGACCATATATATATGATGCTTCAAACCATCAAAATTTTGTCTGTAAGGTTATTCCATATCATCAATAGTTTCGAAGATATTCAGTTGGATCGCTTTGAATGGAACATGATATTGTAGGGGAAAAAGAAGGAATTATATTAGGTTGGTCGTCTTAGTCAACATTTGTGATGTCTACGAGTGGAAAAAAGCGTTCGTGAACACGAAAATTCAAAACATTTTGAATTATTATGTACAAGTGAAATCGTTCATTCTTAACCTAAAACCATTTTACGTTGCAATGTTATAATTTGAAGGTTAGAATCATCGCTTAAAGAAGTATATAGTTTTCCTTCTAATAGAATACCTCCAGAAAGATTAGAGATATAGAAAATAAGTTCAAATACAAATTGAATTTTCTATGTACATCTACAAACCTGCGCAAATAATTATAGTGAAAATCTACTTAGAAAGTATGAAGTTATGTACAGGTCATGAGCTACTTTTAAAGAACTTCATTTATTAATTCAACTTGTGAATTAAAGATACGTATAAAGCTTTTTATTCTAGTAACAAGTTTCATTTTTACGTAAAAACGAATAGGTCTATCTGGTGGATCTAATTGTTTGAGCAATATAAATACAGTAATGCCTTGGATATTGGCTGGCATTCAAAACTGGTCAAAGTTGAAGGCAATAAATCTTCTAGGAAATTCCGTGCGTCTCTTCTTTCTAAAGGGATTTCTAAAGGAAAATCCCGGCCAATTTCCAAGGTATAGTAAGGGCCACGATATAGCGAACTCGTAAGCTCGAGTAGGTGTCAAAGTTTACACGTTTCAGCTCTTGGAACAAGTGAATTGACAGAAATATGAGCAGCTAAGGGCCTTAGATCCTGGTCAAGGCCGTACGAAGAAATGTTTTATCCAGTGTCGCCATTTTTAGAAAGTCTTAAAATTTTAAAAAGGTAGTACAGTTACGGATACTGAAAGGCATTCAAAAAGGCACCCTCAAGCAAGATGTCATGTATGGCCCTAAGTGCCACAGCAGTAGTCGGTCCCAACCCTCAAGAGTTTAGTTTACGACCTCGCTATATCGTGGCCCGGACTATACCACAGATTTAACAAAATAAACATTTTCTCTATATATTTACCTATAGTGAGGTGGTGGTAATTTCCTAACGGTATCCCTCATCCGCCTTAACCTTTCCGCGTCGGTGTTAGCCTGAACCGCGGTAACGAAAGTAGAATAAAGTTGGTATGTACAGAGTGGATTCGGTAGTTCTCTGAAGTACATTTTCAATAGCGACGCCACCGAATGAATGTCTTGTAGAATACTTTCATCGGAATGCAATGCAGGAACACGATCCTCGTCGAACGCGTTTCGTAATCTCTGAATGTTCGATGTCACGCCGCTTAGACGGTATATGCCATCAACCAAGCCATGGTTCTCGATGAACTCGGCGCAGCACGTTAAAACAGTAGGCACTAAAACAATTGAGAAACGTTGTTAAGAACGCCAACGAATCGCTAGCGAAATTAAGAATAATGGTGGAGCATACGTACCATCTTGACCTGAGTTCAAAAGATGTTCCCCTAAATCACAACCAAATACACGCTCCTTCAAGATTCCAGACTGCTTCAATCGCCTCCTGGACGGTCTATTCAGTATAAAAGACCTGAAAAAGGCGATCAATTTCCCGTGCTTCCTGAGCACTGGTTTCACCGGTAGTTTCGATCTGACGGTCGTCGACACGGTCAGATGTCGTGGAACTTTATCCCCAATTACAGCCACGCATTCGGCTGGAAAAAACCCAACAGCGAAACCGTGCTTTCCGCGCCACCATGTGCTTTCCCCTGGCGGAGGCATGTCTATTACAGAAATCATGTCCCCAACCTGGAACCCACCAATCCAATTTAAATTAAACCGTTGTTGAGCGTCGTTAATCATTCTTATGATACAAAAATACACTGCTCAAAATAATGAAAGATCAGTCACTCAAATGATATTGCTCGTTAACGTATTCAGACCTTAAAAGGTTCAAGGTAGTATGTAAGTCAGGCATTCGATAGAAGTATTACTGTATTAAATGTACCTATCATTCTTGGAATATGGTTCATTCCCTTCAATCGTCCAGTAACATGATCCTCTAATTACCTTGAGCAGTATCTGATCTTCTTTTGTATTTCTGAAACTAAAAGCTCACCTGAAAGGAGATCTCATCCGGTGCCTGAGCCACGTAAGGTCTCACTGCGTAAGCTGCCGCTACCGCAGGGGTGTTAATAGGGCATGAATCTGACTCTGGCACAAGTATTCTTCTTCCTCTATTATCTAGCTGCAACCAATTTAACACAGGACCGCAATTTAGGCCTTCGTGATTTAACTGCGAGAATCTATTCAAATAGTCCCTCAGTATATCACAGGTGTTTTTTGGCCGTGCATCCGGAAGCTTGGTCAAGGAAGAAAACTTCCTGTCGAATATGCAGCGATGCAATTGCTTGTCAAACATAACAAAATTATCATAAGATCGTTGCAGGGTCCAGCATGCATCTCCAGATGTTACTCTAACCGCGTAGCTGTCTGAATCATTCGAACCTTCGCTAAGTGTAACCTGCAAGCATATTAATTTCTCTTTTATTTATGCACGACGTGCAACGCGAATACTTCTAGTTCCTTTTTAATAAATTTACCAATCAGATACTATTACTCTAATATAATTTATCGTTGAAATTTTCAAAAGAATAACATTTAACACCTCAGGTATGCCAAAAGTTGAACATTTTCGTGTCCTATCTTTCGAAGTTTCAGAACTTTCAGTATTTCGGGCGTTCACACAGTCTAGTTTTCAGTCTACATCGTCGAAAATAATAAGGGAAAATAATTGAAAAGTCACGACGTACCAAATATAATATTTATTTGTATTTTTTAAAAATGTTTGTTACGAAAAATGTGGTTGACGTACGGTGGTTTAAGATTTACACGATGCCATGGATCTCGTATACCTGAGGGGTTAAACTGAAATTTTCTACGCAAGACAATGAATTTGTAAACTGTACCATTTTTTAAACTATTAATTTAATTGAAAATCAGTCTACGTCGTAAATTAAATAAACGAACAAAGTGTTTGGTAGAACCAGAAAGTTAAAAATGAGTTTGTAACTGACCTCCAAGGAACTGAGTTCAACGTGTTCGTAATGAAAGTGGGCACACTCGTCCAATTTTGGAAACCGTGCTATACTGCCCATGTTGCTGCCAGAGCTGACCGGTGTACTGAAATCGTCCGTTCGATTACATCCTAATCCCTGTGTCGAATAAAAAATTTAATAATCTCTGTCGATGCTCGTGCAAGCCTGGAATAAAATTCTATTAAAACATGTTCGGTGCCGTAACGCACGGATTTAAACGCCAGATGAAATGTTTACGTTTACGAAATCAACGCTCGTATTTTTAACCCACTTTCGTACAAGCCCGTGAAACATTTATAAAGCGCGACAAATAAAATGGAGACGCGCTAAAATACCGCGATTTCTAAGGGGAACGAACGCCGCCGTTTGGTTTCCAACGTTCGCCAAAACGCTGCGTTTAATCGCTGGTCGCTAAAAGAGAAATGAGAACCGTGAAACCGAGTCGTTCGAATAAACTTATTATGTAAGTAAGAAACGCTTTAAACGAGTTTCGCTGCATTACGCTTTACGCTAGCAGAAAATGGAGGCAGTCTGTGAAGGCAATTGAAGGAAGACGGTTAAGATGAATCATCGTGCGTGAAGAATTTAACTAACGAGGGGACTGTACGACATTCGGGTCATCGATTTAGTCCAAATTTTGTCGACAGTCGACGCACGACGACTCGAATTTTGTTACAGGATGCTTCATTCTCGCGGTAAACTGGGTGCAATGCAAAAGAGGGCTAAAAAATTTACGAAAATCTCTAGTTAAAATTTGGGAATTAATTGTTTCAAGGACTACTTTGCAAAACAGATGTTTCATCCAAATTTTTATGAACAGTTTTTTTCTAGTACACTCAGAACTGATAACAATGGAGTTTCATTCCCCTTGCTGCAGGGTCTAACATTCTATCAAGAAATATCTTCTTGGGAGATTATTATCGAACAACAACCTGATAACTTTTTTAATATCATACTGAACATACTTTAGAATTGCTTTTCCAAACAATTTTAATCCAATTTCCTTAACCGAATTATTTCTGCTTTAATCGCGTTTGAAGTAAGTTAATAAATGGTTTTTTTCATTACTCACTTTTGATGATTTGATTTGAAAAATAGTACGAGTTCAATAGTTTTATTTTAATACGGACATTAAGCTGGGTTAGTATAATCGCGTTGATGATACACAAGAAATAGAGCTATTTCGTAAGACCTTAAAACGTGATTTTTTTGGAATTATCTCTGCTCATCTTATGATGTGTATCGTTTGAAGATACGTATCTTGTTTATTTAATGATTTTCTTTGTATATTTGGTTTTTCACATTACAGAATATCAACAAATTGTGTTTATAACTCTGTGTGAGCTAGTTTTAACTGCACATTTCAACATTCTTAAGATCTACTCCAAAGGCTGTAAGGTTGACGAAATAATTAATCTTAACATCAAGTTATTTCCTTGCTCATAATTGCTCCTTTACTCATACGTTGAAGATGTTAATCAGACGTTTCTTCTCTACTTCACGGGTTACTATAAGCCCGTATATTTTTCAATTGCTGTACTTTGGATCATTCTGTACAGAAAATTCGAGCCAAAATCGTAATTCGAATGCTGTCCACGCATAAGTAGCAAGCTTACTCATTGACCTTGTCTGCCGAATACACCTCACTGATCGTCATTCTCAAGCGGAAGAAGCATACTAAATTGTATACTTGAAATTTCTCTCTGCAAGTATCCCAATCGAGTCGTTTACTCCCTTAAGTAATTAAATTATTTGGTCACTAGATTTGATACACTGAACGAACGCGTCCAGTGCTTTGTAAAATCAAATTTTCAACACTAGATTCACAAACATTGTTACATTAAAATATGGGGTTTATTTCAATCAAAATATATATTCATATCATTACATTAAATTCAACATAAATTGCTAACAAATAATATTTATGCATTTTATAACGTTAACTATTTTTTATTTGTATTTATAAATAATAACTAATTATTTTCGAAAAATAGTGTGCTTCTCTGTAAAGCTGTTTATTAAACATTCCTGTTTAGAAATTGGCAATGATAGAAAGGTAAAACTGAAAAATTCATTTGCATTAATATCCATTATTTTATTTTAATCTTGAACGAAAACATGTCTACCCCATCAACATTTAATTTCTGATGACCATTGTAAATTAATAATAACTCGTGTGACAATTAATGTAATAAAAAAATTAAAACAATTATTACGCCCCATTCCCCATAATAATAAAAAAAAATGATTAATAGCTAATAGGACAAAATTATTCAAAGTTAATTAAACGGTTATATTTTTCCATTATGCAAAACATATAAAAAATGAAATGTTTTGCTAATATGAATTTCATTCACGATCATTAATTTACAGAACTTTGGGTGTCTAGATCGGCTACCGAATTTGACAATAAAGCGAAACAATAAATGTTAATCATTTTGATTAATTTTTTACGGGACGAATAATGCTATAAAAATATGAGAAAGGCACATGATACTACGTCGTCGTGTTCTTCGTTCGAATCAACTCGTTACATCTCCGTTAAAAGCACTGGCCAGAGAATTAAGATGCTAAACGCGCACACTGCGCACAGCGAATCAGATACAAGGGTTTCGAAAAAAAATATAGGAAGTCAACCCAACCTTTCATCCTCGTACAAGAGACTTCCTCTTTAACTGTCGAGAGAAGTGGTAGAGTAGGCTTTCAATTATAGGAGCACTATCAATTATCTCGTTTGTTCAACAAGCTTACGTGTCGTTGATCACGAATGCCCTGACCTACGAATATACCAAGGATAGGATGCGAAAGCAAAGACTTTGCATTTTACGAAATCTTTTTCCAAGATCAATGTCAGCTTCTAGTATCGAAACATTCGAAATACCATTGTACAAAGACGTGAAATCAATATTTCATACTAGCTGCCATATGTTATGATACATACAAGGTGTTCGGTCACCCCTGGGAAAAATTTTAGTGGTAGATTCTAGAGGCCAAAATAAGACGAAAATCAAGAATGTCAATTTCTTGACTGAGGCTTCGTTAAAAAATTATTAAAAAATTTCAAATCATTCTGAAAAAATTATTTTTGGTTGCGCAGGTCAATTACAATCATTTTTTATGAATAAACATACCCCCGAAATCCTACCCAGTTTCGAGAAAAAAATTCGTTACCGAAAATATAATGTCTAATCATAGATGAATGATTCCCCTAAAATTTCATGTGTTTCAAATCGTTCTGAAAAAATTATTTTTGGTTGCAGGGGTCAATTACAATCATTTTAGGCGAGTAGACATACCTTCGAAATCCTACGCACTTTCCAGAAAAAAATTCAGGAAGCTGAACATTTCCGGTGAAATTGAAAAATTTCAAATCGTTCTAAAAAAATTATTTTTAGTTGCAAGGGTCGATTACAATCAGTTTTGGTCAATAGACATATTTTCCAAATCCTACAAACTTTCGAGAAAAAAATTCCTAAATGAAAATATAATGTCTGGTCAAAAATGTACCCCGGATTCTTGCGAATCTTTAAAACATCATAACTTCTGAACGGATTGGACGATTTTAATGTTTCAACATGCAATCAACGTGTATTTTGGTGAAGATTCTAACAATATTCAAAAAGTTGTTCCTTGACCCCGTAAAGTGAGAAAAACCCCATGAAACTGGTCCAATTTTCAAACTACCATAACTCCTACAATAGTAAATATATTTCAATGAAATTTAGTATGTATGTAGAGCTCATGGATACCTACAAAAAAGTATTAGACAACTTTTCTGTACAATATCAAACAAATTAGATACACATGAAAAACGAACTTTTAAGAAAAATCGACAGGGGTAGGTGTCTAAATTTTTCAACGAAAAAAAATTTTCAAATCGTTTTGAAAAAATTATTGTCGGTTGGGGAGTTAATTACAACCATTTTTGGTCAATAGACATACCCCTGAAATCGTACCCATTTTCTAGAAAGAAATTCGAGAAGGTGTGAAATATTTTGACAAAATTAAAAAATTTCGAATTGTTCTAAAAAAATTATTTTTGGTTGCAGGGGTCAATTATAATCAGTTTTGGTTAATAGACATACTCTCCAAATCCTACACACTTTCGAGAAAAAAATTCAGTACGGGCGGAGCTTTAAACGTTAATAACTTTTTAACGAAGCCTCCATCAACAAATTGGTATTCTTGATTTTCGTCCTATTTTGCCCTCAAGTATGGCCCATTACAATTGTCCCCAGGGGTGGCCGAACACCCTGTATAAGAAAACAAATAATAGATTTCTCAGATATTAATATTATTAACTACGAGGAATATTACAAAAAGTAACGCAAGTGACTAAAATAATATGATGGGAACAATAGAAAGGGGTAAAATCCAAACTTGTATCGCTGGAGTAAACTACTTTGTGCAAAATTTAAGTGAGAATTGCACAGTATGAAAACTATTAGTAACTGTTTCGTAAAGAAATTAAATTAAAATTTAAATTACGGTAGGCAGAATGACATAATATGAAAAACTATGATACTTCGTGTTACTCGACGATCAACAATCTACTTTAAATATCTATTTTTTATATTTTGTTTAAATGCTAGTTTCAGAAGAAAAGAAATAAATTCAAGAGATAGTATGGTGATCGTTTCGTTAAAAATATCAACGACGTGTAACAGAAAATCGAAACTCAAGGAATTATGGGGTCACTGAATTTTTCGAGCACGTAAAATACCTCTGAAATATATTTGGTGGCTCCATACTTGGAATATACAAATTTACTTGAATGTACATACAGTTCGAAAAACAAAAACTGCCAATGTATATTTTATACATTTATGTTAAGAGTTTCTCCACGAGATAAGTATCGCGATACCGTTCTCACTTTTCGCTGAAACAGTTTCAGAGGGATCGCGGCACGGAGTATCGACGAACGAGCGCAACTTGTCTTATTTGGGTCATTGTATTTTTTGGCAACGTCGAGGCAAACATCGGAGCTTCTATACGTATATAAGCGAGCAGTGTTCTCTCCCTGCTGGATCTGGCAATCGCTCGGAAACGATCGTTCCGCGCTGCCTTCTGGTTTACGCTTCTTTAAACCCCTTCCCGCCACGCCGCCAATCCGCCATCGAATTTATCCGTAAATTCCTATAATTGGAACATCAACGATAAACTGCCAGGCCGTACGTAATCAAAGCTGATCTACGATTACGCAAAAAAAAAGAAAAACTCTAAGCTCCTGCTCATGAAAATTTCACGCGATTTAGAAATCCACCGTGTAACGAACCGTTCGAAACGAAACTTTCGCGAAAATTTCTAACCGACGCACAATTCCGTGTATCAACGATACACGCATTCTTTTTATTCCTTATCCAACCATCCATCTTTCATAGTTCGTAAATTCAATTTGTTACTACTGGGCATGGAAAAATAAAAGGTGAAAATTATACGCGATAAAACGCGACCAACGTTAACACGATTTCTATCGCAGGTGTTTTAAAATTTTAACTTGAATTTATTTTCTAAATTTTATTACCGTTGTCAATTTTCCCCTAAGCCTACAGAAAGCGAGACGAGGCTGGAATAAGACTCGAGGAAAGTAAAAATAAGTGTTTTTGAACGGTTTCTACAAATGAATTAATTAAAGCAACCTTTTAAAACTTTAACTTGAAATTCTTTTCTAAAGTAATACGTGATATTAAAAATAATATAAATCGCATTAACAATTGCAAAAGTGTCGAAAGACACCTTTTCGTCGAAATAGGAACGCATTGGACCGCGGTAGAACAGTGTTAATGCATTTTGCGATCGATAAACATCAAAGAATTTACAAGCTGAAAATACTTGAAACAGCTGCAGCTTCTTCCGTTAGTAGGTCGACAAACTTTTCGGCAACATTAAGCAAACATTACGAACGCTGAGGGTACTCCACTTTCACGATCTACGTGTATCCCCCTCGATAAATCGAGGGAAGGCAAAACAAGGGATCTCGAAATTGCATTTCGTTCTTTATGTATTCTAAACACGATTGCCTACATCGGTTTCGAACACGATAGACAAACTTTACGGTCCCTCGGACATCGAATGGACACCAAAACTTTCGTCGGTTACCACGTTCAAATTTTTCACCCATTAACCGAAGGAAATGCATTCACCTCGTCCCAGAGTGGATCAGGAACCCCCCGAAAGCTAGCCAAAAATAAGTTCTCATTATAAATTAAGATGTTATTCTGCTCCAGATAGCTGAAAGTAACCATCTTATAATTTGTATGACATTTAATGAATTATTATTGAAACAAAAAATTAATATTATTTTTTTATTCGTGAATTGTCCCATAAACGAAATAATTTGTCGCTATCGTTTTTTTCGAAAAGGAAGTTTCTATGATGAATTTTGATGTAATAGTCACTTTGGAATTCGGAAAAATGTATATTTTTACGTGCCTACTTATTTTCTATATTTCTTCTATGATAACAATATACTGATACTAATTTTACGTACATTACGTATATTATATACGTAACTCTTGAGAAACAGGTTCAAAAAATCAATCTTTCGTTTTTCTTGTAAATCAAATGGATAACGTTTCAAGAATAATTGCTTGGAGAATTGTTAATTTTATTCTCTTCTTATACCGATTATATTTTTCTTTTCTTTCTTGTTTCTTCGTTTTTATTTATTTAGTTACCTTTTCTTTGAGTTTTCTTGTATTTTAATGTCTATATTTACTATCTCTCTCGATAACAAGAGTACAGTAGTGGATGAAGTAGTAGAAGATAAATGAATGAACAAAAACAGATAGAAGAAAGGAATAAAAGTAGGGGGATATGTAACGTAATTCACAGTAGAATATGATAAAGCAATCAAATTTCAAAAAATATTGAAAATATATCAATGTAATTGATATTTGATATATTGATATATTTGAATATAATAGCAAATAAGATTTAGCTCATACAAGATTAAAAACTATCTGTAAATGGCTGAATGCATATTATTGTAAGGAATGTCATATTAAAGATGTTCTTATATACGATATATTATTTCTTGAAAACTGGAAATCATTCTAAGTCGAATAGCAAGAATTATTAAAATAAATCAAAAATAAAATATAATAATACTTTCTATTTCTTTATTCCATGTTTTAACACCTGTTATTCTCTGTATCAAATGATTTATCCCGTAATAAAATTAATAAATAAGTTACCGAAATTTTAAGTTCAAATTTACAAACATAGTACAGTTTGTGTGTCTTGAAACTTCATTAAAATCTTTAAACATTTTTTTCTCAAAACCATATTCTTCAAATTGACGTCTAGGAAAATCGAAAAAGTAATTTGAACGACAAAGTAAGTCTTACATTCTAACAGTTTCTTTGTTACAATTTTTTTTGGTGAACTTCTATTTGATAAGTCGCACACACTAAACCGGATAAGAATTTTTTAATGTACTATGTTTTCTAAGTTTATTTTACTCTTCTTACAATTTTATAATTACATTTCAGTTCTTTCATTTTGAAATTATACAATGTACCTAAGATAAAGGGAGTAACATAAAATGTAGCTCATTACAGCTGTATTTACTGCAGTCATGAAAAAGTTCGTATAGTTACAGAATGATTTTAGAAACTGGGATAAGCATAAACACAAGAAATTGATACAGAAAAATGTTGAATCCCGCATTGAGGACGTTTCATGATACAATTTTTTTGTTTCGGTGCAACGGTGCGGAGGAACCATGCCTTTTTTTACATGAATCGATTCTCCTCGTTACTCTGCATATAAAAGTATTGAGGTATGATCATTGAAAGGTGGGTTTGCACGTGCATGCAATTTTATAAATTAAAAAAAAAAAATCTGAAAACAAAGTATATTCGTAACCATTTATGTATTTCAATCGTTGATATGGAAGTTAAGATTAAAACTAATTTTTCGAATATAAATACGCATGCAGTATTAAGTTTTTAGTGGTTGTAGATATAATATTTTTCTACAATAAGAATTGAAACAATTCTCGTTGTTAAATGTTTCGTGAACTATTAATGTACAAAGACTGAACGTGTAATAATTTTCGATTTTCTATGTAAAAAGTTTCACTGAAATATGTGGACGACAACCTGATGAGTAGCAAAAAGAGATCGTAGCAGTGAAATCTCCGGCTTTGATCCACCAAAGCTATTCCAGGATCTGTGCTAATATTCACAGAGATGGTGCAGTATTAAAAATTTAATAAACTGGCAATACTCTGTGATTATTTTAAGACAAGGGCAATGCCACCCATACGATGTTCATACGATTAAATCTTTTCCTGGAAATGTATTTATCACGATTTTTTTTTATTTAAAACATCGTCTATTATTTTAAATATGAGTTATAATTTTCATTTAGTTTTCATCGACAAAGATTTTTTTAAATTTATTCGGCTTAAGCAATTTGAAATAACACAAGTACATGTATATTATGGTAAATTTAAGTCATTCAGTTAAAATAATTTTTTGCTGAATTTTGGCTTTATTTTAAAATGGTGACAATTATGAATTATTTAGTAAATATTGTATAATAGCAAAGTTTTTTCGATTTATCATATGAAATGAATCAAGAAACAACCTTCTATAATAACTTCTGAATCTATTCTTGTGATATTATCAAAATCAAATTTATAGTTCAAATTTGTATTTTAATTATGTACGTCGAGTAGCCTGTTCGCAGATATTGATTTTGCGTTCATATATTCTTCTTTGAAATTTTTCAGTTTTATTTTTATTTCCGTTGGGTTTGATGCATTTTTTAAAACTATTTATAAATCAGAAAAGAATTTGTCAAGTATGATTCATACGGGATAGCGAGCAGAATATTTTATTTAAAAGCCATTTTGGCGATGTATTCGATACGATATCGATTCGCAAAAAGGAAGAGCGCAGAAAATATAAATAAAAAATCTGAAAATAGTTCAACATGAAAGTGTTCAACGGGGTATGATCGATGAACGGTTAAATCTTACGAGGTCACCGATTCTTCCTGGCGAACAGCCGCGCGGAAATTCGCCTGAAAATAGTGCATAAACAATCGTTCTCGTCGGATTGAATTGCTAGAAGCCATGCGAACCGAGGTAGGAAGTTTATCTGGTATCTACCGAAAATTTGGTACGATTTCGTGGCTAGCGAAATTGGAAAGTTAAAAGTTCAAACAAGAGAGTTCTACCGTTACAAAATACAATAGAAATCTACATTATTAAAACTTGTACACATGACACGAAAGAAGTAAATCAAGTAACTATACATTGTGTCTCAACGTGAATACTATCACTAAAGAATATTAAAATTAATACTTGAATTTTTTCTACTTAAATACCTTTGTAGGACAAACTTCGAAATTGGCGAGATGAATAAAGATAGATAAAATGCAAGAAAGTTCATTCTAAGAAAGTCGTATCAATGGTGTTCGAGAAATCTTAATTACATTGATAAAGCATGCGAGAGTAAATACAGAAACACGATAATACTTCGATTATCTATGAATTGGGAAAACCCAAGAGACAGAAATGTGACAAGGACATAGTGCAGGACGAGTCCATTACACACGATCGCGTCTACGTATGTAGGGCAATAGTACGCGACACCAAAAAAGGAAAAAAAGCAGAGAAAATTGCTAATCAAGATGAACTATCATCCTGAAGTTTCCAAACGAATTTAAACAGTGTACAATGAAACTTCGATTTGAGCGAGCTAATTAGGACAGGGAGTGTCATTTAAATCCGAATGTCTGTAAAATAGCGTCTGTGCAAAAGCAAAAGTCTACATTGCATTTTTTTAGTACAATATAAACAAGAAACAAAACCACTTATTTTATTATTTTATTCATTGCATTTGAACGTGTATAAATCAGACACTGACACCACTTGTCTTCAAGAAATAATCCAATCTTAAAATGGGCGCCAAAGAATCAAACAGCACGTAAGGATCTACTGACACAGGACTCGAAGAACCCATTAAATCGAGGTTTCACTGTACCAAAGAATATCCGTTCCAGAGGCAACAAGACACAGGAGGGACAATCGCAGGACGATCTCAAAATACATGGATGAAAACGAGATTAGCCATAGAGTATTGGAACACTACCTGAACGCTCCCCAAGAAAATTTCGATAAAACGATACGACATCCGCAAACACATGAGAGATCCTGGCCAAAGATCTAGCTTATCCGATTATCCATGAAATCACAGTGGTCCTTTCGACGGCTTCGCTTTCCATACCGTGAGACGCGAGTACGTCGAGATAAAATCCGGATGATGGTGCACAGGAGAGGAGAAGGAGATCGGTGGACGAGGGAGTAGTACCGTCGGGAAGAACTACCTCGAGACGGCTAGAGCAGCTGGCACAGCTGCCGAGAACGCGACGCATAGCGTCGCGAGTCAGGACGAGCGTGAACAACCGACGTCGGGACGCGGGCTGACGACGCGTCGATGCGACCGACCGGAGAGGAAAAGGACTCGTCGATGACGTCTCCGACCGCGGACGAACAACGAGGATGGCGACGAGGGTGCCGCGACGTGCCGCCTCGATTCCATGTTCGCGTACGAATCCACGATCGGTGCGTCGGGGTCGGGGGAAACTGGGTCACCGAGTCACCAGCCATCGTTTCGTTTCGCTTCGCTTCGGGACGCCTAGGATCCTCCGTCACCGCGCGACCCTGCATCCCGTGCGCCCAACGCGCGCACCACCCTGACTCGCCCCTTTGTACCCTTCGATGCCATCAACTATTAGGTCACATCGAATTACCATTTTCGTAAGTTGCGCTGTATTTCCGAAAAAAAATTTTCATCGAAAAATTGTTTTTGGTAGCCAAACGTACGCCCCTAGCTACAGGTGTGCTATCTGTAATGTCTCACTGCGGCATATGTTCGCACAAAATACTATGGTTATGATCTCAGAATGCGTGGATCGATAGAAGAAATAGCAACATCGCTAAATTTGGTGAATAATGGATAAAAAGTGTTATACTTCAGGCACGAAATAATAACGCACTCCGTTTATATGTATAGAGTCGTTTCGGAAGAGACATACACGTATAATACTCGAATCAGTGAAGAAAATCAAAGTGCTCCATGTGGTCGATGCTGCAACTGCAGTCATTGGCTGCAAAGGACACTTACGAGACACATTTAGAGACGTTTGTTTTCGTTTGATGACTCGTCTCGTCAGCCCGAGTGTAGTTGTAAATTGGACCATTTTTATGGGTTTTTTCTCACTTTACGGAATTAAGAAACAACTTTTTGAATATTCGTAGAATTTCCAGATATTCTTCACCAAAATACGCATTTTTTGCATTTTGAAACATTAAAATCCCCCAATCCGTTCATGAGTTATGATTTTTTTAAACATACACATGAAATTTCGGGGAAACATTTCTGGTCACATATTACATTTTCGGAAAGTAATTTTTTTCTCGAAATTGAGTAGGATTTCGGAGTTATGTCTATTCTCAAAAAATGATTGTACTTAACCCCCGTAACCGAAAATAATTTTTCCAGACCGATTTGAAATTTTTTTTCAGGGTAATCAGACAGTTATGGTCAGACATTATATTTTCAGTAATGCATTTTTTTCTCGAAAGTGAGTAGTATTTCGGGGTTATGTCTAATCACCAAAAATGATTGTAATCGACCCCCATAACCAAAAATAATTTTTTCTGAATGATTTGAAATTTTTTAATTTTGGGCAGGGCTACACCCTGTCGATTTTTCTTTAAAATTAGTTTTTCATTTGTAATAAATTTGTTTGACGCTCTACAGAAACGTTGTGTAATACTTTCTTGTAGGTATCTACGAGCTCTACTTCGTAAATAAATTTCAACGAAATACAATTACTATTGTAATAGAAAGTTGACAATAGTTGAAAAAAGAGGTTATCACGAACCAAAAAAGTTTTACACCGTGAATATCTAAGCTGAAAAATTTGATTATATGTCTTATGTAATTATCTTAGACACAATCTGATAGATTCCAGAAGCAGTATCGATCAGCTTTGCATTTTAACATCAAGGTGAAATGAAGATTAACAGCTTAAGTAACTTTGTTGAGATGTTAGTGTTCGAAGAAATCTGTACTTCAAAAGCCTATAAACTATAAACTATACTACCATGTGATCCAGTTTCATGAGTTACTGTGAATTACAAGATCGGTGGACAGTTAAAATTGTGTTCTAAGTGCGAAAAGTTATTACACGATAAAAACCGTGTTCGAAGAGTACATTATAGGCAATAGAATTCAGAATGTTCTTCTAGATGATAACATTGCACTTCCTATGCATATTTTTTTTTTAAGTTGTCCAGATCACCTTGATGCTTCTTATACGTATAATCCTGTACTGTTTACCTATCATTTAACAACCACTGAAACGAGATTATCAAGGTATAACACACCTTTAGCGCGAGTTTATGTTATCGGAACATAACATTCTGAAATTGAAGAAGAATTTAAACGTTTACAAAAAGAAAACCCGTATAAAAACTTTAATGTCACTATATTTAAGAATTTTTCAAAAAGTGTAATTCATTATTATATGATTTATAATACTAATAAAAACTATACTCACACGTAAATTAGCTTTTGTCTATAGTTTTGCTTGTCTGTATATCGATTTAAAAACTTCGTTGATGAATTCTAATTTACAAATGAATCTAAAATTTTAATTCGTTATTCATGAATTCCATCGCGTTTAAATAAAACATTTGAAAAATATAATTCTTAATCAGAAATATTTCGTTGAAATGTATTACGTCTGTAAAGCTTGACATTTCCAAATTTGATTTTCTTTGGAAACGTAGTCTTCCGCGAAAAAATTTTATTTTATGCTTTCGACTTATTTTTGCATATAGAATTATTTCTCTCTGAATTACACTGCACAATGCGGAACACTCTGATAACACGGAGACAAAGTATGTGAGATACACCAATACATATTGGAATAGAGTCCGTTACCTGATTTCATTTGTCGTCTTCAGAAAACAGGTCATGCATTTTAATGCTGAATGTCAAGACAAAAAACAGGGAATACAATGACGACTTTAGAAGGCCTAGTTTTATTTAACCGCATTTGAATATTATATCGATGCAGACAGTGTAAACAGCTGACCCTGATAGCTATTCAATTCTACGTTGAACTCATCAACGAGTACTGTAGGAGAATATGTTATCTTGGAAGTTGTATTCTATATGACCTAAAATTACGTTAAGTTACGTGCGTGGAGCATAGTACGTTGCTACACAATGAACCTGCTTATTATTTAATTAAAAAATAATAATGAAGTCAATATCTTCGTTGGTTCCTGAGAAAACAGTTTGGAAACACTTTACTTAGAACACCCAGTAGGAGAGAGTAGGGCAAACTGCATACCTAACTAAATCTAGATGACAATATGTGGTTGACCCCACTCTGTAGATAATTACCGCTTCAGCTGACCCTTATTACACGTGTGTTACATATCGTCTATACATAACGTAATAACTTTTTCTAAAAGTTAATCTTAATAAAAAGGAAAGTATTCCCGCGTAAAAAACATAAAATGAAACTGACAAAGCAAATGAGCGTACATTGTGTCGTTAATGCTAAAAGGCAACTGTCTTTCCGTCTTTTGAAGCGGCAGTACAATAATGCCTGCTGGAAATAATAGTTTTCAGCAAAAAGTAGGTCGTTCAAGTAACACATCCAATCAAGCAATAATAATGGCAACCTTGGGGAAGAAACTAGGGCAAAGCCAGCGGCAAATAGGGATTCGGGATACGAAAATTGGAGCTCCGATACGATA
Source organism: Colletes gigas (assembly GCF_013123115.1). NCBI lineage: Eukaryota > Metazoa > Arthropoda > Insecta > Hymenoptera > Colletidae > Colletes > Colletes gigas. The sequence goes on from NW_025106677.1 coordinate 598,212, forward strand.
TTGCCGAGAGGTGAACCAAGCAGCGCAATTGAAAGAGTCCTGTCTTTCGATCGCATATTCTTTTTTTTTTATACTTCGTTATCCTCGTAATATATTCCCATTTATTGTTCACGTATGTAAACAAAAGAAAATTATACTTCTTCCAGCAATTCTCAGTCGAATAATTTAGAAATAAAAGTAATCGAAGGTGGACAAACGATAAATCTCGGGTCACTGAAATATTTTAACCCAAGAATGCTTAAATTCCCTAATTTGGGTACGTATAAAGAAGCGATTCTATTACTTATGAGGAAATCAGTATAGTCAGTTCTATTCATTACGCAATACTAAAACACATCGCTTTTTGCAGATCGTAAAGTTTCATTGGATATACTAGTTAAATTCAATGTAAATCATCTTTCAGATGATGTTTAGACGACTTTGCCTTTAGCTACACATTCCATGACAGTACTGTCAAAGTTAAAAATTAAATATATATTATAAATTTTACTTATTAAGAATTATACCTATACATATATTATAGATGGGTCGAAATTTGATTCTTAACTTCACTTTCGAAACTCGAAACTCCCAGAACCCGGAATATTTATTGACTGTAATTAGATGAAAATTAAATGTAAATTACAATGTATATAAACGAATAATCAAAGAAAACTTCATTATTTCCAACAAATTCAACATTGGAAGAAATTATGGAAATGTTTTATTACTTTATATTGTTTAAATTAATATTGTCGAATATTAATCAAGACATTTCACATTTTTCAAACATTTAAAAAATTCAAAGTTCTTTCTTTAGAAAGAATAAGTGGCGCAAAACTGAATCACAAGCAAAATTCTATTATTGTCAAATTAAATAGGATAAAATAAAATTATCGAACATTTATCAAAGTACAATAAGTGTAGATTAATATAAATAAGAAGCCTTTCTGACATCCTTTACAAATTCGTAAGAAAATTATCACTTTTCATCGAAACTCTTTTATTGGTTCGATTATGTTCCTATTATTTTTTCAGCAGTTTTTCACCAATCGAAAAGAAATTAACTATGTTGGTCGAATCACTCGAAAGATCGATAAAAAGAAAGTCGGTACTTTCTCGTTGTGTATCTCTAGTAACAGATGTTAGATTGATTAATGGATCGAATAACGATCGTTTTCATCGATGCAGATCCATAGCAGCCGGATCCATTGCATCGGAATATGCCATTATTAGGCGTGGATGCTTGTATACACGTTTAGTTCGCTAGTTGTTATTTGTTACTGGCGAGTAAAATGTTACGGGATGGGTTTTCACGCTTGACAGGATATTCCAATCATTTCTTGCAATGATTGGATGAACAGAGTAGACTATTACTATTTTACTATTATACATATACATATATACAATTACTTTGGTAGTAAAACACAAATTGCGATTTTTTCTATATCCAAAATAAAAAGGAAAAAAAAAAAGGTTCGGAGTTCTTTTAAAGTAGAGCAAATCGAGATGAAGTTTACCAAGACCAGGATAGGTAATCAGTATAAGCAAGCAAGAACTTTCTGCCAACAGTAATGAAGCTTGGCCAGTTATTGAACGCATAGAAACTGGCTTAGACTCTGGGATTTCGATTGTTTCGTTGAAGAACAGCGATAACGCAGCAGACCGTTCTTGGTTGATTGCATTTTTAATGAAAACTTGAAGGGAAACGAAACCTTCGAGTACTTTTATTGCTTCATAAAATTCTGAAGCGTCTATTACGTATATTTCTACCGCGTGGCATAAATCTATTTACGAAGGACACGGTCTA